>NW_006203683.1:412652-461160 GCF_000334495.1 Tupaia belangeri chinensis
CCCCCCCCCCCGCCTTCTGGGAATTTGCCATGCTACAGTCCCCTTGCCTCCATTTTCCTCTTAGGATTTTGGGCACCCACCCACACACACCTGGTCTATGTTTCAAGCCTCCAGGCCTGGGATTTGAACTGTGGTTGGCCATGTGGGAGTCCAGCAACATAACCATTACACAATCTGCTGATCCCTATACATACTGTTTTTAATTTTATTTCTTCCAGGAACAAGGGAGAGAAAGAGAGCAAGACGGCACCAGTAGAGCCCCAAACACTGTGTTCTGCCCCGAGCTCCACCAGCCTGGGAAAGGGCATGTGTGTAGCTGGTGTGCTCAGGAAGGTTTCTGGACTGAACCTGGAACCCTCCCGGCTGGGTCAGCCCTGCAGAGTGCCCAGCTACTGCTGGTCCCCCACTTCAACTCTACAGATTATATTGAAATGTAAGGGACATTAAGAAGCCAATCATTTTGAAAGAGAAAAGGAAATCTGGAGTACTAACATTTCTTGATTTTAAGACTTACTACAAAGCATATGTAATCAATATAGTTATATTGTTATAAGGATAGAAAAATAGATTATTGGAACAAAACAGAGTCTAGCAATAGACTCAACCTTGCAAGATCAATTGATCTTCAACAATGCTGCCAAGATAAATCAATAAGGAAAGTAAAATCTTTTCACCAAATCCTATTGGCCAACTTGATATGCACTCTGAAAAAAATAAACTTTGCCTTTTACCTCGAGACATCATACACAAAAATAAACTCTAAGAGTAAAAGATAAAACTATACAGCTTCTAGAAAAAAAAAATTAGAACATCTTCGTAACTGAGAAGATAAAAGTAGTTCTAAGCTTAACATTATAAAAATGACCTATAAAAGAAAATTGCATAAATTAATCAACAAAACTATATATAAATTTCTGTATTTAAAAGACTTTTTTTTTTTTGGAGAGGTTTTTGCTATGGGGTATGTGCGGTCATCAGAAAGACAGAGACAGAGAGAAAGAGAGAAATGATCCCCCAGGGGGGTTGGCCATGCCACAATCCCTTCTCCTCCATTCTCCTCTATTATCCTCTCAGGATCTTGGGCACACATGCACACACACCCGGTGTGAGTTTAAGCCACTGGGTCTGGGACTCGAACCATGGTCGACTACGTGGGGGTCCAGCAACATAGCATTACACCAACTGCTGGTCCCAGTTTTTAAAAGAAATTTTAAAGACAATACAACTTCAATCCACAGATCAGTAGGAAATACTTGCACAAATAGATGACAAATTGGGGGCCAGCAGGTGGTGTGGTGGTTAAGACGCTGGACTCCTACAAGTCTGACCGCAGTTCAAGTCCTAGACCTGGCAGCATGGACTCCTACAAGTCTGACCGCAGTTCACGTCCTAGACCTGGCAGCTTGTTTTCTCACTTTCTGTCTCTTTATCTCTGGTAAAAACATATATATTTATGAAGAGATCCTTACATTAAAAGATATGCCTATGGCCCAGCAGGTGGCGTGGTGGTTAAGGCACTGGATCCCATATGGCCAGAGGAGGTCTGAGTCCCAGCTCTGGTGGCTTAAAAAATCATGGCCAGCACATGTGTGTGTGTGCCCAAAATCTTGAGAAGAGAACGGAGGAGAATAGGTTGTGGCATGGCCATCGCCTCAGGGGGGTTATTTCTCACTTTCCCTCTCTTGTCTCTCTCTGTCCCTCTAGTGAGCACATATGTCCCATGGCAAAAACCTACACTAATAGTAAGAATAATAACAATAATAATAAACAGATAAGCTATGGCCAACAAACACATTAAAAAAAAAAAACTCCAAACAATAGATTATCGAGGAAATGGAAATGAAAACTATAACCAAAGACAAGTACACATATACTAGAACGATAAAATACAGACAATATGCGTGCTTCAGCAATGGTACTCTCATACACAACTGATGGGATGTATAGGGTCCAACCACTTTGGAAAACACCTTTTCTTTTTCTTATAAAGTTAACATATGCTTACCCCATAGCCCCATAATTTCATCTGTTCACTGAGAGAAATAAAAACCTATGTTTACAAAAATGCTTGTACAGGAGTATCCATGTGAGATTGATTCATAATAGCTTCAAACTGGGTTCAGTCAGAAGGTAAATTAGCATGAAAACACACGAACAAAACTGGTACGTGCATTCCACGCAGTATACCCAAAGAATCAGGACGAAATTAATAATATATATACCAATACAGATAAATTTCAAAAACATGCTGAATGAAAGACAGACACAAAAGAAGATATAACCATGTGATTTCACTTGTGTTAAGTTCTAGAACAGACAAAACAGGTCTATAGTAATGGAAATTAAATCAGTGGTTAGAGTGGATTAGGTGGTGGTGAACTAAAAGAAATGGAACATGGGAAGTGTTTTAAAAGTTTTATTTCTCATTATTATTATTTTTAAAAATTTGCTACAGGGCATGCTCACTCATTAAAGAGAGACAGAAAGAGAGAGACAGAGAGGGAGAGGGAAGGTGAGAATGTAAATAGCCAGGTCCAGGACTTGAACTGTGTTTGGCCATGTGGGAGTCCAGTGCCTTAACCGCTACACCACCTGCTGGACCCAGGAATATGGGAAAAATTTTAGGAGTAATAGAAATATCTCACAGGGTGCTTCTGGATGTAGTTACACAATTGTTCACATTGACAAACACAACAAATATTACATTTAAGATAGGTGACTTTATTATATAAGTAAATTATTTCTCAAAAAAAAATAAATATAGGATAGGGTATTACTAACTCTGGCTCACCATAAGAGATATTTAGATGGCTTGTGTTGGCTGCATGTTCAATTAAAGCCAAGTAGTTGCTAAAAATATTTCTCAATGTGATGCTGCCCGAAGAAAACACACTTATTTTGGAACAAGTGGTAGTTTGGTCTTCATTTAGCCACAAGTATAAAATTATGTCCAGATCTGTATACCATATTTTCAGTTAGTATTTCACTTTAGCAAGATAATGATACTGATATTCATAATGAGGAATTTTAAAACCAACATTCAAGGTAACTGGAATTGCTTTCAGCCTGGGAAAAATGAAACTCAGAGACCTTGTAACTGTGAAATGCTGTACTTGAAGGCTTATGTGGCAGAGAGCGCTCACGCTACCCTGATTTCCTACATCTTTATTAACAGAGTCACACTTACTGGGAATGATAATGTGTCCAGGCATAAAAATCCTTTTTGCAAATCCCATTTTAGGTAAGGTCAATGAAAGTAAGCAGGAACTGTTGGGCAGGACTTTAAGAAGAAAGCCTTAGAAAATCAGGCTTAGTAGTCATGCTCCATTCTCCTCCGTCCAACCAGAATCCCAGAAATGATGACGGTGACTTTAGTCTATGAGCAATCGAGAGAGAAAAAAGCAGAGACTTTGGGTCTAACCCCTTCAAGACACTGAATTAACACCAAGCCTTTCATCAGATTGCATGATTTGTTAGAAAAACAATCCCTATTTGGACAAGTCTACCCTGAATGAATTTCTGTTACATGCAGAAAAACACAGAGCTCTAAGCGACAAGAAGCACGTATAAAGAATGCGTAGACTGTTTACTTTGACTCCAGAAGGCAGAGTGTGAGCAAGCTCAACATTCATTTGGTCTACATACAGTGAAGTGTAAGGATGGAGCTTTAAAGGAAGGCATGGGTTTGCTACATGTGTGGTGACTCTGGCATCATGGCTCAGCAGAGTACGCGGGCAAACGCCGGCCATGTTAAACAGGTCTGCCCAGGACACCTCCATAAGAAATCATGCAGGCTAATTCCCAAGGGCTCTTTCTTTTTCTTTTCTTTCGGTTTTTTTTTTTTTTTTTTCTTTGTTAAGAGGTTTTTGCCTTAGAGCATGTGTGCGAGCTGGAAGAAAGAGTCACAGACAGCAAGAAGGTAAGTGAGAAATCACCCCCCAGAGGGAATGGCCATGCGGCAGTCTCTTCTCCATTCCCTTCTCAGGATCTTGGGCACGCATGCACACGCACGCGTGCACGCACACACACACACACACACACACACATACACATACACACACGCCTGGCAGGGTTTTCTTCAAACTTGAAGATACTATGGCTGAACTTTACAATTTGGCCTAAGGAAGTAGAACTCTTTTAGCTCAGTATGGCAATATTTCTTCTAAAAATTATTAGGGAACCAGAAGGAACATTTTTGGGGGGTATAGTTTTTCTAAAGGCCACAAACCCCTTCCAGATGTTACATATTTTGACAGATGAATTATAGCAATTTCAGTGATTATCAAATCATTTTTAAAGGACTTGGGTAGC
The DNA here is from genome assembly GCF_000334495.1 of Tupaia belangeri chinensis. Lineage (NCBI taxonomy): Eukaryota > Metazoa > Chordata > Mammalia > Scandentia > Tupaiidae > Tupaia > Tupaia belangeri. The sequence continues at coordinate 416,964 of NW_006203683.1, forward strand.
AAACAATAATTTCTAAATAATATTATCCATAATAATAGTTGTTAATTTCTTCAGATTTCTAAATGCAGCATGTTACTCAAAGCATTGCAAATGAAGGGGAAATTTTAAGATAAAGCTCAATACAGAAAAAGTAACGAGTAAATTACTGCAAATTGCTACCCTGTCATTTGAAATTTTATTAAATATTATCTAAATCAAATCATCCTTTTGGGACAATTGATGCTACGCTTCTTAAACTGCCCTTCATCCTGTAACAGCAAATACGGCTAATGATTCTCATTTTTAATCGACAGTCTTGTCATATATTTCAACAACCCTGAACATACCAGTATTATGGCATCTGAGCTGGAGAGCAAGGGGTCTCTACTTGCTTTCAGCCCAAAGCAAAGAGGTTCGTGAAAACTGTCAGCTTTTCCCCTTTATGCTCTGAAAGCTGCCTGAACTTGTCAGTGTGCTTTCACTGCACTTTTATTGCAATAATGTAAGAAAAAAGTCATTACAGTGTTTACACCTTTAGATTGGATTTCTTTTGTAACAGGGTAGAAATGTCAGTGGCATGGAATGCTGGAACCAGGGGAGTGGTGGGACAGAGCCATGGAATGCTGGAACCAGGGGAGTGGTGGGCTATCAGATCAGTCCAATACCCTCATTCCCTCTCCCAGGAGAGCTGTGAGGCCAAAGGCCGTCTCCAGCCACACACAGTCAGTCAGTGACAGCAGTGAGGAGCTCAGGGCCTCCAGCCGCCCGCCCTTATTTAACATTCAAGTGGATGGTGCTATTTTTATGTACACTCCCCATTTAATAACAGTGATTCTAAATTCTAGTCATTTTTTAACCATTAGAGAATAAGATTAGAAGCAGCAGTAAATGATGATAATAATATCAATTATACATAGGGCTTTATGGTTCACAAATATATTTTATAGAACAAATTTTCTATGTTTCATTTTTTTAATATTGGGGGCTGTAAAAAGAAGTAAGATCCCAGATCCATGTTATTAAAATTTCATATTTAAAAGCATGGGTAAGAATAATGGAAGACTTTTTCCATTATCTTTGCTCTCCTACATAGTAACCAGACAAATGGCTTCTCAGAGAAACAGACGGAAGCACATAATACTCTTTTTTTGCCATTTTGTTCAGGCTTGACGATGAACTGTGACTGAATATTGGAATAATTGTTCTTCTATCCTTTGTAGTCGGGCTCACTTCATCCACTGGCAACATGATCAGACAAGCAGTTCTCAGACGACATGTGACAATATTAAATTCAATCTTAGCATGGAGTTCTTCCATTTCACACTCGTGGTAGCTGGATTAACCCAATTAATTTTTGGAGGTTAAAGGAAACTTTTACATTTGCAAGAGAGAACCACCCTTCAGAACTAGGACATGGGATTTTGTTATCTCACACAATCTTACAGAGGTGGAATGATCAGTTAGTTATTTATTGAATTTCAGCACACAGTCAGATGGCGGGTTTCGAAGGACGTAGATACGACTCCCTAATGGCTCATTCTGAATTCTGCACTTTGATCCTCAGAAATGTGGGAACCATTCATCCAGCATGCTATCAGATAAAATACTCCCATGTACCAGTTTCTGGTTCTAGCCCAGAATATACACATACACAGGACAGTTATGTGGGTGTGTGCATGTGTGTATAGCACATAACAATTATATGTGTGAGTGTGTGTGTGTGTATATATATATATATATATATATATATATATAGCTAGTATATGTTTGTAGCAGGTATGCATTTATAAATAATATATAACATATATATCATATGAATCTATATACAGTAAACACCTGTTATACACATATCTAGCATATATATGTATAGTGCGTGTGTTTGTGTATGTATGTATATATTGTATATGTGTATGTGTGTTTGTATGTATTATATATAGAGAATATAGAATACCTGCTACATACAAATGCTAACTATATATATATGCCATATATATATATATATACACACACACATATATACATACACATGCATACAAACACAAAGGAATGTGCTCTATCATGAACAAAGAAAAAATAAGAAAAAAAACACTTTACAGAGTCTCATAAAGAGGGAGTGAAAAAGGATTTTATCAAATAAATATTAAAGAACGTCTCTTGAAACTGGAGGATATGTGTTAGCTGTCCTGCAAACACGCCAGGAGAGGTATGGAATAAATAAATGAAAAAGGAGCCAGACCAGCGCGTAATACCATAGACAGGAACAGGCCCTAGATGTCAAGGGCAGGAGTGGCGGAAGAGGCCGTCCCAGACACACTACTGGGAACTACAGCAGCCACAGATGTGACGCTGACAGCTGAAGAGCTTTAGAAAATGCTGACCGAACATATATGTACCCCCAACCCCAGTCACGTACAAGGCTGAATTAGGACATTTTCAAATACGCAATACCTCCACACCTTACTTGCTGCCCACTCTTTACCAGAGTCATTGGAGAATGCACAAGAGGAAGAAGTGAAAGTGGAGGGGTGCTGAGGTCCAGGAAAAGATGCAAGAATAAAGAGGCACAGGACCATTAGACGACGTATAAAAATAATATAGGCAAAAAGAGTAATTAACCCAAGAAGATTCTCCAGGAGAAATGAATGAAACGGAACGGCCATCTGGTACATTTGAACATATTTAGACACTTCACAGTAAGGATGAAAAGTTTGGAAAAGATTTTATGACAGATACCCTGAAAACTAAACAAAGAGTGAACATTTGGATAATTGGAAAGTCATAAAGAAATTTAAGGAATTAGAGCACATTATCACATGGCTAATTCGTGAGCAATGCTTACATAGTTATAAAGGTAAACTCTAGGAGCCAGCAAGTGGTGTGGTGGTTAAGGCACTGGTACTCCCTGATGGTCAACAGTGGTTTGAGTCCCGGACCCGGTGGCTTACAACTCACGCCAGGCACATGTGCGTGCGTGCCCAAGATCCCGAGAGGAGAATGGAGGAGAAGGGATTGTAGCATGGCCATCCCCCTGGGCAGTGATTTCTCACTTTCCCTCTCTCTCTCTCACTTTCTCTCTCTGTGTTTCTCCAGTGAGTGAACACACCCTATGGCAAAAACCTGGCGGGAGAGGGGAGGCAAACACTAACTACTGATTTGCTTAAAAACATGAGAAATAAATAAAATGGAAAGATAGGAAATGGAGGATGGAGGGCATTGAGTATTAGAGATGCAAGGGTGCCATTCATCTTCTCTTACAAAATAGCAGTACAGGAATATTGTTTGAAAACTGTCTAAACAATAAAAGATACAGTTAAATTAATTTAACGTGGTTACCTTTAGAAAGTGGCTTAGGAGTGCAGAGAAGTGAGACAACACACTGCTTGCTCTGTTTCTTGCCCTCTCTCATTCCTGATTTATATATTTTGAAACTAATTCTCAACTCTGTACAGCTATTAGTTCAAAACAGATAAACGCACACAGAATTTAATTTAGTGATATGTCTATTGATGTATAATCTATTTTTTTGAGAAGTACAATGCATTCTCATAACATTTTAATGCAAAAGAGGGAAGATCATTGATATTATGCAGATAATAAAAATTTGTGAACTTCTTCCAGCGTTTTAAGATATTAAACTAAAGGCAATGTGTGTGTTAATAAATAGCTCATGATTTGATCAGGCTGAATTTATAATTTCACTATTTCTAACTCCATTAGGTAATTAGTACATGGGAGGCGGAAATTAAATTTAAGTTATTTCACTCGATATTTTTCCCAAGTTGCAGTCAGCACAATGAAGTGGTTTGTTGTTTATGTTGTCTTTGTTATTTTAATTAAAATGGATAATCATAGTATATTTTTTCTAAGATAATTTTGGAAAAATTGTTAATTGAAGTGGCCATTTACCCTTGGCAAAAAAAAAAGTGATGCTTCCCTGAGGCGATTAGTTTTCTGAAAGATTCATTTAGTAAGCTGGGTAATTATTAACTAATTATTTTAAATGATGATCCTGTATTGGCAAGAAATGATTTAAGGATAATCAGTTTAACTGATGGTAAATGGTTGCTACTTTGGAGACTGGCATGGTGCTAAAACACTTTATTTATTTATTTATTTATCTTTTGAAGGTTCTTGCTACAGAGCATGTGCACTCACTGGAGAGACAGAGAGACAGAAAGAGAGAACCCCCCCCCCAAGGGAGGGCCATGGCACAATCCCCTCTCCTCCATTCTTCTCTAGGGCTCTTGTGCGCCCACGCACATGAGGCCGGTGTGAGTTTTAAGCTGCCAGGTCAGGGACTGAAACCACGGTCAACTAAACATACTGTACCAAATTTGGAAGGATAAACATTTTAGGTCGTACTTAAATCTTCACTTACTCCTTCAAGGTATAGGCCTTGGTGTAGTGGCAATCATCAACACAGAGTATGGCTGCTTTGTCTCAGCACTTGTCTTATCATGAACTCTTACTCCACTGGCTTGGGCCGTGCAAACATACGATAGCAGAGGATGAAACTGGAAAATTCAATTCACCTTGCATCTTTGGAAAAGTGTTAAAACTGTGTCATTTTAGAGAAAATGATAACGTGTCACTTTCATAGGTTAAAAGACAATAGTTTCATTAATGGTTTCATTAATTCCGTTTGAGGCTATCTTTAGCTTTATTGGGACAATTTTAGCTTTTTTATTTTAAAAATGAAAGAAAATAAATACAGCAAAATGGCTTCCTAACTTAGTGATTGAATCAAAGTCCCTGAGGCAGTAATCATTTCTGTAAATAAGGAAGATGGAAAATCTAGAATGCTATCTTAATGACATTAAAGCATAAAAGCATATATTCTGAGCCAATCTAATAAAGTTTGCAAGAAAAAGAGAAAATGCATTTATGTGTACGTGTTGAAGAGGAGAGGGAGTTCACAGTACAAATCTTATAACAGGCAAACTCAGTAATCCATTTATTCTATTGCTTAGCTCTAAGAACTTTATTAAAACCAATTATATCGGAATTTATTTCACAGGGAGTTTTGTGGTTTTCCTCACCAAGGCCATGCATTTCAGTGGTTAAAGTTTGTTTTTGTTCTACAGTTCCCTAACCAAGGCCCCTCCAGGAGCCAGGAGCCAGGTCCCTTAGGTCACCACCAGAGCTACCAGCTCTCCTCCAGGACCCAGCGGGCTGTGGCTCTCAGGGCTTCCTGATGCTGCCAACACTGGGATTTCTGCACACACCCCACTCTGGCTCCTACAAAACCAGTTCCCATCATTCCAGTCATTCTGTTTAAAATACTGAACGTAGATCCTCCCTGGGTATTCCCACACTCAGATCTTGATGGATACAGCCACAAGATCATCAATATTTTATTCAAAGAGGAGAGAAGATTCACCATCATTTACAATGGTTGACATCAATCAGTCTCCAGCTGGGTCCAGGATTAGGAGTGAGCCAATATCCGTTTGTTGCAAATACTGCAAGGCAGACTTGTTAGCATGAGGGGCGGCATCACTGTCAGGTGGCTATGGACTCCCGGCATTCCAGTCCACCTAAAAAGGTGCTATCCAGTAAGGACAATCTGCAGGTTAACTATTTCTTACAGGGAAAACATAAGTCTACCTTTAGTTATTATTTTCAACCTGTCTCTAAGTGGTCCTTACCATGAGCAGAGAAGGAAAAACAATGTAGTAAGACTATTGGCAGAAGTTTAAGTCTGATTTTCCTATTAAAAAAAATCTCTATCTCCAATCATTTCTTCATCTTCCACGATAAATGTAGCCAACTTCAGACGAGTCAAGTCTAAGTAATACAGCAGCACGGCCTGTCACTTTCTCTCAGTTGATCTCTGTGACCTATTCCTTAGCGGAGGTTGCGTTCCTCATTCTTCATAGAGTAAGAAGAAAATGGATTCCATGTGGCTAGAATATGTCCATTAAAGCAAGTCGAGTGAAATAAAAAAATAGTGAGGAAAGGATATAAAAATGTTTAAAGGGTGATTTTTCACTTTAAAAAGCGAAGGTTCCATCACTCACACAAAGTAAAGAGAAATGACTGACTGTGGAGGCGGCATGATTTGAAAATACTGCAGCAGAGAGGTCCCATAGTGAGCGCTGGAACCTGGGCGGCTGGCACTGCCCAGCCCTTGGGGAGAAACCCCACAACGCCTGCCCTGAGGAGGGCAGAGTAACAGTAACACCAGAAACAATGATGTTCGAACACCTTCGGAGCTACTCCACAGGCCAGCAGACCGTTTCAGCAGCAGGGGCCCCGTTAGAAAGGAATTTACCAGTTCCATGGGGTCGGGCGGTGGCACGTCAGTAAAAACATGTCACCACCAGGCTGCCCCACACAGGAAGACTACTGGTTTGCATCCCGAGACCTCGCAGACTACATGGGCACGCACGTGCCCGTGGCCTGCGGCTGGTGGAGGCCTAGTGGGTCATGGCATCAAGACCTTGGTGGGGTGCCGTGCTCTCCTCTCTCTGTTTCCTTTACTCATGGAAGACATAAATAAATAAAAACGTTAGCAGTTTCAGAAACATGCCTGACTATGGACTTACACCTAGCACAGGTCTTCATTATTCATCACTGTGAGCCACTTCCCCTGCTGTGGCTGCAATTCTCCCAACTCCACTCTTGTCACCTCATCTTGTCTCTGCTCTCTGGTTTCTCAAACACAATGCCAACTGTACCCACGCAGGACCCTCTTCACCCCGTGGTTCTCTCTTCAGTATGAATGAACTCCTCCATGTTTCTTCAGGGCAGGAGGCTCTACATGCAGCTGGCACCCCTTACCGGTCTAGCAGCCATCCTTCTAAGGGTTCTGTCACCTCAAGGGCCTGACGGATTTTGTTCTCTACTCTGCTCTTCATCACCCGCTCCTCCTACAGCCTACTTAGTGCCTTGATACAAGACTTTTAGAACATACGATCTAGGCTCTTCTCTTTCGGTTTCCAAGGTCCTCTGTCAAAATGAACTTGTATCCTGATTAAACCTGTGTGTTGCTATTCAAAGTATGGACTTCCCACCGTAGTCAGGCTGTTCTCAATAGCCCAACCTCCTGCTTTCAACACTTCTGATTTTAACTGTTCCAATAAGAGCAATCTTTCAGCATCACCCTACACACTTGTCAGGACCTGGTCGCTTCTCACATTAGGTAATACTTCCAATAATGGCACCTCTTACCAAAATTCAACTGTTTATGGGTCTCCATTCCATCTCTGGCAATTACAGCAATAACAGATAACATTCGTCGAACATACACTGTGTTAAATGCTCTGTTTACAATAAATCCTCCCAGGCACTTTCTGGTGTAGGTATTGCTGTTATTATCTATCACTACTTTACAGGAGAAATTCAGGATTATCTACGTTTAAGTAAGATTCCTAATTCCATAGTAACTACCCAAACTGGATTATAAATGTGTGTCACTGCCTTCTAAGCTGGGGCTTTTGAGAATTTTGAAAGTCTTTAGGGCCAGCAGGTAGCATAGTGGTTAAGGTGCTGAATTCCCACATGGTAGACCATGGGTTTGAATCCTGAACCTGAGCACTTGAAAATCATGCTGGGTACGTGTGGATGCATGCCCAAAATCCCAGGAGGAGGATGGAGAAGTGATTGTAGTGCGGCCTTCCACCTGGGGGTGATCCCTTACTTTGCTTCACACTGTCTCTTTCTGGCAAGCGTTTCCACCCTATGGCTAAAAAACAAAACAAAACAAAACAAAACAAAAAAACAAAAAACAAAACACTAAAAAAAAAAAACAAAAAAAAACCCGAAGAATTTAGAATCTTTCACTTGACATTTCAACCAGACTGAAGAGTTAGTAGTCTTTATAATGGCTTCACATTTCCTCTTTGTCCAGATTGCCTACAATACAGAACCTCATGTACTTGCTGGTTGATTGCTTGAGTAGACACCTCATTTCACAGTCAAAATTTTATTGTACCCTATACACATCAATCTCACACAGAAGTAATATATGCAATGTTTAAATAATTCAAGTGAAATAAAGAAATGAATGTTTTCTGATTTTTGAAAACTCAAGTCTTAAAGTAGAAAATAGAAACTTCTTTGACCAAAACTTGTGGGAATTATTTATTTATTTATTTATTTATTTGTAGAGAGATGTTGCTTTAGAGTGCATGTGCTTGCTGGAGAGACACAGAAAAACAGAGAGACAAAACGTGAGAATTCACCTCCCAGGGGGGATGACCACGCCACAGTCCCTTCTCCTCCATTCTCCTCTTGAAATCTTGGGCAAGCAAACACAAGTAAGTTTTAAGCCACCAGGCCTGGGACTTGAACCGGGGTCAATTATGTGGCAATACAGTGATGTAACCATTATGCCACCTGCTGTTCTCGATGAGAGTGTTTTTAAACAGGTGCTAGTAACATAAGGTAAGTAGGTTTTGATAATAAATATTTTCTACCAACTTTTCTACTATTCCTTGAATACTATAGTGTTAAGATTTTATCATTTTTATACTCTGAATTAGGGATATATAAATTGATTCTGTTTCATGGATTCAATCTTTCACCTGCATTTTGGACAATCTACCAGAATTGTTAGTCTCTCCTTTGGTCTGTTAAATGATCGTGGTTCCCAAACTATTAACATTTCAAGCTGAGTGGAACTGTGACTGCCTAATCCATTCCTGCCTCAAAGTCAGTCATTATAACTGTCATTGGTAAGACACTTACTGCTGTTCCTTTTGTTGGAAAATTTTCTTTAAAACTGACTTAATAGACTTTTTGTTTTAACAAAACAATGGAAACAAAGACTGGAGAATGAAGATGGCCATGCATCTAGAAAGAGCTACAGAAGTTTACAAAGTGACAAGAAAATAGTAATCCCATCATTTTAATTCTAGAGATATTTCATAGGTACACAGACAAAAAAATGTTTTCCGTGCATGGTGCTAACCTCCCAGCTGCTGAACAGTACCAAATGATGAATTTTCAGATGAGTCTTGGTTATCATAAAGGTACAAATTTGGTGGTCTTAATGTTCCTATGACTGTCTTATAAACACAGAAGCTGTATTTATTTACACACTAGCCAATTTGACAAAATATGTTGAGTGAAAAATCTGCTATATTTGGAAACCAAATTTAAGGGAATTAGATGTTTCAAAATAAGTGGTTGTTAGATTTCAAATATTTTTCTTTCATGTCAACTTGCATATCAACAAACCTAAATTTTCTTGGAAATATTTTAAGTGTCTGTGACACTTAAAATAATAGTAGAAGAACAACAGACTGAAAAAAGCAAGAAACTGGCTCAGTCACTCAGTAGCTGCGTGACCTTGGGCAAATCACTTCACGATGACATGCCCTCATCTTCTCACTTTGGAAGTTGTTTAAAGCAAAAGAAATCTATGATCATACATTTGTGTATAAAACTAGGCTGTTTTAGCTCTAGGTTTTTAAGGAATTTCAAATAATTTGAGAATAAAGGAATATCCGAAATAGAAAATAAACATGTTGAGTGAATAGAAATATTCTTATTTCAACTGTTTTATCATTAAAAAGAAAAATCATAGAATCATATGATTTAATCTGTAAATAAAAATGCCTCACAATTGTAAATGAGAAATAGTACAGAACCGAATATACCCCCCACACGTACACATGCACACACACGTACACACACACATGCGTACACACACGTACACATGCACACACGTACACGTGCACATACATACACACACGTATACATGCACACACATGTACACATGCACACATGATGTTTTAAGATAAAATAACAGAAACTCCGCCCTTTTGAATTAGTGTGAACGGCCTATCTTCCTGAGCTCACTGATTTCAGGAAAACACTAGCTAAAGAAATAATGAACATGTGCAGGAGTCTGAGTCTGACAGGGAAGACTGGCAGGTCTAACACTCATTTACCAGAGAGAGCTCATCTTAGGCTAAAACTTCTCTTTGTCTTTTTGTTTTCTAACACACACATACGCACGCATGCACACACACACACACACAATTCAGAAAAGTTTTGAGACAAACAAAACATTCTTTTTCTCTTTTAAATCTTCCTATTATGTCTTTAGCCTGTTCTTTCAGGCTGTTGCTCAATTTTCTCTTCTCCATCTTAACCAGAAACAAATCCTGAGCATCACTCCTTGTTAAGCTACTCTTTCTTAAGGTACCATTTATTGAGATTTCTATGTATTTCCTTTTCTCTAGAATGAGGCAATAAGACAGGTCCTGAATAGTAATACTTTATATCCTATGATTAGCAGAAATGAAACTATTTCATGATTTAATAGGCCTCAACTAACAAGGTAAAACTTAAAGGAATGCTTAAACCTACATTAACTCTGTACCAAATTATCTGCGACTGAAATTTTGGGGGAGTGCCCTTGACTGATGAGGTTCCAGTCAATATTCAGTACATTGGGTTCCCTTTGTGTAATAAAAATTCCGACTTCATTTTATGAAGTTTGACTGTGGACACATTTTAAGCCTCTTGACTCCCTCTTCTTCTTGGTCTCATGTATTTGCAAGTTGAGAAGAAGGTTCGGCCACTCCCTCCTTTGAAAGCTCAACCTTAAGTAGGAACCTACAGCTTGGCACTTTCTCCTTATTGTCATAAAATGCCAAGTTAGGGCAACCCATTTTCTGGGACCCTCCCTTCTTGGGAGAGAGAGAAAGAGGAATAAAGAGAAAGGGAGGGAGGGAAGGAGCACTCTTTACTTCAATGAGGCATGACCATGCCACAATCCTTTTTCTTCCATTTCTCCCTCCCCTCCAGATTTTGCGGACACACACACACACACACACACACACACACATGCACATATGTGTGTGTGCTCCAGGTTTGCTTTTTCAGCTGTCCGTTCTGGGATTCACCCCACAGTGGCCATGTGGGATCGGCTCCATGTCTGGCGCCCGGCCGTGCCTGCTTTCCTTTTTCCCTGTCCCACTGAGCACTTTTGCATTTGTGCAGTTTACCTTTGGAAAAGCCAAAAGTCGCTGACTCAGTCATTCTGTTACCACCACCCCCCCCATGTACTCTTAAGTCTAATTTGAAGCCTAACATATTGAAATACCCACCTAAGTGCTTATCAATAGTCAATCTGCGTTGCATCGCCTCTGCTTATACAAAGCGTCAGCTTGCTTTACCAGCTAGTGGAACCTGAGCTGGCCAACTGGAAAGAGACTCCACAGCCCAACGCCTGTCTGGCTGAATTCACCACCTGACAAAGGGAGAGCTGTCAGCAGTATCTGCTGAAAGCTGAACATAAATGCTGAGGGAGCCAAACAAGCCTGAGTCCCAGCCTCCTGGTCCTGGGCACTGCGGCTGTTGGCAGGCAGCCCGGTGTAAGGCGACAAGGCTGTGGAGTCAGGGGCGCCTTCAGAGACCATTCACTCACCTCCTGTGTGCTTTATTCTTCTCATTTATAAAATGCTAACAACAGGACTTGTGCTGCAAGACTGAATTTGTACAAAGGCCCAGCATAGCTTCCGACATTTAATGGATGTTCAGCAAATAATGGCTATGATCAGCGTTATTGTTTGATTTTGTTTGGAACGTAGTTATTCCATCGAAAAACATGTTTCGCTTCTAGTGTGGATTCCAAAAAGGGTCACTGCTGCTTCTAACCAGCCTTGAAACTGAAGCAAACCATTTAACCCTCGCAACCTCAGTTTCTTCATCTGTGAAATGAGAGGGATGGAGAGGGTTCTTGGCAGCCCTAATGTGATACGATTTTAACCACCGTACACAAGAATGAAAACGTGTCAGTTTCTTTCTGACATTCTGTCTTGGAGTCACTGAACCATTTTGACAGATATTTTTAACCACTCACATATATAATATACACAAGGATAACTACACTAAAGTGGCTTACAGAAAAATGAAAGAAATCCTTACATTTCACTAGGGAAATACACATTTGTACATAAACTTATTTACATAAGTTATACTACACACACATGTGCTTCAGGGCATTTGAGCTCATTAGAGAAAGTGACAGAGAGCGAGAGAGTGAGAAATCACCCCCAGGGAGGATGGCCATGCCACAATCCCCACTCCTCCATTGTCCTCTCAGGATCTTAGGCATGCACGCACGTGCACCTGGTGTGATTTCCAAGCTATGAGGTTCAGGATTCAAACCACGCCGTTGCCATGTGGGAGCCAGTGCCTTAATCCCACGCCACCTGCCGGCCCTATATTTTTCTATCAGTATTAGCAATGTACTACTATCAGACTTATGTCTCCAGTATTTCTGGATAATCCAGGAAGGATGCTTTTATTTATTTTCTCAATAAACCCACATGTCCATAGTTATCAAGCAAACAATCCACACCAGAATACAAACACATAAACATTACCAAAGTTTCAAAGTATATCCAAATTATTTCCATAATTTTATGAACCAACCAAAGCAAAAGGATAGAGGATAGGAAACGTCCTTGGCAAAAGGCAGCTTTCTAAAAACCCCATCTGTATGGTTGCGTGGGGCAAAAAGAGCTTATCTGACTTGCGGACATCGTTATTGGATGGGACATATTAGGGAGACCGAAGAGAAAACCAGAGCCTACTTTCTGCCATCTGCACACTGAATTCCAGCCACGTTTCAGTTGCCTTTAAGTAAACTCCAGAAGTTACCTAAGCAGATTAAGTAAACCCAAAGAAGTCCTACTGGAGAAAACTGCTGATTGAACATACCTGATAAATAAACAGCCGAATACAGTGGGATCTACCTGGATGCTAAGACGTGAACGTGTGGACCTCTTTCTTCAGCACTAGTGGAATGCTTCTGGAGTCCTGCCTCCTTCACTCTTAAAACTTTTTAAAAAGAGAACCTCTGTGCTCAGAACTTCTGTGCTCAGGGGGTCAGGGGTGGGAGGTGGGATGGTGGGATATATATATGTGTGTGTGTGTGTGTGTGTGTGTGTGTGTGTGTGTGTGTGTATCTATCTATCTATCTATCTGAAACAAGGAATGGAAAATTATTTGCTGATGACAACATGTATGACTAAGCCACTATACAGTATATTCTGAATGGGAAACTGCATTTTGTACACTGCAATCATGTTCAGTGAATGAATGTAAAATAAATTAATTTAAAACAGAAAGAAAGAAAGAAAGATGGCTGTCAGCTTTCATGATGCCTACTCTCTCCAGGATGAAGTACTGCCTACAGGATCACATGCCTTGTGATTTAAGCCCGCGCTTCACTTTGGCTCCATCGCCCACAATGCCCTGCCCCACAGGCGTTATGTCCACATGTAATGACAAAGAACCTGCTCCCTGTCCCAGTGCTCCTGACTGTGCTTAGACCTTACGATTTTTTATTTTCTCTTCCTTCCTTCCTTCTTTTTTTTCTTCCTTTTTGACTCTGGCACCTTTTTCTAAAAGTATTTCATCTCCTTATGTAAGAAATTTATCTCTTGTCTGGCTGGCCATCTCCCGCTAAACTCTCAAAACTTAGTAGAAGCTTTATATGTAAATACAGGGGATCAAGAATTGCCAAAAGAAGAACAAAGTTGGAAGACTCACACTTTCCATTTTAAAACTTACTACAAAGTTAGAGTAATCAAGAGAGTGTGTTATTGACATGCGGAGAGACACACAGATCAATATGGATGCGATTGGGTGTACCGACGTAAGCCATACATCTACGCTAAATTGATTTTCTACCAAGATGCCAAGACAATCAATGGAAAAAGACTAGTCTTTTCAACAAATACTAGCTACCCACATGCAAAAGCATAAAGCTGGACCCCTACATTACGTCATATCTAAAAATGAATCCAAAATGCCTCAAGAGCTAAAACTATGAAGCTCTTAGAAGAAAATATAGTTGTAAATAATTATAACATGGCCCTAAGGCACCAAGAGCCCAAGGAGTTACAGAGGAAAACAAAGGCAAATTGCTTTTCTCTAAGTTAAAAACTTTTCTGAATCAAAGGATAGTATCAAAACAATGAAAAGACAACTTACAGAATAGGAGAAAACATTCACAAATCAAATAATAATAAAGAACCCATAAAAAGCAAAACAAAATAATCCCAAAAAAGTAGCAGTTGAGTGCAAGGGTATAGTAAAACTGGACACTATATGCTGAATTTACAACGGTGCAGAATACTTCAGCAGTTCTTCCAAAAGTTAAAAGTTACAGGATTGCCATATGACCTAACCTTCCAAGAAACTTGAAAGCATAATACGGTCACACAAAGATTTGTACATGATTGTTTATAGCAACATAAATCATAACAAACAGGGGCTGGCAGGTGACAGGGTACTGGAGGCAGCTGGACCCCCACACGGCTGACCACAGTTTGAGTCTCAGACCTGGCAGCTTGCTTTCTCACTTTCCTGGTCTCTCTCTGTCTCTCTTTGGTCAACTTCAAAAAAAAAGTGACAATGAATAAAATTAAATTTAAAAATATCATAACAGACAAAAAGTGGGAAAACCCACATTTCTGTCAGCTTGTGAATGGATAAACAATATGTGGTATATCTATGAAATGGAATATGATTCAGCCACAGAAAGGACTGGAAACATGCTACAACATAGGTGAACCTTGAAAATATTATGCTAAATAAAAGGGGTTTTACACAAAAGACAAAATAGTATATGATTCCATTTTTATAAAATGTCCAGAGTTTGAAAATTTATAGAGGTAGAAAGTAAATTATTTCATTCCAGGGGTGAGAGGAAGGAGAAAATAGGGAGTGACTACTGCTAATGGGTACAAGGTTTCGTTTCTGGGTGACAGTATGTGTTGGAATTAGTGGTGATTGTTGCACAACTTGGTGACTACATTTTAAAAAAAAAGTAAATTTTACATATTAAAACATGAACTTCATGTCATGTGGATTATATCTCAATGAAAACAAAACTTAGTTGGAGCCGACTGAACTGACTTTCTAGACTGAGGAAACTATCCAGCTCGGGGGATCCTACCCCCATGGCACCTTATTTTTTTTTCTGGACTCTAATGATTTAAAATCAACATTCTGTAATCAGTCCCACTGTGTCTCAGTCCTTTCTGGATCTTTGTTTCTCAAATAAGGGGACCAAATATTTCCTGCTATGCTTCAGTTACAATCACCCAGGAAATGCTTATTGATTTAGTAAAAGAGGACACTCTTGTGTCATGAGGAAAGGAAGAAGCCATGATCATATGTATTGCTTCTGCACTTGAGCAATACCAAAAGGATGATGCGGAGCATCTTAGATAGCGTGGCTTCAACCAGTCTAAGGCCACTTGGAGAGAATGCAATGTCACAGGTTCCTCCTAGAACTCCCTGCTGAGAACTGCCTTCTCTCTAGAACTCAGACAGGGATAAATCATCTTTCTGCTCTAGGTCCTATAGGAATTCTTCAGAAAGGAAGTGTCAGGAGGTGGCAGCAGGCATTACCCCAGCAACTGAAGGCGACTGTCCCTTCTGGGAGCAGTAAATAGACAGTAAATTTAGAGATTATACAGCTCACATACCTCTGCTCTGATTCACCGTCCTGAGCAAAGCATTTGACCATCCTGCACTGAAAAGTGCGGTCCAGGGAAAGAACCATCTTTCATTTTTGTCTATCCCATTATATTCAAATAGAATTTTATAACCATTATAATTGTATCATAGTTACTTTCATATTTACAAAATTTGTGGTTTTTTTATGTTTAATAAGAGGCAATGCACGGCAGTTCTTTATTGTCTTATACTACCTACCGAGTAGTAATAAAACATTTTTAGTTCTGTTTTTTAAAACAATCACTATCTTGTGTGTGTGTTTTTTTTTTCTTGGTTTAGAGAAGAGAAAATAAAATTATGAAAGAGTTAGCAGTAATTGTAACTATCATATGCCACACACTTGACACTCTCAAAAGGCTAAAAATAACTGCTGATGCGATTTAATTATAGACTTTTAAATGGTCATGTGTTGAGGTTACTTTTCTTCCAGAAAATGATGCAACTCTTCCCAGCAGTGTTATCTCAGTGCTCAGATTTTAACACCTTCCTTATTAGTGTTGTAACTTTTTCTCCAAAGAGAAATTTATTCCCCAAATTATATTCTCCTACTTTCACTTCTGAAAACAGGATCTATCCAGATAGGTAGTGGATATAGTCCATAAGGGGCTTATCAAAAGATACTGTGACTAGAAGATATTCTGATAGTATATGCAATTTTAAAATATAATTATTTCATTGTTTTTTAACATTTACTACAGGGAGCATGTGCTCATCAGAGAATGAGAAAGAGAGAGATAAAAAGAGGGAGAGAGTGGTTTCATGTATGGGTCTCTGGGAGAATGGTCCATTTTTCAAAGCTTGTCAGGGCCGAGGTAATGCTTACCGCTTAGTCCGTGCCCATTCCCATTGCATGGTACTCTGTTTTCTTCAGGAATACTATGCCCTCCGCATCAGGTTAGATGCTAGAAGGAATAAAAGACAGGGCCAGCCCATGCCTGCTGTGTGAGGTGGCTGGATCCCAACCGGGTAGGTCAAAGTCCTTGATAAACACATTGGATGCACACATGTATGTGTGTTCCCAAAACTGCCAAAGGAGGGAGAACTGGGGCAGAAGAGACTGTGGCATAACCATTCTTTATGGGGGTGCTTTTTAGCCCCCTACATTCCATGTGTCCCGGGCAAGTGCATAGGCCCATCAGCATAAATACATAAAAAAAATATATATAGGGCAATATTCAGAGACTCAGGTTTTAATGGTGCAACTGAGGAGACAAGTTTTTATTTATATTTATTTTTATGAACCAGAGTGCATCTATGACCTTCAGATCTCTTTCTGCATTAGAAATCTAAACTTGTGAATCTTTATTCATAGATGGCAGCGGAGTTTAAAAGAGGTACAGACAAGAAGTAATTTGAAAAGGCGAGACCAGCCCCGGGCTTCCAAAGCCCACATGTCGCTGTGTGGCCCATGCCCTTCGCCAGTAGCCATGCTCATCAGCACCATGCCCAAGAGCCAGGCCATCGGACGCTAGAGGAGACGGAGTCAAGGTGAAGTGCGAAGCACAGAGAAGGGAGAGAAGGGGCCCAAAGAGAGTCTTACACACACTCTCTTGATGAGTAACAGTCTGTGTGCTGTGACTGTCACTGTCTGTGACAGTGACTCCCAGGTTTAACGTCGTCCTCCGGACTGCCGAAGGATGTCTCTGAGCCGCAGGCCAGCCCCTGTGCCTGCACAGTTCTCCCTTCTCCAGGGCCCAGCGGTACTGTCTCAGGCCAAGGCCCTGCTCCAGGCAGAATCTAGGGGCTCCTTCCAGCTCCTACCAACTTCTAATTCTCAGCCTCAGTTGTGCTCAGCACCAAGCCCTTACCTGCTGCCGCCCCTCCCTCTGCCCCGATTCCCAGCTCCTCATCCTTTGCAACAATAGCCCGTTTCCTGTACCACCCCACAGCATCTTAACACAGAGCCATCGCTCAGCTGGCTTACAAAGATTTGGAATTACATACACAACAGTCACAACTTGAACTTGAACATCCACCATCGCTATGCTCCAAGTGAATCAGATTTTTCACATCATGGGGACTTTCATTCAAGTCATATCAACGCTGAGGTCAAGTAACTATGCGGTGTTTCCCTTCTCTAACTTCCCTCTCAGACTCCCGCATCCTCCTGTCACGACAGCTCAGTCCTGCACGCGGGACTCCTGACATTCATTCTCGGTCTAAACGCTCATGCCTCTGCCGTTCTACTGCACAGATGATCGAAGTCCAGCTTCTAGAAGAACCAGAATGAGATCAGGCAGGCTCCGTGCCCTGCTCTCCTCAGAGCTGACCCTCTTCTTGGTCATTCTACATAGTCCCATTGGGTATCACATCATAAGCTAACATAGGCTGCTTAGACTGAACCAGGAAGAAAGACCACGGAAGCACGATAAATGCTGTTGCACTTAGCATTACTTTTGTTTGTTTTTCTTCGTGAAGATGGTGAAACTAGAAGCGCATTGAAGAATTTTTCTCTCTTTATGCTCTTAATGGTAGTACAGTCAAAGGAGCTGTTAGAATTTCCTCCTTGTTTGCCAGGACTACTATGGTGAAACTGAGCAGACTGGCTGAAATGTATGTCTTCACGGTTCTGGTGGCTAGAAGTCTGGGTTGAGGAGTCAGTAGGACTGACTTCTTTAGAGACCTCTGTCCTTGGCTTGTCTTCCTATGGTCTGCTCTCTGTGTCTGTCTGCACTCTAATCTTTTTTAAGGACCCAGGCCATATTGTAGTAAGGCACGCCCCAATGCCCTCATTTCAATTCAATTACTTCTTATAAACTATCTCCAAATACAAATTATGAGAAATTAGGAATTAGTACTTGAACATATGAATTTTGAGGAGACAAGAGTCAGCCCAGAATACCTCTTAACTGAGTTTCACCTAGATTCCATGGTCAACTATATTGAAGAATATTAGTCTGAATCTAAATAGGGTCACTGTTACCAACCAGAAATGCCCACTGTCATGTAATCATTCATAGCAATCTTTTACTCTCAAATATATCTTGGTTGCTGTATGTATCATATAGTTACTGAGAGTCTAATGCAAGTTTCTTTGTTTTCCCAAGTATACCAAATCACCTCAAGAACACCAGATATCACTTCAAATAAGGTTACTGAATATTAAACTGGATTTGCTTACCCAATTTCACATGTATTACGGATTCCAAAGCTTTCTTGGAATGCTTGAAATGGCTGAGACTTTCAGAGAGATACCATAATAACACCTCAAGTGTGTTTGTAGAGCATGTGCACAATTTCAATAAATATTATTCCAGAAATAATTGCCTAAAGCACATTATCTTTTGGACCTATTGCCTGAAAATGTGTATATCTATATTATCTTAAAAACTGTCACTTTATCATTTTTCCCAGGATAAAATTACATTTTCTATTCTGTCACTGAAATCAGAAAAAAATCACCTGAGGGATGAGCTTAGGAAGGCTGCCTAAGAGTTTTGTTCAAATTTGTGGGTTTTTTTTTAAAAAACTAGATTTTTTGAATATGTTTAGCAGTGAACTGGAACAGATTGTGCTAAATGAAAGATTAGTCAGATACACTGATTTTCTCGATTCTAGACTACACCGAAAATTCAATTATGAATCTAATTATAACTGTAATTGTTAAACAATCAACCGGATTATTTTTTGTTGCTGGGTGCTTTGTTTCCTCCTGCCTTATAAGCAGGTGTGCCTGCAGGTGTTAACGTTGCCATCGCCACGTGACCCAGTCAGCCCTGCCCTTCTCTACTTTCTGTATTTCCTTTTAGATCATATCTTAAGCTACAAAAGCTGCAGACGCTATGGTACAAACCACTCATCTGGATGTGGGGTCAAGAAACAGAGGAAGGAATGCAGCAGGACTGGGAAGGGCCAGTTGCTGCAGGCCAGAGGTCCCACGGAATATTTGACTGAATAATATTCCTTTCAGATTCTCCCTTAAAACTGGACTCCATAGTCAAGTAAATTTGGAAGCTCTAGAGACCTTGAAAAAGGTCTGGAGACTTGAAAAACACATATTACAATAATAATAGACCTCCATGTTCTATAATAAGGAAATCTTTGGAGCTTAGTTCAACTCTCCATTTCCTTAAGAAATTTACTGAATATCTGTTTATAAGCTTTTACAGGTCATAAGCCTGAGGGATTATTAACAGGAAAGGAAAGAAAAAAGAAAGGTTTTCAGCAGCCTTTGTACCCAACAGAAAGTGCTGAGGGCATTCAATGACCAACAGGATGTTTGCATGCACGTATGCCTTGATGCCTTGACCACACAGGTGACATCACACCCTGGTCCTCAGGTATCAAGGAAAAACGTCATTTCCTGATATAGCTCATGAAAGCTTCATGTTCAAAAGCTACCAAAGCTTAGCTTTTGACTTATTGCAAAAATAGTTCACATTTATATTCCTCAAAAGTCTAACACTTAAATGGTTTTCTCTCAAAAAACATAATACGCCAAATATTTAATTTTTCATTTGTCACTGAAAAATTTAGGACAAAGTAGAACAAGTTTTTTTCCTTCCAAGATACATCTCTCAAATGAAACTGTACGGGACTGAAATTTACAATGCCGGCAGTTTGAAGCAAAGGCAATAACACTTTAATGCAGTAGTGCAAGATTTATTTTTGCATACTTAAAATTCAAAAACTCTTCAGAGAATTCTGGAAATAGAAAATGTTTACTTTAGGGGCACTCAACTATGATTTGGTTCA
The DNA here is from genome assembly GCF_000334495.1 of Tupaia belangeri chinensis. Lineage (NCBI taxonomy): Eukaryota > Metazoa > Chordata > Mammalia > Scandentia > Tupaiidae > Tupaia > Tupaia belangeri. The sequence goes on from NW_006203683.1 coordinate 437,130, forward strand.
ACACTAAACTGTAAAAGAACCCATGAAGCATACCTAACATGTGCTTTCTTAGAGTCTGCTTTGTAAATACAGTTTCAAATAATTCAAATGGTAGAAAAGAGAAACGATCTTCAATTATAAAGACTAGGTACAGAAATTGTCTTGCAGATGATCTAAAAGAGCAGATAACCACCACATTTTGCATAAAATCACAATGTTTTAGATATTTATTCTGATGCACTCATCACTCCAACAGAACTTTTGCTACTGATGGAAATCTTCTATAAAAGCCATTTGTTATTAAGCACTTAGACTGTAACTAGTATGACTGAATTTTAAATATAATTTCATCTTTTTAAAAAAGAACTATTTAATTTTATTTATAATCATTACTATTTTTTAATTTGCTACAGGGCACATGCACTCACTGAAGAGAGAGACACAGCAGAGAGAAAAAAAAGAGAGAGAAAGGAAGAGAGAGAGAAACTGAGAAGGCAAGCCTCCAGGTCTGGTACTCAAACAGCAGAGGGCCATGAGGGAGTCCAGCACCTTACCTACCACACCATTTGCTGACCCCTCATTTCATCTTAATTTAAACGGAACATAAAAGAGCCGCATCTGGCTAGTTGTTACCACACTGGACAGCTCAGCCCGTCCTTCTAACTCATGACAGGAATTAAGCTAAAGCCAGATTCCATAGAGACATAGTGATGCTCCATTTCATCAAGAGAGGACTTTGCCCCAGCAGCTGTGAATCCTGTCAGAGATGCCCTCCAGCTGCTGAGATTGCCATGCTCTGCCTTCACCACAGCTAACTTCTGCGCTCAAAGGAAGGCCATTCTGAGGAGGCCGTCTCTCATGATATCCAAAGGAGGGTGAAGATGTGAAAATGGAAGCCATTTGGATCATTAAAGAAAAGTCTGATATATGTGGCTTGAAATTTTTGCAGGTCTGGGGGCCAGCAGGTGGCGTAGTGGTTAAGGCACTGTATTCCCGCGGGGCTGGCTGCTGTTTGAATCCTGGACCCAGTAGCTTAAGACCCATGCAGGGTGCGTGTGCCCAAGTGCCAGGGTCCTGAGAAAAGAATGGAGAAGAGGGATTGCAGCATGGCCATCCCCCTTGGGGGGGAATTTCTCACTTTGTCTTTCTCCAGCTCTCTGTCTCTCCAGCAAGTGCACATGCCCACTAGCAAAAAACAAACAAACGAAAAACTCTCTAAAAGAATGTTTTGCATTTCTGTTGCTGGGCCACAACAAGAACTGAGGTAATTCCATATTAAATCAACACTGCAGCTTCACATGCTGTAGGCTGGCCTTAACTTGCTTGCTTTCTTTGTCACAGGAAGTATTGTTTCTTGCAGAAACGAATCATTGTTTTGCTAAGATTTTGCAAGGATGAGGCCTTGAGAATGCAACCTTAAAAAGCAGAAGTATTCGAGGAACGTAAGAACTTCTGTCCTCATAGCTGAGTCTGGTCTACCCAGTTACAGGTGGAAACAACCCAGTCATCAAGTCTTCTCCACAGGATCGGTCAAGAGGTGGAACTGCTATACTGGGCAAGACAGCACACACTGCTCTTTGGCCCCTCTGTAAAAGATCTTCTGGTCAGACTGGGACTGGGGAGATGGTCTTTGGATACTAGTCCACCGTCTTATCTCAGGTGGCTTCCACCATCATTTTCTTGAGTATTGGCTTTCTAGCGCAAGCAGCCCAACAGTTATGACTATCCAATTTCAGCCCCACTTCAGTCCCTGCCCAGTCTGCTCATGCTCCTTGTTTTCCATGGGTGTTAGTTAATCTCTAATAAAAATTTTCCAAACCAGCCCCTCTCTTAGTACCTCCACTTCTAGAGGCCCCAATGATTGTCGGTCTTTGTTTGTATATGACTCATTTTATAAAATCAAGAGGCAAATAAAATAAGCATGTATCTGCTTATTTTACACAAAAAGAACCACTGAAGAGACAAACCAGAAATGCTTAAGCTTCATTCTCTAAGGAAAGTAGGTGGACTGTGATGAAAGACTTAAGAGGAGAGGATGGTTACTGACATTTCTCCACGAATCCATCTTTCGCATAACTTTGACTTCTGGAAGCACGCTCCATTTTGTAATAAAAGAAGACAATGAGGACAGAGAGAGCAAAACAATTAAAATAATGTAAACCCCCTTCCACAAATGTACCTAAAATAAATAATCTCACTAAAAGGAGAAAAATTAAAAACTAACCCGTCATTTTTGATCATAGTATTTTTACATATTCTCAACCTAAAAGCGTACAAATACATGCAGTAGGCTTGTTTCCCACAGTGCTGGGGTTGGCAGGTCTATCTTCTAGGTTTGGGCAATGGTTTAATGTATTGATGGCAGTGTGAGTCACGTTTCTCTTTGTAGGTGAGGGACATTACAAATGTGGGGGAAGCAATGCTGCAATAAATGCTATGTATTCGGGCAGCAATAGAAGCCATCAACACATCTCCCTTTCTTTCTCTTCATTTTTTACCCATTTTTCTTTTTTTTCTTCCTTTCTTTGTTTTCTCTCTCTCTCTTTCTTTTTTTTCTTGGTTTTGTACCCCTGAGAAGACTTAAACCAACGATGGCCCATCAATAGTCAACACGTTCTGAACCCACATACTGACTTCTAATATCTGTTTCCATTTAAAATAACTAGAGATCCTTGGAGAAGTGGCAGAATTTTAGATCTGACATGGAGAAAGTAAAGGACATGCCTAAAAAATTGTGTTGTACCAGAAAGTATGCATGTGTTCAAAAGATGATGGGAAAATTCTGGACAATTTTAATGTAAAGCTACATATTGATGGTAACAAATTATAATATTAGCTTGGTTAAAATATGAATCTGATGGTCTACTAAAAGAAAGATGTGTGTGGCCAAAGTTAACATCACCAATGTGGGGACTAAAAACTCTATGTATCCCTTTTCTTGATATGTTATACTGAGAAAGATAAACATCACTTTAAGGTGTTTCAGCTAATAGTTTATATAACCTGAATTTGGGAGACACATGAAACAAACTAAAATTAAAGAGATATTCCATGGAATAATTGGTGTGATTTTTTTTTAATTTTTAAATTTTATTTTTGCTATAGGGTGTGCTTATTCACAGAGAGACAGAGAAAGACAGAGATGGAAAGTGAGAAATTATCCCTCAGGCAGGGGTGGGGGAGCATGGCTACACAACAATTCTTTTTCATCTATTTTTTTTTCTCGGGATTTTGAGGATGCACACACATGTGCCTGCTGTGATTTAAGCTGCCAGGTCTGGGACTAGAACCACAGTCAACTACGTGGGAGTCCTGCAACATAACTATTACACCATCTGCTGGTCCTAGTGTGTAATCTTTAAAAGCATCAAGATCATAAAAGATAAAGCTCAAGGACTTGTTTCAGATTAAAGAGACAATCAAGAAGCAACAATAATTCACATTCCTAGCATTGATTCTCAACCAGAAGCAAAAATAGCTCAAGAGAATGAGTGTATACACTCCATGATCAGAACCAAGTGACTGAGGCTACAGGAGCGTGGTGAGTGGTTGTGCATACCAGGTACAGTGTGGGAAGAGGGTGGGTGAAGGAGCAGAGATGGAGGAAGGCAGAGCATTTATGGGGCAAAGATGCGGGTACTATCTGTTGAAGATAACTTTATAGTATTGTCAACTGGGCTGGTGAGAAACGTACACATATTGAATTACTCACTTTGCAAGCTAAATAATGTGATTAATGTGTGAAAGAAATTGAAATAAAAAATATGGTATATGAAAAAAAGAACAGTTGAAAAAAGAACATTATTGGTACAACTGATGAAACTTGAATGCAACCTCTGGATTAGAACATAGTTTTATAGCAATGCTATATTTTATGGTACCAATATGCATGCTATAGTTTTGTAAGGGGATGTTCTTGTTCTTAGAAATGCATACTAAAGTATTTAGAATAAAGGGGCAAGATGTATGTTACTCGCTGTCCAGTGGTTCAGAAAAAAATACATATACATGTATACACACACTATATAAATATAGGCACATTTACATATTCTTACATATACTTAAATATACATTTATATTAATATAATCTATATAAATACATACATATATATATATATGTTTTTAATTGCCAGAGAGCATGTGCACTTGCCAGAGAAAGTTGAGGAAGCACCCCCTCAATGGGTATGGTGACATCACAATTTTTCCCCCATTTCTCCATCCCATCAGAATTTGGGGCACACACCCATTCATGCGTGCTATATTTTTCAAATCACCAGGGCTAAGATTCAAACCTTGGTGGGCCAGGTGGGATGGCTTCCAATGTACTGTGCTCAAGCACTGCTCCACGGGCCAGCCTTACATATATGTAGGAGTGAGCGCAAGAATGAAAAAGCAAAGGAGCAATCATAAAAATCAGTGAGCCTGAGTAAATGTTATTCAATAGTCCCTGTACTGTTCTTGCAAGTTGTCTTTGAACTTAAATTATATAAAAATTTAAAAATACAAATAAACTAAGAAGATAAGCTGTATCTATATCCATCATTGCTTTTGGGATGTACAGAAAGATTTAACTTTTATTTAAGAAGGTTCACAGTTTCCCTATTGCAAACCATGTTATCTAATGCAGTGAGATCTTACGGCTTACAGTTATTGTTCTTTGCTATTTCCACATGAAGACTGGCAGTAGGTAGCTTCCTATCTTGGTTTATTTCATCATTTCTTCTATTGGACACTTTGGTGTACAGAATAAACTTTAAGTGAAGTTATAAAACACTAACCATAGCTTTAATAGGTTTTATGAAATACATTTGATAATGATTTACTGATAACATATAACATATATGATAACATATTTTACCATTCTTAAAGGGGCATAAAGTAATTATAAGTGAATTGTTAGAAAAATATTTGAGAAACAGGTGACTATTAATAAAATTCAATATTATATTATCGGCTACTACTAATTGGGGGGGGTTAAAAAGAGAATGTTATTACCCTTATGTTACCTTTATTATATGCTAGTGAATGAAGAAATAATTTACAGAGACATTTATAACTTCATACCTCACATTAGTCATACTAGCGGTATTTTCTCTAAGAAAGCTTAAGTTTGTCGACAGAAAAATCTCCCACTGCTAGAGTTTATAGGTCCTGAAACTGGCAGATAAGAATACATAAAAAGTGGCTGGGAAAAATGAAGTTAACTGTGTTGGCAGCATGATTTATTATTCTTCAGGCTCATTCCTGATCTTTTATGCTATTTTAGCTGATATTTTCTGCTCAGTTACTGCCCAGTTTATTGAAATAGTGGGCCGTACCTAGGACTGTAACAACAATTTGAATCTTTAAAAAAGATGATTACATTTTATACACCGTCTGAAACTATTAAATAAAAAGATGTATAAAGTCGGGGAGATGATAGGTATTGAATATATCCCACAACCAAAATAATACCTATAATTTAGTGGTAAAAAAATAAAACTGGGGGGCCAGCAGATAGTATAGAGGTTGGGGTTCTGGACTCCCACATGGCCCACAGTAGTTTGAGTCCTGGACCTGGTTGCATCCTTTCTTACTTTCCTTCTCTCTGTTTTAGTCCCTCCCTAGTCAAATTAAAAATATAATAAGAAAGATAAATAAAATTAAGTAAAAATGATTACTCCAAAGGAAAAATAAAACTCAATATTTCTTGGTACTTGTTTTTCACATTCTTTGATTAGTTGATAAATTGCTCAATTGATTTATTTTATAATATGTAGTTATATGTTTTAAAAGATTTTTTTGCTGTAGGGTGTGTGAACTCACTGGAGAGGGAGCAACAGAGACAGAGAAAAGGAAAATGAGAAATCGCTCCCCCACCACTGGGGATGGCTACACTGTGATACCTTCTCCTCCATTATCCTCTCAGGATTTGGGGCAAGTACACGCGTGCCTCACATGATTGTAAAACCACTGGGTCTGGGACTTGAACCATGGTTAACATGTGGGAGTTCAGTGCCTTAACCATCATGCCACCTGTTGCCCCCCGCAGTTAACCATTTTTGAAAGTAAAAATACTGTAGAATGTTGACACTGCATGTGGTCCAATCTAAATTTGTTCTGATATTAACCATCATCCCCTGCAGTTAACCATTTTTGAAAGTAAAAATATTGTAGAATGTTGATATTGCATGTGGTCCAATCTAAATTTGTTCTGATATTGTAATGATGCAGATTAAAGCTATAGTCAAGATTTATCATTTATTATTGTATTTTAGACTTCACCTTCAATGTTACCCTCAAGCCCATACTGAACATAAAACTAAATCCAAACTTTGTTCAGCAGTAAATTTGAATCATTTGTCTGAGATAGCATCGGTCTTTAGCCCTATTCTCATAAATTTCACATGCCTAAATTGAATGGTAGATAGCACATAATATTAAGATTCCCACTACTTGGAAGCTAGACAACCAGAGATTTAAAGGGTGGTGTCACTGTGATTGGGGATCAGTTTGCTTAACTAACTGCTTAGTACGGTCAATGAAAGCAGTCCTGTTGAAGGGACAAAATAAGGGAAAGAATGACAAGTGTTATAAAAATTTAAACTAATTTTATTTTTTCTCCAAGCAATAGATTTTATCATTCTTTTAAAATGCGCCATAGCCTTTTGTGGAAACTTTGGGTCTTAAACAAAACAAACTGATTGACTCCATTGATGACTTGTTTATTTTATAATTTTTTATTTATTATATCCATGTATTCAATCGCTATACATCATTTAGATTGTGTGGAGACCTTACCCACCTCAGTCCAGCCCAGCTGAGAATACTATGTGCATCCTCATCAACAGATGATAAACCATATCTGTGTCCCACAAGTGTCTTACCTCTCTATTTTTTCCCCAAATTTCCTTTCCTACGCTCTTCACCCTCATCAGGGTGCTTTCTCTTCCCCTCTCTCACACTCTCTTTCCACTTTGAGTACTTGGTTGAAGTAAGGCGCTCCCAACACAATAGAAAATAAAAAATTCTGAATGACGAATGTACTTACGGCATACTGATTCCCTATGAGCAATAATCTACGGCTATCATCTTTGTCAGTTCAATACTCTATTGGAAATTTCTCCTTGTGGGGTCAAGAAAACTTAGGTTACCAAAATTACCATTCAAAATAAAATTTGGATCCTTTTTAAAGGAGTAGTTTGAGTTTAAATGATCTGTCTTTTTGATATGCTATGAATTAAATTTCCTGAAAAAAAAAATTAGACTGCTTAACAATGAGCAGCTTTTTAAATGGTTCTAAAAACCAAGTTGAATAATACTTCATGTAGCTCTGAAGCCCTCTCTACCATACAAGAACCAGCAGTCAGTTATGGTACAATGATAAGAATTCAGGCACTTTATTTTTCCCCAACAAGTGACAAGGCTTTTCATGCTGTGAATAACTAACACTGCTTTGACAACTAGGCACATATTTATATTCTCTGCTATTCTAGTCAGGGAATAGTTCCGCATTGTCTCAGTTGATTTAGTGCCAGCTCAAGTCAGCCTTTCGACATTTGTCCAGGTAACTGGACCAAGAACACCTCGTGAAGACTTGTCACACATTACAGGGGTACTCCTTATTCTTTGAATACTTTTGGTTGGCAGGGGTGATGTCAAGCAGACAGTAGATAAACAACACACAGAGCCAGTGAATTGTAACTCTGGGAATATTAAATAAACTGTGTCGTTTGATACACTTCACTAGAGGAAAACCGCTGAAAAGTCTTTCCAGAATTTAACACAAAGAACAAGAGGGGGAAAGGAGTGTAACAAATGGATAGAGGCCAAGGGTGCAGAACATTGCATCAGGATAAAATCAGGAAATAAGATCTAAGGAGAATCAAGTCTATTTCAAGATGAAAATAACAGCTTGAGTTTAGTTAACGCAGAACGTTGTATCAGGGTAAAATCAGGAAATAAGATCTAAGGAAAATCAAGTCTAGGTCAAGATGAAAATAACAGCTTGAGTTTAGTTAACCAGTAGTCAAGAGACTGGCCAGGTAGTTATTTGGAGGTGGTACTAAAATTAAAATCAACACTGCAGCTAAGAGAAAATCTGTAAGATAAATGATTAAAGAAAGTATTTATAGAGAAAGGGATTTCAACTTAATACTATTCCTAGTTTTTGAGATTTCAGACAATCTTAATGGTTAGAGGTTGGGAAAGGCTTTTCTTTTCCATGTTTCAACAGAGATCAAATGGAATCCTCCTTAAAGAAACCCTTCCCTTTTTATGCTTACCCTATAGCTCTCTGACATCCCTTCTGTAGGTGATTGATTATTTTAGGTCAAATGCGCCCCCCGATTGTGTTTTAGTCATGGCCAGTTACAGTAAACATCGGTTCTTGTCTCATTTACCCGAGTCTCTGGCTAAAATAGTCGAGAGCTTCAAGGCTGAGCTTAGAATCTTACATATAAGTCCTGACAGCTCTAAGAATTCAGAAATCATACGGTTCTAGGAAACAGTATTTCCTTGGACCATAGCTTAGTGTAACTGAAACACCTGGGTTAACAGTATGTCAGTGAAAGAGTTACAGGGTATCAGACCATGTGAGCTTCTCAGAACAGAGTTCCTGATTAAGACTGCGTGGAGCTCAAGATTTTGAATTTCCTTAAGACAATCTTGTGAAATAAATGTTAACACAATCCTCATTTTCACTGTGAAGAAACCGAGACTCAGAGTGGTTGATAGGGCTAATGACCCCAAAGGCTTGCTTTTGTTAGAATAAAGATGCAGCACATGCTTTTCTGGGTCACAGGGCCGAGTGTTTAGAAACCTTTTACTCTTTGCTCGAACTCTACACTAATCAAAAATCACTTGGTATCCAATGAGGCTGTGTGAGCAGAACTACCTTCCATGGACTTCCTGTGCCTTGTTTGGACAACCATTTGCATTATGTATTGTGGAAGAGTGTATTGGTATTAATATTGTTTAAAGATCACTTATGTGAATCAATACAAAAATTGTTCTATACTCTGCAACAGCAACAGAGAAAAAACTGATACCCCAACCATAATAAATACCACAGACATTATTCTGAGCAGAACCTTCACATGATGTAACATATACCATGTGTTTCCATTTCTGTGAAGTTCTACAATTTTGTGCCATTTTAAAATCTGAGACCAGGGCTGGCAGGTGGCATAGTGGTTAAGGTCACTGGACTTCTACATGGCCTATTGTGGCTCGAGTCCTGAACCTGGCGGCTTGCTTTCTCACTTTCCCTCTCTCTCTCTCTCACTCTGTCCCTCTAAGGTCAAATTAAAAAGAAGAAAGAAAAGCAGGAAGGCAGGAAGGCAGGAAGGAGAGAGAGAGAGAGAGAAAGAAAGTTAAAATAAAACAATTTAAAAAAAAAAACAACCTGAGATGGGTGGTTTCCTAACGCTGGTGTTGGGAAATGTCTATAGCTGCACCGGCATGGGGATGCCACAAGTGTGCCGTTTCTATGTTAAGACATGTGCATTTCAATTTATGTAAATTTTATCTGGAAAAATAGCTGGTGACACTGTGGAGTATAGGGGATACACACACAAAACAAAAATGGTAGACTATAGACAGTTGATGAAGCCAGGTGAAGATTGTGTAGTATTTGTTATTTTATTCTGTTTACTGTGTTTATCTTAAAAGCCAAACGATATTTTAAAATATCTTCTTGGATTTTTGGTTGTTCTACTTCTTTAGGGACTAATCTCCCTTAATTAATTAGTTAATAAAATACAGTTCCTAAAATTGGAGCTAGAGATAATTTTAGGGTAGCTATTTTATTTTATTTTTTGCTATAGGATGTAGGCGCTCGCTAAAGAGACAGAGATGCAGAGAGAAAGTGAGAAATCACCCCAAGGAGGGATGGAAACAGCACAATCCCTTCTCTTCCATTTTCCTCTCAGGATTTTGGGCACACAGACACATGCTCTTGGAGTGAGTTTTAAGTCACTAGATCCAGGAGTCAGACCACAGTTGGCCACGTGCGAGTCCAGTGCTTTAACCATTATACCACCTTCTGGCCCAAATTTTGGTGTAGTTCTTCTAATAATCATTCAACAAACCATACTGTGGGGTATTAAATTAGATAATATGATTCACTTTGGACAGATTCATTTATAGTTTTTATTTATACCTCACAACCTGCCTTCTCCGCAACCCCTCCCCCTCAAGAAAGAGATTTGTAGAAAATTGTGTTTTTAATTTTTTTTCAGAAATATTTTTGCCATAGGGTGCAAACTGAAGAGATAGAGAGATACAGAGAAACAAAAAGCAAGAACTCATCCTCCAGAAGGATGGCCACACCACGATCCCTTCTCCATTCTCCTCTCAGGATTTTGGGCACACACACACCCATGCCTGTCGTGAGTTTTAAGTCTCCAAGTCTGAGACTCAAGCTGTGGCTGACTGCATGAGAATCCAGCAAAGATTGTATTGGTTTTTAAAAAAATGTAAACAATGCCTCAAAACACAGAGATATTGAAAAAACTCCTAGGAGGAAAGACCAAGTCTGAAGCCAGAGATATAAACCACTGCAGTTAATCAGAGTGTCTTACTAGCCAGGGCAAAAAGAGAAATACAAGAAGTGGTATATTTTCCTTTTTTGTTTACTATGTGGAGGTTCATATGTAAAAAAGAGACCTTATAGTTGTGAAGAAAGTTTTCATGTTATTCCTATATAAGTAACATTGAGTAAAATACTAGATAATGCCATTTATTGCACTGGTAATTCACATTGGAAGTAAGCGGTCTGACTTCCAATTTTTTCCCCAAATGTCATATAACCATTTCATCTTTCTCTGAGAACATGAGAAGTATGGTTATTCATTGTAAAAAAAAAAAGTGTTTCTTTAAAAACTATTCTGAAGGAATGATGGAAATAGGGAAGGATCATGTGGCAAATACCACTGTAATTGTGACAGACAGGAACCACTGAAGGCTACTAAAGTTTGTGATGAGAAGTACGGCTAGGAAGAGGATATTTACAGCTTTGTAATAGCTCCCCACAGGACACTCATGAATTATAAAGGGAGATACAATAGACAGTGGAGAAAATGTGTAGACACCACCATAACCTAGGGGTCAAAGTCAGCTTCAAGAAAAATAAGACATAACCCCAATAGATATCTCCCAGCAGGCATTGAAAAGAGACAATGTCACTTCCACAGAACTTCTTCCAAAAATCTGTAAGTATAATACAATCTAATCATTAGAAATTATTTGGCAAGCTCACTTGAGGGACGGTCTACAAAATATCATGCCAATATTCTTTAAAAAATGTCAAAAGAATAAAAGAAATATGGAAAATCTGCTCTACATTGGAAAGGATTGGAGAAACGAGACAACTAAATACAATACGAACATCTAAATTGGCTGCTGGACCAGAAAAAAAAAATTTAGTTAGAAACTTGAAGAAATTTGGATAAAACCTATAATTAGTTAATACTATTTATTAGCGTTAATTTTATGTCTTTGCTAATTTGACTGCAGTGACGTACAACATTACTGTTAGGGGATTCTTTGATAAAGACACACCGGTTCTACATATAATGCCCTATTTGCTACTTCTTCATAAGTTTATATTATTTAAAATAAAAATGAAAGAAGAAAGCAACCTGAGATTGTTTAGGACTCCGACCAACATTTTGCTAAATACGTTCAAGACATGAACTACGCCCAAAAAACATTCAAGTGCAATGTTGCCAGCTGGATGACTTCTCAACACTGCCAGAGTGCTCAGGAAGTATCTGGTTTAGGGGTGGCATTGAGCCCAGTGACTTGCCCCAGAGTTAGCTGCCAAATGCGGCCTCCAGGATCCGAGGAATCAGAACCCAGTGCATTGAGAACATTTGCAAACGGGAGAGCTGGGCTGCTGTTTTGGTGATTTCTGGAAATTGCAGATCTAAGTCCACAAATTCTGATCTCACAATCTGAGTGACAAGACCATGGATTGCATGAAGTATAGGCCAGGGAAGTCCCAGAGAAGATTCTTACTGGGATTATCCAAGGGGCATTTTTGCAGTGCACCGAAGCAAAAGCAGTAATCAGTAAACTCAACAAAATGCACCAATTATAATTCATGTTTGATTCACTTCACTCCCTTCTTGGCGGAAGTTGCTAACCAATTGGTAAATTACTACCTAGAGGAAGCAAAGCTAGACTCGAGGAAGATAACCAGTAAAGTCTTCTGAACCATTTTGGGAAAGAAAGAAAAACACTAGCAGAACACATGGGTAATTACACCATGCTTTCTTGTTAATTCGTACTTTAATTATGGAATAAAGTGTCATCATTAATGGTTCACTGTCATCCTGGAAGAACGCTGAAAGAGATTTTCCCTGACCATGTCACATATATAGATATTTGTCAATGACGCATTGGACAGAAATTCAATGAAACCATCAGCACAGGCCCAAATCTCAGTGGTCTCTCTGCCATCTGCTCACAGGCACAGCTTACTGGGAAAGGAGGGTGTTTTTTGCAATCATGGCCCTCTCTAAGTTGCCACTCATGGGCGAAACCAGTGAGGCTCTTTCTTTTAAGGAGCTACATAATTTGATTCCATTAACTGAATTCTTTTCTGGCATCTTCTCTCACTTTACTCATTTACCCTGAGACTCTAGACTTCAAGTCTTGACGGCTGCCCCAAAGCAGTAGAGGTTTCACACTCCTCCATATTTGTACAGACTCCTAGCTACACTGAGTGCTGTCCCTGGTGCTGAAACTTATCCTATGAGTCATTCAATGATACAAACAAAACATGCTTGCTGCCTGTACAGGACACTGCGATGTATTGAGCTAAAAATTGACTGTAAAACTTTAGGTTTCCTACAAATTAGTTTAATTTTGAGGGGTAAAAACAATCACCTTTTCACTTCAGAGAGGTAAGAATGATTTGACATTACTGTACCTTGACTGAGGTAGGCAGCACATCCATGTAAGCCGCAATCTTGTAATGCTCACAGGTGTAACAAACGCGGACAACAAACTTACCGACACTTGGGTAACCAGGCGTAGAAGGGTCTCCTCCCGGATTCAGGGACACCACGAAGGTCTCAGCACTGAGATTTGCCATCTTTGGTAAATCACAAGGATCGATATATAGAAGAGCACCTCCAAATCCAGCCTTTTCCAATAAGGAAAGCTAAAAGAGAATGAACTATTTAAAATGTTACCACACACATTGAAATTCATACATTACCATGTCATGGATGTATCCGAGCTATGATGGGTCCTTCTTCCGACTTTTCTCTTTTTAAATAAGCAGAAAGTTCCATCTCCCAGCTATCAAGCCTAGGCAAAGAGGTTTTCCTTGACCTCTTCCTTTTCCCTCCTCTCTCCCATGATAAGTAAGCAGTATTCCTATAATGTCTACATTTGATTTCATTGTGTTTAAGGGATTCTCACTGTCTTTTTTTAATCATCTCAGTAGATTTGGACTTTCTAATTTTTAGGATTAATGGAGGCTCGGCCACACTCAAGCCTCTCCTTTTAAGGAGTTGCTCTCACCATTATTGTGTCCTTCCCTGGAGTAGAAATCACCCTATGATAGGTTTCCTCCCAGGCTGAGCCTGTCACACTTGTAGTTAAAATGCTGAAATACTTTCACACTGTTTGACAAAGAGCCACTGCCTGGAATCTCCCAGGCCTGGCCATCCTCGTCATCCTGGTCTCTGTCCAGAATGCCCCAGTGACATTCTGACATGCAGCGACACGGAGGGGTTTACGCACAGCCCATGGAGGGGCTGCTGAGGACCAGCTCCCACTCCAGGGCTGTCAGTAAGCATTTTGGAAAAAGCCAAAATGAGATATAGTTAACATAAACATTCTACCTTATTCTTTAATAAATACACAGTAGATAAATAAAGTAAGATGGGACAGATGCACTGGATAACATTCCAAGTTTCTTTGTTTTAACTTGTTAAATTGGTGATTTTTTTCCTTTCTTTCCTTTCTTTCTTTCCTTTTTCTTTTTTGTTGTTGTAAAGAGCTGATTCATATTAGTGTGACTTACCTGTCATGAGAAACAGTAATCATGGTTCGCTCACTCTATTTGTATCTCATGAGAGAGCAAAAGTAATTAGGGGACTCTAAGGACTACAGGAGAGGATGACGAAGCATCCTGCTGACACGGGAAGTTCCTGCTCACGGTGTCACCAATACTGCACTCGGCTGTCCCAGGGATGGCCCAGTTCCTTACCCAGCTCCACAGTGGGCTGAGCAAGGCAGAGCTTGTGTCCCTAGACAGGCCACTCCACGAGGGTGGGGTCATGCCTAGCCTATCTGCCACTGTCTGCCCCACACCTGCAGCCACATGGCAGGATTCAGGGCTGTCGCTAGATGAGGGAGTGACTGAGAAAGACAAGCTAGCACAACAGCTGCTCTTAGACAGAACACACTTCTTTAGAGAAAATAAAATATATCTTTGTGCATACAACATGACCCTTTATATTTTTTATTGGTATATAATAATTGCACATACTTATGTTGTATTTATATATATATATATGTGGTATTTTCATATTTTCAGTACAAGAATAAAATGAAAACTGATTATTGTGGTAAGCAACATATATGCTGTTTCAATCATTTGTCATTTTTTGCTAAAATCCTCATTTTTAGTTATTCTAAGATATAAAATAAATTATCATTAACTATGGTTACATAAAGAAGACTGCAAAATAAAAGAATGTAAGTATGCCACATTTATGATTTTTTAAAAATGTTTTGTACTTTCCAATTTTTGTCATAATAAACAAGCATATATTATTTTTATAATAAAAATTGAGAGCCTAAGCAAAGTAAGGCTGACATTTGCCACTGTAACAAGCTACTCAGATTAGACTTCTCCCCTTATCTCTCCTGCACTGTTTTAACGGAGAGGAGGGGACACTTTAAGGAGAGAGGGAGGTTGAGGAAAGGAAAACAGAGCCAATAAATCTGAATAAGAACACCAGAGCGACCAGCAGATGGTGTGATGGTTGTATCACTGAACTCCCACATAGTCAGCCGTGGTTAGAGCCCTGGACCTGGCGACGTAAAACTCACGCTGGGCATGAGTGCATGCGTGCCCAGAATTCCAATTCCAAGAGGAGAATGGAAGGGAAGGGATTGCAGCATGGCCATCTCACCTGGGGTAATTTCTCACTTTCTGTCTCTCTAACAAGTGCATGCACCCTATAGCAAAAATCTCTCTCTCTCTAAAAAAAACCCCATATATACGCACACACACACTATATACACATATACAGTGTGTGTATATATATATATATATATGTGTGTGTATGTGTGTGTATATAAATATATATATATAGTGTGTATATAAATATATATATACACACAATATACACATACACATACACACGCTATATATATACACACACAATATATATATACATGCATACACACACTATATATATATATACACACACACAAAGTATATATATATATATATACACACACATACATAAACACACTAAATATACACATATATATATATATGTATATACACACACTATATACGCACACAGTATATACACACACACTATATCCACACACAGTATGTATATATATATACACACACACTACACACACACACATACCCATATATACTTGAACTGTGGAGTCAGCCATGTAGGATCTGGTGCCTAAACCAATTTTTAATTACAAGTGATATTAGACGTATTTTCACATAAAATTTGACCACATTTTTTTTGAGGAGGAAACTACCTACTTGTGAAAAATTATTTGTAAGATTCTTGGGTCACTTATGCATTCAACTACATTGGGTATCATGTCTGTGCAGGGAAAATGCTGGCGAATATTCTCAAAAATCTCTTTCATAAAGATCAGTACAAAAGCTGCTACTTAATGTTTTACAAAACCTAGTGTTTTAGATTTATCTTCCATATCCAAAACTGTATGCTGGAGCTGCCAGTCTGTCTCTGAGTGCATCTGGCAGTACTGTGACCCCTTCCGTGGTCAGCGTGGTCATGGTATGGCTGTACCGTGGACGGCCTATGAGAAGCGGTGTAGCTCAGTTATGTCTGTTTGAGCCTTTGGCTCCACAGCTCTGGAAAGAGAGCCTCTCTGCATGTGTCTCTCACCCGTTGCCTGTAATGACTGGATCTGAGGTGGACATCTCTTCAATGCTGTCAACTTTGGCTCTGCTGCTATCTCTCAGTGACCCTATGGAGTTTTTAAATCAGTAGCTTATTGATAAACTTAATTTCAGAAATTATGTATTACTGGACTTCCAATTAAATCACCAATAGCTAGTGCTGCCTATATTAAATCATGACAACTGTCCCTTCACGGTTTATGCTGCATATCGAGCACGCTGAGAGTGGGGCTGGCTGAATGCTTGCGACATCTGTGACGCTGGTGAGACCATGTGTTTGAAAACACAGCCACGGGGAACCAGCAGTTAGCGTAATGGCTATGTCGCTGGACTCCCACGTAGTCGACCGTGGTTCCGTCCCAGACCCAAGGGCTTAAAACTCACGCCGGGTGCGTGTGCGTGTGTGCCCAAGATCCCGAGAGGAGAATGGAGGAGAAGGTATTGTGGCGTGGCCATCCCCCCTGGGGGGTGATTTCTCTCTTTCTGTCTCTATGTCTCTGTCTGTTTGGCTAGCGCACGCGCCCTATAGTGAAAACCTCTCCAAAAAAAAACATATTCACAGACAAGCCAATTCAAAAATGATGAAGCCAGATATACTGGGCTGTCTTCCTGGGCCTGGCTATGTCGCTGGACTGCCACGTAGTCGACCGTGGTTCCGTCCCAGACCCAAGGGCTTAAAACTCACGCCAGGTGCGTGTGCGTGTGTGCCCAAGATCCCGAGAGGAGAATGGAGGAGAAGGTATTGTGGCGTGGCCATCCCCCCTGGGGGGTGATTTCTCTCTTTCTGTCTCTATGTCTCTGTCTGTTTGGCTAGCGCACGCGCCCTATAGTGAAAACCTCTCCAAAAAAAAACATATTCACAGACAAGCCAATTCAAAAATGATGAAGCCAGATATACTGGGCTGTCTTCCTGGGCCGGTCACAGACTCTCCCCAGTCTTGGATAAATGTGTAGATCCCTGCACAGCACCACCCATAGCAAAGACATTGATGACCTTGGATGGTGACTGCCATGGAGGTCTAGTGACTGAAAGTCGGGGGCAAATGTTCGGTCAAGATTTTCTGACACTGAACTTGAACTATTTCTTGCTTCTCTTGGACTGTGCTTCTTCCGCTTGGACTGGATAAGGTTTCTCTTTCTTTGAAAAGGCTTTTGTTACTTGTAAATAAATCATTCATAATTAGAACATTAGAAAGATCATTGGACTGGGAAATGGTACTAAATTTTGGTTCCAATCTTGACATTAAATAACTATGTGACAACTCCTATGATCTCTCTAAATCTTGGTTTCAAAATCCATAAAATGCAAAGGTTGAATTACATTATCCTCAAAAACACTTCCTGCTCTACATGAAAAACCGTGAGGTCTAATCCAGTGATTAAAAAATGTTTATGAAGACATATTTATTGTATCTTAAAGTATATTGTCTTTTATGAAGTTTGCTTTTAAACTATTGTTCAAAAATATACCCTCCAGGGACCAGCATGTGGTGTGATGATTAAGGATGCTGGATTCCCATGTGGCCAACCACAGTTTGAGTCTCAGACCTGGTAGCTTGCTGTCTCCCTTTCCTTTTTTCTCTGTCATTTTTGGTCAAAATAAAAAATAATAACAAATGGAATCAAATAAATATTTTTTTAAAAAATAATATACCCTCTCAGGACCAGCAGTTAGCATAATGGCTATGTCGCTGGACTCCCACGTAGTCGACCGCGGTTCGTGTCCCAGACCCGATGGCTTAAAACTCACGCTGGGCACATGTGCATGCGTGTCCAAGATCCCGAGAGGAGAATGGAGAAAAAGGGATTACGGTGTGACCATCCCTGCTGGGGAGTGATTTCTCGCTTTCTGTCTCTCTGTCTCTCTCTGTCTGGCAAGTGCACGTGCCCTATAGCAAAAACCTCTCCAAAATAATAATAATAATAATAATAATATACCCTCTCAAAATAACACAATTCCTATGGTTAAAAAATATTTATAAAGATAGAATGATTACGTGACTTCTCAGAACATATTATATTCATATTTTAATTTTGCACTAAACTTCTATTTGGAATAAAATATAAGAAAAAGTGAAATAATTAGAATCTACATGTTAAAAGTATTCTGAATAACCAATCTCTTTCTTCCTTTTTGATCTAATTTAATCTTATACTGTGAAATGCTAATTTTATATTTCTAAAACTATTTCACAGTGTTTATAACCTAAAAATACACTGCATCTATATGACAATTCCATAATCATGCATAGGATAAATAAATACTATCTTAATGCAGCTATCAACATTCCATTTGTAGTAGAGACTTATCTACTCTAATAAGTGTTTTACCCAGTATTTTATTTCTAGCAGAGAAGTTAAATATTATGTAAGTTTACTGAACATGTTTATTCACAATGTCCAAGGATAATTACTAATCCTTCCATAGCTAAGGAGTATTTCTCAGGAAAATATATACTTCTCATTAGGTGTTCCATGAAAACTGGAATCACTGAATCAGCCTCCTGCACACCTGCTGCCCACCATCTTTAATTTAACTCAAAAAACCACAAGGTCAACATGATCTCGTCCACATCTTCATGCGTGCTAACATCTCAGTGTGCCAAAGGTGCCTCACGTAGTAACTGAGCATGGTCTTCTCATCGCGAGACTTTCTATCCTGCATACTATGGGCAGTCAGCTCCCTCTGAGTTCAGCTACATCTTAGCTCAACCATCAGCACTAATAACCAAGATACATCATTTTAAGCATTTGTAATTCCCCAGCATACCATGTAAAATTTTATATTGTTTATAAAATATATTGTTTATCTTCCCAGGAAATAAAAAGGATTTGCTGTGTAACTTAGTAGCACTAGACTGTGATTCGCTTAAAGAAGGTACCCTATGGCTTCAGCTTGTCTACCCAGTAGAGCCCACCTAGGAAAGTTCCCGGGATACAATGATTTTTCTGTCGTCACTGAGTCAATGAGTGTATGTGTCAATGAATGAATAAGGAAGTGAGAAATACACTGCACAGGATACTAATGCATGACATTGCTGCCGTCTGGCTGTACTCACACCCGCTGGCCAGAAAACTTACACCATGCCTTCCGTTATGCCACCTACTTGCATGTATCGTTCAAATGAAAGAGCGAGTGTGAAGCCAGTGTGCTTTTGAAATTTAAGATAATATAGTCAATGAAATGTTATGTCCTCTCCTTATCAATCTGTAAAAATACATTAGAAATAGGTTTCTTTTGTTTTGACTTTTGCTTGTTTTGTCTTGTTATCTCAGAGCAGAGATAGAGAATATTGAAGACTATCCTAACCGGGTTTAACTATGACTGTGTCATGCCAACACACTCTTATAAATTGAATGTTTTTGGCCAATTTCAAGGTGACTAATTCAATATTTCTTGCTGTGAACCATACTAATACATTTCTCCTCATGTATGGTATATAAAACTAGGTCCTATCAATTGCTGAATAATCACCTCTGAAATAAGTGTTAATAGCAATTCATGGGCAGGACTAGCAGTCTTATGAAATAATTGTATAAGACTCTAAATCTCCTGGGAATGATTCGGTCAGGGAGAACAGTCTGGTATCTGATAGTGGTCTGACTTAGGCTTACATTCCCACTGACTTGGACAGGTACTCTCTGGGTGCTGGGAGCTTGCATGATATTCAGTAGTCAGGAAAAACATTAAAAAAAAAAAATGGAAGTCATGGAGAGTAAGAGAGAAAGGACCCTGAACTGAGTCTAGCTAAACTTCTCTCCTTTTTGACTTCTACTCTTACTTTTTTGTTTTTTGGAGAGGTTTTTGCTATAGGGCATGTGCGCTCACCAGAAAGACAGAGGGAGACAGAAAGACACAGAAAGACAGAAAGCAAGAAATCACACCCCCGGGGGGGATGGTCACACTGCAATCCCTTCTCCTCTATTCTCCTCTCAGGGTCTTGGGTATGCATGCACGCGCACCCGGAGAGACTTTAAGCCACCATGTCTGGGACTTGAATTGTGATGAACAACATGGGAGTCCAGTGACGTAGCCATTACGCCAACTGCTGGTCTCTCTATTCTTACTTTTAACTAAGGTATTTTTTTCTATTCCAGAGGGAGGATGCTGGTGTTACTGTTATTTAGACATTCACTTATTCACAGGGTCTAGCAAGGGAATATCAGCTGAATCCCATAGCTAGGCTTTAATCCATTCACAGACACTCCTAAGTTGTCAGCTCAGCTCCTTAAACAGTTTGGATGTTAGCCCTCCTCCTCCTTTGGCTGGTCCATTCATGGCACCCTATGCAGACACCCAGATATGAAGAACTAAAGGAAGAAACTTGTATTTTTTGCAATATCTTGTTGAAAATGTTGGTCCAGCATTCAAAACATCTGCCTGGCTCCCATCGCTAGAAAAGCTTTCTGATCCTTCATATGGAAAACAAGAGTGAATATAATGTGACAAGACTTACGTTTTACAGATAAAATTAAGGTCTACTGTCATGGAACTGAATTGTGTTTCCTCAAAATTTGTATTTTGAAGCCATAACTCCTAGTACAATTCAAAATGTGACTCTAATTTGCTGGGGAATTACAAATGCTTAAAATGATGTATCTTGGACTTTTAAAGAGGTGATGAAGTGTATGTGAGGTCATATGGGTGGGCCCTGATCCAATATGGCTGGTTTCTTTGTAGAAGGACAGCCATCAGAGAGGCATGAGCACAGCGCACAGGCAGAGAGAGTTCAGTGTGAAGGAAGCAGCTTGCCAGACGAGGAGAGACACCTCAGAAGCAACCAAACCCGCCAACACGTTAATCGTGGACTTCTAACCCCAGAACTGCTAGAAACTGGATTTCTGTTAAGTCAGCCAATCTGTGGTATTTTGCTATGGCAGTCCTAGCAAACTGATGCACCCACGAAGGGTAAAAAGCTGCCAAATATACAATGATTCAGGACCATAACTGTGATTGGAATCTAGGAACTGAAGTCTCTGAGTCAGCTTTAAATCACCAAGTACTTACACATCCTCGAGGAACCAACTACTATCTCTTACATTATTTGCTGAGTTTTATTCAGACCTTCTCGTATCAACCGCTCCGATTTCTATCACATAGCTGCTGGAATTATGATGCAGGAAGGTTAACGGATTGGCCCAAGCCAGCTATAATAAGCAGTTATGCCAGGGATCAAGCTTCTGTTTCTGAATTCACATCTAGAGATCGTTCAGTTTTATGCACATCCTTACAAAGACAAATGCGCTGGTTAAAGGGTGAATTATAAATTTATAAATTCTTACAAACACGTCAGATGCTTCTGTGATCTACTTTCTAAGACACTGAATCAATACAAAGAGAAACCCACGCCTGCTCATGTAGGTTGTTAAAAAGACCAGGATTTTTACAAAGTATTGCCACAGGGATTAACATGTATTAAGACAACAGATTGGGATATTTTAGATTAATGATACATGGCTACAGCAACATAAAAAAAGCTTTTAAAAACATGAATACATGAATCTGGGATCAGCAGATGGCATGAGGGTTATGTCACTGGATTCCCATGTAGTCAGTCAACTGTGGTTCGAGTCCAGACCCTGTGACTTAAAACTCATGCCACACACATGTGTGTGTGTGTGTGTGTGTGTGTGTGTGTGTGTGTGCCCAAAATCCTGAGAGGAGAATGAAGGAGAAGCGATTGTGGTATAGCCATTCCTTTGAGGGAGTGATTTCTCAGTTTCTGTATCTTTGTTTCTCTCTGTCTCTCCGGCAAGCACATGCACCCTATAGCAAATCCTCTCTACTAAATAAATAAATAATTAAATAAATAAATACAAACCTGAATCAAACAATTTATAGTATATTCATATCCCTTTAAATTAGCTCAGATATAGCTGAAAAATAATATGTTAGACATGTATTACATCATCACTTTTTTTTTTATTTAGAGTGAGAGATTTTTGTTATAGGGCATGTAGGCTCATCAGAGAAACAGAAAGACAAAAAGTGAGAAATCATCCCCTCCAGAGGATGACCATGCCTTAATCTCTTCTCTTCCATTCTTCTCTCAGGATTGTGGGCACGCACACATTCGTGCCTGGTGTGAGTTTTAAGCCGCTGGGTCCGGGACTAGAACTGCAGTCCACTGAGTGGGAGACCAGTGACATAACTGCTACGCCATCTGCCGGTCCCACGTGATCACTTCTTAAGCATATACCTTTATTTTGGGGGCTCAAATTTTATGTTATTCTTTCTTCTTGAAATTTTCTTTCCTACTACTAGGCTTGCAGTTTGGCCGTTTAATTATGTACCATGCTGTAAAGATGCCACCAAAGAGGTTTGTCAGGTTCAGTTTTGCTTTGTTAAGTTTCAGAAATAAACTCACCTTTCTTAGTTAAAAAGAAAAAAAAAGACTATTAAAGTGAGGAAAATTTATAGTAATCAGACGGAGGCATAATCACAGTATTTTTCTTCTAATTCACTGAACATTTTTACTTGGGATTTCGAATTGCTTTACTTGATGTATTCAAAGTTATTTAAATAATTCTAGGGGGATTAATAAGAAGCAATGACCTCTTGCTTTTGTAAAGAAAAATACATGAAGTTTTTCAGAAAGGTAAGCCTGATGTGAAGTTCTGAAGAGAATCTTTAGCGGTTACCATAATTCAGGAAGAAGGGAAGGAAGGAGGGAAGGGAGAAAATAGGAAAGGGAATGAAGGGAAGGAGGGAGGGAATCAGGGTCTCCGACTGTCCCCCTATGTAGCTATTTTTTAAATATTCTACTTTTAACTAAAATCTCATGGTGGCCTCATCATGACCCTGTGGAATTATTTCACAGATGAAGCAATCATTACACAGGGTAGTGGACTCAGGCCACAGTTATTGGCGGGTCCAGGCTGGAGAAGAGCAAAATCGAGGCTGGAGAAGAGCTGCTCCAATTACTCCCCCATGCTTGCTCCCCATGAAGCCATATTCTTCCAAATAGAAAAGAATACTTTGATTTTTAAAACTTCTTTCTCTTTTAAAATACATTTGAAGTTATTTGACAACTTTTGCAATGGTTGTTGCATGAAAGAAGTCTAATAAAAAAAAATCTTAAAAAATATGGAATTGGCTTTCAAAAAGCAACTTTAAAATAATGCGAGAGGGACCAGCAGGTGGGGCAGAGGTTACAGTGACTGGATCCCACGTGGCTGACTGAGTGGTTCAAGTCTCGGACCCAGGGGCTTGAAACTAATGACTAATGCCAGGTGCACGTTTGTGCATGCCCAATCTCAAGAAAATGGAGGAGAAGGAATTGAGGCATGGTCATCCACCCTGGGGGGGGGCAGTGGGGGTGATTTTCCACTCTCTCTTTCTCTTTCTCAGTCTCTGGAGAAAGGCAGTGGGGGTGATTTCCTACTCTCTCTCTCTTTCTCTTTCTCAGTCTCTGGAGAATGCACACAGCACACACCCTATAGCAAAAAAAAAAAAAAAAAAAAAAAAAGAGAGAGAGAGAAAGAAAAGAAAAAATAGAGGGAAATTTGGGCCAGCAGGTGGCGTGCAGGTGGGAGACTCCCACAGAGTCAATTGCCACAGCTTGGGTTCCAGACCAGCAGCCTGAAAATCACATCAGGCATGTGTGCATGCATGTCCAAAACCCTGAAAGGAGAATGGAGGAAAAGGGATTGGAGTGTGGCCATCCCCCATGGGGGAGGGGAGGAAGGAATCACCACCCCCCACTCCTCTCTGTATCTTTCTCTCTGTCTCTGTCTGGGGAACACATGTGCCCTATAGCAAAACTGAAAAAAAAAAAAAAAAAGGGAAAGAAACCATATATTTTAGTCTCTATCCCTTATTTTCCTATCCAAGGTGGGTATACTAAAGAGTCTGGATGTATTATTATTTCAGAGTCCAGGATGAGGAGACCACACCAGAGCAGGGACCAAAGAGTGTTTCCCTAC
>NW_006203683.1:461191-493449 GCF_000334495.1 Tupaia belangeri chinensis
TCCTCTTATTTCATTTCCAGGGAGAAGGATTTGAGATTGGAATAGGAAAAACAATCATGTGGGATCTTTTCCTCTGTTGAGGTAGCAAATGAGTTGAAAAGAGTAAAGGGCATCTGTTTTTAACAATTTCTTTAGCATGTTTTCTTTCTAGTAGCCAACATCCGTGGGAAAACATGTAATCATTATTTACAAATAACTTTTCAATAAAACAACTAAGGCTTAAAAGGAACGGAAAAGAATATTGGTACTATGTATGAAAGGACTTCAAAAAGTTGGTGGAATAATGGAATTAAAGTACTCATTTATTTCGAGACAAAAAGTGAAATCCATGCACAGTTTTCTCATAATACACAGTTTTCCACTTTTCATAATAAAAGTTCCCACACACTTTTTTAAGAGCCCTTATAAATTTGAAATTGAGTGATAAAGACAGTGAGCTTCTGACATACCGATGAACTATTCATAGTCCTTTGGTATTTCAGTGCATGAAAAAGAGGACACTGCAGGAGGTGGGCAGGTAGAGTGGGATCTCTTGTTCCATCATACATGTACAAGGTTACGTGATTTTCTACCATCATACATGTACAGGATTACGTGATTTTCTACCTGAATAAGTGGGAAAGGAACCAAGTCCTGCATCATTTTGCCTTGGACATTAACTACATTCTCCCTGTATTTAGGAAAGTGCATGCATATGCAAATGAGAGAGAGCCCCACCCCCAACTGAGTCAGATCGATGCAATCGCTCTTCCTCCAGTGTGCCCCACCACCTGCATGGCCGGCAATCACACGGCCAGCATATAGCAACATAGCACCAGGACTGGGATTCGAATCCCTGCTCGCCAGGTGTGGACCAGGTTCCCCTGCACAGTGCTTAATGACTAGGCTATGGGGTCTGACCAAATATTTACCGTATTTTAAATATTAATTATATGCTATCAACATTCTCAACTAAGAACATACTTGATGAAAGGCACAAGAAATGGAGAGAAACACATGAGTAATGACTTATATAAATGAGAAAGCTCTAAAAATAGCTCAGAAATGAGCTATAGGTTAGGTTTAGTGACATAAATAACTTTCGGGTTTTTCTCAATGTATATAAGAATTGACATTTAATATTTTTATTGCCAGAAAAATTGCTTTTATAACTAAAATACTAATACAATTTAAAGTTAGAAGTATGTTCAATGTCTCCTTAATTTATAGCATTATAAATCATCTTATGAAGATAAAGAAAAATAAGATCATTTTGGTAGTGTGAGTTTTAAACTGGAATATATATATATGTATACATATATATATGGCTATGAAGAGAATATTTGAGGAAAAAATCAAGTGAATATTAACATGAAAAACTATATTGGGGCCGAGAGCTGACTTGTGGCTTAAGTACTGAACTCCCACGTGGCTGACTGCGGTTTGAGTCCCGGACCTGGAAGCTTGCTTTCTCACTTTCTCTCTCTCTCTTTCTATCTCTCTCTGATGAGCACATATGCCCTATAGAAAATTTTAAAGTAGTAATAAATAAATTAAACAAATCATTATTTTTTAAAAATATATCAAATTACTTTTCAGTTTTATCACAGACAAAAACTTCAAACCTTGTACTGCTTGCAAGCATGATAGGATATTATAAGCTTTAGCAATTTATTTGCATTTGTTTCATCGCTTTTCTGTAACTGGGCTTGTGAATCACATGGCAGGTAAAACAGTACTGGGCTGAGAGTAAGAGTCCCTGTCCCAGACCAGCCCGTAGGTGAGGGACGCTGGGCATGCATTGGAAAGGTCTATACATCAATTTTCTCAAACATATGAGAAGCATTTACCGCCCACCGCCCCCCCCCCCCCCGGAAGCCAGCGCACTAGCCACAGAAGTTTTGTCTGAAGGTTTTTAAGGACTGATCATGTTGCATAATATGTGAGGGTTTCTTTCTTTTTTTTCCTGCTCTCTTCCTCTCTGTATTCTATTATTTAACAATGTATTTCCTTTTGTTGATGATGATAAGAGGAAAACCAGGTAGATAATTGAGGGAATATAATTCCTTTCCATTTGTCTGGGGTGGGGCATAATGTTGGGGGGAGCAACTTAGTTATCCCAGAAAAAAATGTTTCATGACATAGAAATATGTTTTGTATGAGGTAATGTAAAATGTAAATACGTTTTTTAAGAGGTTTTTGCCTTAGGGAGCACATGCTTGCTGGAGAGAGACAAACAGAGTCATGAGCGGGAAAGTGAGAGATCACCCCCTGGGGGAAAGATACGCCACAATCCCTCCTCTTCCATTCTCCGCTCGGGATCTTGGGCACACAAGCACCCACACCTGGAGTGATTTTTCAAGCCACCCAGCCTGGGACTTGAACTGCGGTCCACCATGTGGTAGTCCAGTGACACAGCCACTGCTCCACCTGCTGGCACCCAAAATACAACACTTCAAGGGCTTATTTACAACATAATCACATAACTTAAAAGTTCTTTTCCACGATCATTCATATAATTTCAGGTTTACTTTTTGTTTCATGTAATATTAGAAAATCCATAAATCATGAAGTCTTTCAATAATTTCTATCATTTTTTCTTCTATAATTTTTTACTAAACTGCATTTTTTATTCTTTATTTTTAAAATTATTCTATTACTTATAATATTAGCTTGTATCTTTTAAAATCAGGATAATGATTTAGTATATTTCCTTACCAATCAAGGAAACACTATTTCTGTTACTTTATTATTCATTTTTATGCATTAAAAAAATCTACTTCACAGAAACATAATTTCTCTCAGCCCCTCTTGAAATTAATTTTCTTAGTTATATCCGACTTGAGAGCCGTAGCTAGATGCAGAGTGAGTGGCTGGGTCCGAACAGCTAAGGCCACTTTCACTCCTGAGCAGGCTCGAGGATTGCACACACGGGGACAAGACTTACCTGTAGCTTTTTCTTTCAGGGAAAAGGTGAATGTATACTTCACTTAAACAGTTCAATTAGAAGAGAAAAAAAAATCATGCTATCTTTTCTAATTTCACTAACTAGGGAGATTGACAGTTGCCAAAGGAGAACCAGAGTGCAGTCTCTCGGAGGTTCCAGGATCACCTCTGGTGCCTTGGAGATCCTCTGGCAGAAATGGAGGTGGTCTTTCCACAGTCTAAGCCCACCGCAAGTCAGTTTCTGCTCCCGCGCTCAGAAAGGCTTTGGGTTTTCCTGAGCATCACTTCCCTCTGAGGTGAATAAATAAATGATCCGTACGCATATTTCCAGTCGGCCCTTGGATATTATTAAACTAGAGAAGGGGGCAAGGCCCACCCCGACAGGCCCTTGAACACCGCGTTAACCGACCCGCCAGCTGCACCCCTCCTGGCGCCATCTAGGAGCACGCTCCACATCCCACTTTGGGGGCCGCACTGCAGGGGTCTGAGCCATCACCACAAGCTCCACACACCGAGTCTTTTTCCTCCATCTAGTCTATTTCCTTCCTTCCTTCCTTTTTTTAGACAGAGCCTCTCCAGGCTGCAATGCTCCGGAACCCTCCAGCCAGGACCACAGGACAGTGTCTTCCTATGCGGTCCAGACCAGCCTTGCGCTCACCATCGCCTCGCTTTCCTGATTTGCTGGGATTAAAGGCATTCAGGAAATGCTCATCTGGGCTGGACTGGGAATCAAACCCTGGCCTCCTGTGTGGTCGCTGCCTGCAGAACCCGGCATTTTAGCAGAGGTGTGTCCATGGTGGAGCCTCTCGACATATATTAAGACAGGACAGTGGGCAGAGAACACACACAGTTAAAAGTGTGCATACATAAAAATGATTAAAAGATAGTTCAGATGTATAGATCTCAAGTAGTCCCAAAGTGACGAATAGCATTTGACTAACACTGAATAAACAAGACACTAAATAAAAATAGTTGTGTAAAACAGAAATAACAGAAAACAATTGGACAATTGATATTACAGTTCCCAGCTTTTTTCCAGGAAATATGTCTCCTTTTTTTAATAAGAAAATGCTTTTCTAAATATATAGACATGTCTAGTCCATAATAAATACATCTATAATTTATTAAAGCAATAATATTTATGCAAAAATGATGTTTAAACCAACATATCTTCCTCTCTTCGGCATTTATAGAAACTTTATAAGCTAGTATGCAATCAAGTGGGAGTAGATAATTACTTTGTTTTCTCTTTTAATTGAATAAGTTTTGCTCATGTAGTGATAACAGGTTTATTTGAAAGTGAAAGTAATTTGTTATAGCACAGCAGCTTTTGTAAGTGCAAACTTCTACAACGGAACATGTGAGATGTTTAAGTATTAACCAGACATATTGCTCACTCTCGACGCTAAATTTCAGAAACTTAATACAAATTAAGTACATACTTTATTGCTAGATCTTGCTTACCAGTGCTGCGAAATCCACAATGTTCAATTCTAATTAAAAATGAAATTGAACTGCAATTCCCTGGAAACAAGGGCTGATCAGACTCAATAAGCTTTACTTAATTTATTTTAGAAACAAAATAATTGAATTGCTCATAGACAAAGACAAGGCATGCTTATATTGTTACAGAAATACATGCATGCTCCTAAATCCTTTACAATTCTGTTATGCTTTCACAGTTGACTACATACCCCATATATGTTTCAAGATATTCGAGAGTCTGAGGATATCTGGATGCTTTAACTTTATTCTTCATGTCTAAATGTATACTCACTAGGGTAGTACCAGACATTACATAGCTCAAGTTTTCTTTTAATTTTCAAGGAGATACTCTTCTTTGTAACTTACTTTTCTTAGTAGATTAGTATTTTAATCAGGACTTATCCAAATGTTTGACATACATCATTTAATTGTCACAGCTATCCCAGGAGATTTAAACATAACTAGTTCTTTTTATTTGTAATTTTTTAAATTTAAAATAATACTATAGCCCAGAGAGGTGATGTGCCTTATTCATGGTCTGTGTCTCCTAGTAGTGGAGAATGCAGACACTGGCTTTAAATTAACAGGGAAAGTGTGTGTGTGTGTGTGGGGGGGATTCCAGCACAATGCAAAGTATACTATTAAGAAATGGTGAAATGGTTCTATGCTTCCCTCCCTTTGTGTGTTCAATTCTTTCAAAGACTCAGTTTGCAATCCCAGTGGAGCAGCACATGTTTGAGACCAGCAGGTTTAAAATGAAATGGCCTCATCTTCAAAAAGAGGATTCTCTGGATACCCAGTAGGACTATACAGCAATGATTCTGGATCAGTTCTGGACAATAGCCCTAAACAACTGTGGCCTTTCATATTAAGAACAGCAATTCAAATAGAATTAGGAGACTTATCACGTTCAGAATTGGACAGATTGCGAAAGCCAAACAATATAAGGACATACTGAAATTCAATAATTCAATACAGATGTGAGATGGAGAGAATTTCAGTCATCACAGGACACACACACACACACACACACACACACACACACACACCCTTCTCATAAGCATTTTACTTGGTTCCAAAAAATTCTTAAAAAAAGAAACCTAGATTTTTCTTTTTCCTTTTTTAGATTTTTGCCATAGGGTACATGCGCTCAGTGAGGAGAAACAGAGAGAGATGGAAAGTGAGGAATCATCCCCAATCCCTTCTCCTTCATTCCCCTCTTGGGATTTTGGGTATACACGCACATGTGCCTAGCATGTTTTTCAAGGAACCAGGTCTGGGATTCGAACCTCAGAGTCAGCCATCTGAGATCCAGCACCTTAACCACTATATCACCTGCTTGCCCACCCCAAACTAGATTTTTAATGGTCCTATTATGTACAATAATTTATTCAATTCAAAATTAATTGAAGATAATGCACAAAATTAATCCATTCTCAAATAATTTTGGATCATGGAGCAAATAGAAAACAATCTATAGAATGCAATAGAAAAGAGAATACATAACAATAAAACTTTTGGGATACAGTACTATCTATATTTAACTAAAAACTTATAGTTTCCATAGCTCATATAGTTTACATAAAAACTTTAGGTCTATTTTTAAAAAGCTAGAAAAAGAAGTCAAAGATAAAGTAGAAAGAGAATTTACTATGAAAATATAAAACAATAAAACACAAAAACATGTAATTTTTAAATTTATGGATCTGAAAAAGTATTTGCAGACTGTGAAATCTGTAAACATGAAGAGTGGAACGAATTCACTGTCACTGACAGCAAGTTGAAGGTTGTGGCGTCTGGATAAATGAAACATCTCCAAAGCAGTCTGACCATGTCCCTAGACTCGAATCAGAGTACCCAGCAGTGGGCATCTGGTCCGCCAGCTGCCAGCACACCCTGGGTGTTGAAGAGCACCAATCGCACTTAGAAACTAACGAGAATCCTGCCAAGAGGAAGGTCTTTAATAAAGCCAACAATGGGCAAAAGCAATGCCAACATAATACAAAAATTACAATCAGCATGTGTTGTTGTGTCTCAATTATAACAGCCAAATCTCCCACATCTTAATAGAGAATTGCAAGTGTTGAATATTTAGGTCATAAACATTTGGAAATTATTACATAGCTGTAATCTCTCTAGATAGCAAATGACAGGAAAGAAAGGAGAGCCAGCTTCTTCTGTATCTGGACTGTTAAAAACAAAGAAATTACCCACTAACAAGTTCATTGCTGAAATTCCAACGCTCCTGATTCCAGTTTTCATGACTGACACTGATGGGAAAGGACCCAGACAGGTGGTGACCGCTCACATGGGGAAGCATTTAGCTGATCTTCCTCTCCCTCTTTTCCTTCCTCAAACATATAATGGCATTTTAAAAAAATCTTGACCTTATGGGTTATTCTTAAAATTATTTGAAGTAAAATAGGACTGAGAAAAATCACCACCTACATTGGTTATGTAAGTCTAATTTTTTTTGGAGCACTATTCGATTTAACTTTATTTAATTTATTTTGACCAGAGAGGTATAGAGTGTATGTGGGGGTGGGGGGAGTGAGAAAGCAAGGTACCAGGTCCAGGACTTGAACCGCGGTCGTCCTTGTGGAAGTCCAGTGCCCTTAACCACCATGCCACCTGCTGGCATCAGTCTAATTCATTTTGAACACTTGAGTCTGCAAATATTTCAGGCACAGGATGAGAAATCTTATGGTAAACTACAGGTTGGGACTCTGCTGTCCTGGTTTCATAACTAACATCTAGAAGAAAGAAAGTAAAATAATGCAGTAGCTAGACCGTGAACTCAAATTAATATGAAGACAGAGCATTTCAAAATTAAAGGATTTTTTGAAGAAACTTCTTTATTTTTATACTAATCTGTGAAAAAATGAATATCAAAGCTGTTGGTATTATTTACCGTCTCCAATAGTACTGTCCTTAGGGAAAACATAAAAAGGAAATGGTAGGACCAGCAGATGGCATAATGGCAGGTGGCTGGGCTCCATGTAGTTGACCGCAATTCGAGTCCTGGTCTCTGTGACTTAAACCTCACACCGGGCATGTGTACATGCGTACCCGAAATCCCGAGAGGAGGGTGGAGGAGAAAGGATTGTGAAATGGCTATCTCCCATGGGGGGTGATTTCTTGCTT
This sequence comes from Tupaia belangeri chinensis, assembly GCF_000334495.1. Lineage (NCBI taxonomy): Eukaryota > Metazoa > Chordata > Mammalia > Scandentia > Tupaiidae > Tupaia > Tupaia belangeri. The sequence goes on from NW_006203683.1 coordinate 468,746, forward strand.
TCTATCTCTGTCTCTCTCTGTTTCTCTGGCGAGTGCATGTGCCCTATAGCAAAAATCTGTCTCCAACAAACAAACAAACAAACAAATTAATTGATTAATTAAAAGGGAAACAGAAGTTGAAACATTTGTTCAAGAAACATTATATGGAATCGTTTAAGAGAAATACAGGGTGGGCTCTGTGGCCTGATCATTGAGGCAGTCAAATCCCACATGGCTGTCAAGGTGGTTCAAGTTCCAGACACAGGAGTTTGAGAGCTTGAGAAACACACCAGCCACATGTGTATGCATGCCCCAAATCCCCCGAAGACAGGGAGACAGAGAAGAGATTGCTTTGGGATCATCCCCCATGGTGGGTGCTTTCTCCTCTCCTCTTTCTCTCTCTCTCTCTCTCTCAGGTGAGCTCACAGTCTTTCTAGAGAAAAAAGAGAGAAATTATAATAACCAAATTTCTATTCAAAATTTAAATAGAAACTTGTAAGATACAACTATGAAATCATCTAAAAAAGAAACTCATGCCAGGCATTAGAGTGCATTTTAGGAATGGAAAGCAGAAACAAAAACAAAAACAAAAAACAAACAGGATAAGACCTAAAATATAAAATATCGTTTATTTGGTGGTATTCTCCTTATTCATACTTTGAACATCTCAAAAGTTGGGAGCCAGCAGTTGGCATAGTGATTAAGGTGCTGGATTCCCATCATGACCAACTGCAATTCATGTCCCAGACTCAGTGGCTTGAAATTCACACCGAGAGTGTGTGTGCCCAAAATTCTAGGAGGAGAATGGAGGAAAAGGGATTACGGGATGGCCATCCTCCTGGGGAGGGGGTGATTTCTTCCTTTCTTTCTCTCTTGTCTCTCCGGCAAGCACATATGGCCTATAGCAAAAAATCTCTCAAAAAAAAAAAATCTCAGAAATTTCTTCAAGTATAAAACTAGTTCCAGCAGCTTTGAAAAGTACATAATTTTTATACAACCTGATTGTTGATGACTAGGTTTTAGCCTTAGCTAGAACTACCATTGAGTGAGCATTGGCCTACTCTGACATAGACTCTGTAGCTGGATCCACAGCGATGCAGAGGCAGGAGTCGCTAACGCACTCTTACAAGTGGTGTGGATGCCAGAAGTTTAAGTGCCTTGTCTAGTCATTTGGAGTTTAGTCCCAAAGAGTATGCTTTGTCCATCAGACAGTATGACATCGTGCCTCTGTGTCACATGTATATCATATGTGTTCCAAATAAAATATGATTTCCGCCTAAGCTATGTCTACAGATTATGATATGGTACCTCTCAACATCTTTTATTATTACTAGTTTCCTTATTGCTTGAACTATTTCCTTTCAATTTTTTCTTTAAAATATAACTTTTCTTTTGCTCTTGCCCTCCTTTAATTTCCTATGTTCTTTTATTCCTTAACACTACTCACAATATTTACAAGTGTGTACACATACACACACACACATATGACATACATATACACACATATCTATATATGACATACATAAACATATATAATATATAACATATAATCATATATTAAATATCATATATATACATAGGTGACAGTAGATACAGATAGATAGATGCAGAGACACACAGTAACATTTGTGACTGAGTTTAACCTGAGTTAGTCTGACTTATTGCCCAGCACTTATCAAATATCTCTCTGCTACATACTATCAGATTTTAGAAAATCTTACGTTAAAATATATTTTTAGTGGGACCAGCAGGTGGCATGGTGGTTAAGGTGCTGGACATTCCCACATGGCCGACCATGGCTCAAGTCCTGGACCTGGACCTGGTGGCTTGCTTTCTTACTTTCTTCCTCTCTTTCTCTGTGTGTCTCTCTCTGGTTAAATGAAAATGAACAAATGAATGAATAAAGTTAAATAAACAATTATTTGAAAAAATATACATTTTTAGTTAATATGCCATATTTGACGTATTAAAAATATAATTTGCCTTTTTATAATGCATGCTCAATCGACTCAGCCTACATATGGGGCTGCATATACATAGCATTTGCATTTCCATAAAGAATGTAAATATGAATGCAATATTATCTGAAATAATATGTGAAATCACCCATATTTCAAAAGTTCACTGAAAAACTTTACTTTCCCAAAGAGTGGATAATGAATCATAAATATTATTCTAAAATCCTTTAAGCCCCAGCTGGGTTATTACTAATTAGGGAGGACAAATACTAATGTTCTAAAAGTTAATTCACTGAAAGATAGATCACTGAAACAAATGTTCATCTTTGATTCATTCTTACCCATCATTCACCTAATAAAATCATTAATTTACTTCCTCTTTCTTTCTTAGTCTGGTTTTATATTGTCTAAACTATAATTCTCTGAATATTAGAATAATTTAGGCTCAGCAGAAAAATTCTGAAAGACAAATTATAGATCAGATAACTCAGAGTACTTAAATAATTACCCACATTAAAAAATGAGAAATTATTTCTTGGTCCTCTTACCTTAAGATCAATTACTGCTTTCTGCACCCCCATGATCAAATTCGTTCTATGTTTTATCTTCTTAAAGTAAATTAAGCCATTCCTCATGCCTCTGGCTAACAGCTGGCCAGTCTCAAGAGTAGATTTAATCAGTTAAAGGTGTCCCTGACCAGAAGGGCAAGCAGTGTATTATATATGTGCATCTCTCTTGCATGTTGTCACAATTCAGATTCCCAGCTCTACCTCCTCAGATGAACGTGCACATTACTGAGCAATCCACAATGCAGATTCACTGTGACTGGCATTACAGTTTAGAGCTAGATGTCATTTTTTCATTTAACAAAAGGGTAGGATTATTTTGGTCCAGTAGAATTTCATCATGCATATTCTTTCTGGTATATATCAGTGGTTATCAATCTTGCCAAACTTCTGTATTTTAGTAATTATTTTCTTCATATTTCTCTTCTTCACCCATCCTCATTACATCAATGGACTAAATAACAGATAATTGAATATTCTTCAGTATGAGTTTTCATGTTCAGTGAATCAGAAATGTATAATAGAGAAATGGAATTAACAGGGTTTTAAGAATGCAGACAGCAAAGACAGCTGTATGTATTTTTGCAGTAGTATTGAAATTGTTCCATATACTCAGCTGATGCTTACACTTATGTGCAACACACACACACACACACACGCACACGCACACGCACATACACTTATCTTGGTCCACAGATATATAATCAGCTAAAATGTAACCTCAATATAAATAAATAACAACATGGTTTACTTTATTTGTATGTAAATATGTCCCATTATATAACCCCAAAGATACTTTAAGAGAAACACAAATATTTAAGCAAAGTATAAAAATAAATAACACAATTTATTTAAGTTATTCTACAAAAGTGTGTTTCCCATATAAATTAAAGCAGATCTTTTAATCTCAAAAACTGTTTTTCTTTCCTTGTTAAATTTAAGTGATGCAGTGATATCCAAATTTAAATGAACCCAGTATAGAAATGCCTAACACATTTCTGACAAAAAGAGACCAGACTTAACTAAAGGCTAGGCTCCAGAAGGAAAAAGGATTGCTGGGGTGGGAAATGCAGTGTGGTAGAACCAGGGTGGAGGTTTGAGCATGCAGAAGGATTTGAAAATTCAATGGCTTTTTAGACTTAAGTATGGACAATATAAACCCAAGAGATATGAGGTTCAAAAGGAATAGTAAACATTTAGTTTTTATTCTCTCCTTTTGTGAGAGTCTTGCTTCAAAGGTTTAACAAGGTTACCTTTTCTTTTTGAAGTCTGTTGATTGAATTTTTTTTTTTTTTTGAGAGGTTTTCACTATAGGGCACATGTGCTCGCCAGACAAAGAGAGACATAGAGACAGAAAGCAAGTAATCACCCCCCAGGGGGGATGGTCACGCCGCAATCCCCTCTCCTCCATTCTCCTCTTGGGATCTTGGGCACGCATGCACACACGCCCGGCGTGAGTTTTTTAAGCCACTGGGTTCGGGACACGAACCGCGGTCGACTACATGGGAGTCCAGTGACATAGCCATTACACTAACTGCTGGTTCCCTGTTGACTGAATTGTATCAGATTCATGAACAACGATCTTCAATTTCCATAAAGCCATAACTAAGATACAACCATCTGTGATCAAAAGCAGTGAACTGGAAGTGTTCATCAGGAATATCACGTCCAAGAATTTATACCAGCAAGATGGACAGAATAAGCTTCCAAGTCCATGTAGTCCACTGCTCATCAAGGCTACCCCAGAGAGGCCACGTAGCACAAGTGGATTGTGAATGGGCAGCAGTGTCATTAAAAACCTACCTAAATCCCCAAAAGAGAACGTGAATATGAGCATTTTAGTAGTCTGTTCCCAAGTCTTATTTGCAAAAATGATAAAAAAAAGAATGTGTGGATCATTGAGCTATCATTCAACATGTATTTATGGGCCCCTATGACTCTTTCAGGGTCTAGGATACAAGTTAGTGGAGAGAAGTGTGCAATGACTCCCAGCCTCTTGTTCAAGGAAGGACAAAGGGTCCAAAGTTCTTAAAACTTCAGAATCCATCATAAGTGGCAATATCATGGAGGAAGTTAACATTTTAGGTAAAATACTTCTCTGCAAACTAATGACCCTGGCCTACATTTGCGGGTATATGCCAGAGATGAAAACATCACACATCTGCATTACCATCAGTCTTCAGGACTTTGTGAGTAGGTTCGGTGAGGACTCATGTGACACTTCAAAAACAATACAGAGCAATTTTTAAAAGTGGATTACCGCTGGTTCATGGGTAATGCCATAAATATAAGGTGATACCTAAAAGTATAGCAAAAAGCGGATGAAAACTGGAGAGTGTAACAAAGGAATACTATCTGATTTAGCAAATAGAAAAAGCCAATTTTTAAACAAAAGTCACTTTTGCTTAGATTCCATAGCTGGTTCATAAATGCTGTTCTACAAAGCAGTCCATGGACTATTCTTAGAACATGAGAAAACTTTTGGGGGCCCATGGTGAAAAATTACAGCTTAAGGGTACAAGACTTTGGAAAATATCATCTTTCATTTGGTGATTTTACTTTGCTACTGTAGCTTCAAATCTGCTTTAACGTAAGAGCTTTAATAAATAAAAGTCAGGAGTACTACACGAACACTTACTTCTCTATCAATTTTTTTTTGCCGATAAACCTTGCTTTAGAGCAGGAGCCAGCAAACTTGTTCTGTGTAAGGCTGGATAGTAAATACTGTAGGCTTTTCAGAGCTATGGTCTCTTTTGCTATTAATGGATTCTGCTTCTGCATACAACAGAGCAATAAAGATAACACGGACTGGCCAGTGACTGCGCCCCAATCAAACTTTATTCACAAAACCAGACTATGAGCCAAAACCAGACTCTGAGCTAAAACCAGACTATGAGCTAAAACCAGACTCTGAGCTGATTTGGCTCTTGGACTAAAGTTTGGGAAATCCTGTTCTTTTTTCTTTTAGAGAGAGAGATTTTTGCTATAGACCACGTGCCCTTGCCAGAGAGACAGAGACAGAGAGACAGAAAGCAAGAAATCACCCACACCACAATCCCTTCTCCTCTATTCTCCTCTCAGGATGTTGAGCATACATGCCCACATGCCCGGAATGGGTTTCAAGCCACTGGGACTGGAACTGGGACTCACACTATGGTCAGCCACATTGGAGTCAGCAATGTAACCATTCTGCCATCTGCTGGTCCCAGCAACTCCTGTTCCAAAGCCTTCCTGTGGCGCTTATGCCAGAAGGAAAATACGAGACACCTATAGCCACTCTGAGTCATGTGCCCCTGCTTCTCATTGATCCAGCCAGTACTAATCGGAAAATGAAGTGGCTTATTCCCTGAAGTGCTGAGAAGGATGTCGCTTCATTCCTCTTGGCAAACCTTTAAGAAGCAATAATGGGCCCTATGGATGGCCTCATTCAAATTCCTAATCAACTTTATGGTAATTACTTCTATCTATTTGGCATTTATTATGTAAGTGCATTCAAAACATATTGTGGAAACTTACAGAAGAAACCCTAATGAGACACAGCGATATATAAACGCCAGATGGCAGAGATACTGGCCTCTTAGACATTAAATCTGAGCTTCTCGGCAGACATGGTGAAAGAAGAATCAGGACTTTATTAGTAGCTTTTAAACAGGAATGTATATCAGAGTTACTGGAGCAACTGTTCAAACATAGGCATGTCTAAGACCGACTGGTTTGAAATTCAGCTCAGCAAGCCTTTGGTGAGACCCAGCTACGTTGAGTCCTGAGATGAGTTGCCGTCATAAAGTATGTAGGCTTGCAAAGAATTTCCTACAAAAGGCTTTATTGGCATTCGGGACAGGGCAGCTCTTACACTTGTGGAATTTGTTCCATCCAATACAGGATCTAAGACCCTGGCCCCCGGCCACTGAAGTTAAGATCTGTAGTACTTCCTTCTCCTTATGACAATCGGAAATTCTATATGTTTCCAAGAGATGCTGGAGTAGGCCTTTGATCTGATGAATGGAGAGAGAAGTTATAGAGTATGTCCTCAGTGTATTTTAGATTTAATATCATCGTCAAACAAATTAAGATATGATCAGGGTTTTTTATGAGAGAATGGGGAAGGGATCCCTTGTCAAGCAGGTAGGTGGAGGAAAGCTTCCTGGGAACGGAAACACATCTGCAAGCTTCTGGTCACTGTAAGAGTGTTCCAGAGAATGCAGCATCAGCAAAGACACGGAAGTGGGGAACCATTGTTAGCATGAGAATTACACTCAATTAAGTTTTAATCAACAATAGAATATGAGGGAATGATAAGTGTTCAAATTAAGGCCCAGCTGGTGACACGGTGGGTAAGGTCCTAGATCCCACATGACCAACCATGAAGTTTAAGTCCTGGACCCAACAGCTTGAAAAACACACCAGGTACATATGCATAGTGCTCAAAGTCCCAAAAGGAGCGAGAAATGGAGGAGAAGGGATTGTGGTATAACTCATAACCACAGAACTTGTTTTCTCACTTCCCCTCACTCTCTCTCTCTGTCTGTCTGTCTGTGTCTCTGTCTGGCAAGTATCCTCTGGCAAATTACAAAACAAAACAATTAGGTCAGAAAGTCAGATTATGGAATTCTCTGTATGACTGCTTTAGGATTTCAGGTCATTGTCCCAAAGGAGTGAATCATGAAAGAATGTAATGGTGTGAGTGTGTGTGTGTGTGTGTGTGTGTACACACACTAATGTAGGAAATGGATAGATTTTAAGTAGGGGAGCACCATCGTTAAGGCTGTGTTTTTAGATGACACACCAGCAGTGTCACAGAGGATGAGTGTAATGAAGACTAGATTCAGGGAAAACTGAGTTTGTGAGGTAGAAGCACAGGTGGAGATGAGAGGAAGGATTAAAGATGTTATGTTTTTGGTATGTTTTTAATTTTGTTTTATTAATATATCATAATTGTGCATAATTACGATGGTATGATAGGATTTTCCAGTACAAAAATGTGATGTACAATGATTCATACGTGTCAGCTCAGCCGTCTGTCATCAGTTGTGTTGGTGACATTTAAAACATTCCCCACAGTTACTTTGAGGAATTTTGCAAGTCGTTGCCCTCTGCATTATCTCCACTCTATCTTACAGCGTCAGAAATTGTTCCTCCCACCTGCAGTTCCTTTCCTGTTGATAAACATGCCCCTCCTCTCCTCCCCCGTCCTTCGCAGCCTCTGGCAGTCACCCTTTCTCTATCTCTATGAGGCCGTTTTTTCAGTGTCCCGTATGAGGGTTAACAAATAGTATTTTTATTTCTGTGCCTGGATTATTTCACCTACTATAAGGTCCTTCAGGCCCACTGAACAAAGACATGTTGTCAGAACTTGCAAACCTTGATAATTTGGGAACCAGGGCATGGATGGAGTCTGAAGATTCAGGACGATGTTGGTCTCTAACCTGACGAGGAGGTGTACTGTGTACTACCCATGGAGAACAATGGGCACCAGGTGGAGTGGACACAGGGAAGGAAGGAGGTCAGGGTTGGCCATGTCCACTGAAGGCACCTCTGAAATGTCTAAATGGAACGGTCCGGCACTTGGTGGGTTCGTGTGTTACGGACAACCCCAACTGGCAGGCATCATTCTAAAGGCAACACTAGCTTTTCAAACTCCCTGCAAACATATATGAACAGTATGTGCTCAGATAAGACCTTCATAGGGTCTGATCTCATTCTTAAATTTCTAGAAATATATCCCAACGTTAACATTTCCTGGACATTTAACTCTCTCCCAGTCACTTGCATGATTGCATAGGAAGGGACTTAAAACATTCATGAACATGGAAATAAAATAAGAGTGCCTTGTAGTACACAAACCCCTTGAAACTGATGCATATTCTTCCCTTTTCCAATTTATTTTCAAAGATTGTTATTATTTAATTTGCTATAGGGCACATGTGCTTACCAGAGAATGACAGAGAGAGAGAACGACAGACAGAGAGAGAGAGAGAGAGAGTGAGAAAGCACGCTGCTGGGTCCAAGACTCAAACCATGGTCATCCATGTGGGAGTCTAGTGCCTTCACCACTCTGCCACCTGCTGAACCTATTCCTTCAATATGTGCATTTTCATAAACATTTTGAAGACCTCTTACATATCGACACATGCAATCCTCACAGTAGCCCTATGAAGAAGGATCTTTTATTATCCATTTCCACTTTAAATATGGGAAACTGAAGAACAGAGGGCAAGAACTTGCTAACAGCTCTTAATAGGAATCCATGCTTTGACCCCGGTAGATTGCAGAGGGTCTAACACCCTCTGCTGACTCACAGGCATGGCAGACCCTCGACTGATCCTAATATTTAAGACTCCCCAAATTATTTCTTTCTGCTAGCTGAAAATCAAATGGCATTCACCGTATCCACTGTGCTAGACGCAGTGGCCTCTGCTCTTTCAGAGACAGCCTCTAAAGGTTGTCTCGAGATTTCTTTTCATAAAGTGTCTTACTTACACTTTGATAAAACACAACTTTTTTTTTTTTTGAAAAGACAATTCGTTTCAAATTTTAGAGTTAGAAGACTTGTGTTTGAATCTTGGCTCTGCAACCTCTAAGCCATGTGATCTTGGGCAAGCTCATGTCTTCAGGTGAATGCTACCTGTAGAGTAGTCATGAGAATTACAAGGGCGAGTGGGCACTTCGCATACTGTAGCTTCTCAGTACATGAAGAGATTTACGAGAGAGTTTACCATAAAGTTTCCCAGAACACGAGATTTTATGCCTATTTGTCCTTTTTTTTTTTTCCTATACTCAATGGTGAACACCAAAACCATTTTAATAAGTAAATATAATACCACATAGCTGGCCAGACAGTTTGAAGAGTTAAGAAGTAGGTATTAAATCTGCAAGGAACAGAAGAACAATAAGTTGGAAAAGTATGTAGTAAACAAATAATTCACCTTTTTTTGGGGGGGGTGGTCTGGACTGGATTGGTGCCCACAACTGCTCTGATCCATTACATTCTGGGTCTTCAGGAAACTTCTCCTTATTTTCACACTCCCCGTCAAATTTCCTGGCTAGAATCACACATCTCTGGCTTCTCCTCTTGCCTAGCTCTTGTGGCCAGCTCCCTGTCAGGTGCACCTGGACTGAACTGTGAGATGTGCCCTGTCGGGGGGGCAGGAGGGGTCTGGCTTTGCCTTGCATTGCCGCATGCTCTTCTTTGGTTCCACGGCATGAGGACTTAAAGTCAGTCAAGTCTAGGTCTATGTCAGAGTGAGCACCTGGGGCCACACAGTAGGTTGTCATCTTAGTCCATTCAAGCTGCCCAAACAAAACACAATGAGCTGGGCAGGAATTTATCTCTGAGTATTTTAGAGTGTGGGACATCTAGGATGCAAGTGTTGGCAATTTGATGACTGGCGAGGGCCCATTTTCTGGATCACAGAGGGCATTAAATAGCAGTGCCCTCAAATGGCACAAGGAGTGAGGGGGGTTCTAAGGTGTCTTTCATAAGGATAGAGTCCCATTCCTGAGCACTCCATCCTCAGAATCTAGTCACCTCCCAGAGACTCCATCCTAATAACATCTCCACGGGGATTAGGGTTTCAATGTATGGATGGGGGGAGGGGAACAGTGGACACAAACCTTCAGTCCATAGTAACTGCTCCAGAAAATGTTGATATAAAAATTTACATAAATTCTGGAAAAAAGTTGGTTTGCCATTTCTCTCCTATATTAATTGTGATAAAATAGCTACAAATTATTAACTTTTTCTATGTGACATGCAGGTATTTGATATAAATTACGCCATTTAAACCTCAAACTACATTTGTACCCATATGTACTAGGCAAACTATTCAGAAGGTGTGACTAAGCTCACAGCTGGGGCTAGCTCACAGCCATGCAATCACTCAGTGCTGAAGCTGGAGCCTAAGTCCGTGTGTCTCCAGGGTCTCACATGCAGCTCTGCCTCCAATGCCCTTCTCCTTAGACAACTAACTGTACTCCACGGGAAAAATCAGTGCTTGGGTCTTGAAAGGCACGGATCTTCCCCTACTGGGCTCAACCCAGCCACGATCGCACCAACTTCTTCCACTTCAGTAACCACATTGTCTTCATTTTTTTTTTTTAATGTCCCTAGACTCTTGCTCACAGTCGACCACACTGATAATCAATGAGCATTTGCTAAAGGATGACTGAATTATCAGAATGATTCCAGAAGAAATCCAGTAAATGTACAATCTCTTCATATGTCAGAAAAGATGACATCATTAACCCCCGACTCACAATCAGGTGTCTGAGCAGCATCTACAGGCGCTCAATGTAACATGAGTCATGGACAGACACTGACAGTATCATCCATAAACCAGACCAAAGAGCTCCACACTTTATAGCTAGGGCATACCACGATAAAAAAATGGCAGCCCATAAAATCACTTCCCACACAAACACACCAGGTTTCTATCATTCAAAGTCAGGTATAATTGAAAGCCTACACGAAGATAAATAGTTAGCATAACTTCCATGACTAAAACCATAAATCAGAGTAGGAATCGCAGAATGTAGGCAAGTGGGACAGAATCCTTCGTAATGCAAGAAAGTCATTTGATGGGCTTTGCTTTTCATTTTTGTTCATTTTCATTTACTGGGTTGTTGGAAAAGTCATGACCTATTTTTCTGCTTTTCTATGCAAAAAATGTGCCGTGACTTTTCAGACAACCCAATAAGGTGATGGAGACATCTGGGCCTGATGGTCAGCTCTACACATTGAGCCAACAGGGCTGTGCCTGGTGCTTCCTCCGCGTGGTAATGATAAAGGCAACAAACGGGCATTCGCCGGGGAAGAAAGAGGCAGCCCATCCTGATACCTGTGAATGTGGTCCCTGCAAATTTGGTTGTTTAAATGGAATTCTTTGGGTAATTCTGGAAAACTGCCTTCAATTTAAAGAATACTGGAGACTAACATGAGATTAGAAAGAATTTAGAAATTGCAATTGCCTTGTCTGTATTTTTTTTTTTAGAAGGCTTTTTTGTTATAGGGCACATGCACTCCCCAGAAAGACAGAGATGGAGAGATAGAAAGCGAGAAATCACCCCCCAGGGGGGAGGGCCACACCGCAATCCCTTCTCCTCCATTCTCCTCTCAGGATCTTGGGCACACACGCACACGTGCCCAGCATGAGTTTTAGCCACCGGGTAAGGGACTTAAACCGCAGTCGAATACATGGGAGTTCAGCGACATAGCCATTACACCAACTGCTGGTCCCGAATTTTCCTTGCATTAGAAAATAAGTTGTGACTGGTTTATATTCTTAAAAGTTGTGTAAATAATAATTCCCCTCCGCTTTTTAATTTTTTAATCACCAGAGGCCATTTACTACCCAGATAATTGTGGCTTTGGACCACTGTCAGATGCTTAAATGTGACTGTCTCCAGCAGCCTCGGTTTGAGGATTTGCTTACATGCTTCCCCATGGCACGCATTAATAGCCCTGCATCACGGAGAGCTCATCCCATGAACTTCGACAAATACTCGGGACTCTCCATTCCTTGTTCCTGTGTGTCATACATTTAGCATCATGGTTTTTTGGCCTTTCATACATGACGTATTATTTTGTAAAACACTTAAACTTTGTTTTCTTTTAATTAATTCCTGCTTGAAAAACATATGTAACTCCAGGTATGGTTAGATATATATAGGTTGAAATAAATTAAGCAGTCAATTAATATTTTACATTCACTTACAAAATTAGACATGTAATCTTTAATTACTTGGTAAGCTTATCTTTGAATAAATCAATATTGCAAGATAAACCCATTTATCATTCTTATTAGAAAAGCACACAAATAAATAATAAAATGTGGTAATTGGGAAAAGTACAATTTAGATTAAATCAATGGTTGCTGGAATATAGTTGTATTTGAAAGAAATTACAGAAAGTATCTGATAAAACACGTAGAAATTCAAAAGGCCACATACCTTAGGATTCAGAGAAAATCAGCATTTTTGTTTTGCTCTGAAATGAACTAAGGTGAAATTATATTCAATTATTGATCAATAGACACTTACTGGTGAACAAAAGAGTTACACATTTACTATCAGTCCAAAGGAAAGTAGCAAAAGAGAAACGGTGAAATAATTCATTATAATGCACACAGATGTGTGTATTGTGTGTATTCATATGCTTATATGTAATGATACATATTCATATGAAATTTTATATATTGTATATGGCATAGATAATTAATCACATTAACAGCATTACCCAAGTTAATTTACAACATAATTTTTCTAATAAAATTATTGTTTTAATGAAATAGTAATAGCAGCAGAGAAAAAGATCTCTCTTTTTCAACTAAAATTGGAGGCATGCTTCTCCTTTCACCAAGAAGACAGACAGGTATGGAGATACTGGAGGAGGTTACGGGACTCAATATTTTCTCCTGCAGTTCTATTGTGGCTTGCAAAGTTAATTTTATTTTATATTTTAAATACACTTTATCACAGTGTGATTTTCATAGGATAAAATTCACTACTTCTTAAGTGTATATTTCAATGAGTATTTATTTTTGTTTTTGTTTGTAGGTTTTTGCCACAGGGTAATGTTAGTATCTTTGGCTTGTTTGATATGCAATGGGTTTATGCTTTGAAAACCCTTACCATATTCTGTTAAGACATACAATGATTAAATGCAATTTACTTTTGGAGAGGATTTTGCTATAGGGTGTGTACATGTGCCAGAAATAAAGAGACAGACAGAGAGACAGAAAGCAAGAAATCACCCCCCAGGGGGGATGGCCACGCCACAATCCCTTCTCTTCCATTCTCCTCTCGGGATCTTGGGCATGCATGCACAAGCGCCCAGTGTGAGTTTAAGCCACTGCGTCCAGGACTTGAACTGTGGTCGGCTACATGGGAGCCCAGTGACATGACCATTACACAACTGCTGGTCCCAATTAAATGTAATTTTTTAAAAAAAATGAATGAAAAGAAAATAACATCACTTCCCCAAAATTACCTTTTGATCCTCTGCCATGCATCCCCCAACCATTGGTCTTAGCCAGGCACTGTTTGTCTTCTCCTTCTCTCCACAGGTTAAATTTGCTGTTTCTAAGTTTGCATATAAATGAAATCATACAATGTGTCCCATTTGGATCTGTCTCTTTGGAGCTTATATTCCCCTGGATGGATACCTATGATTTGTTTATCCCTTTATTATTGATGGATATTCAGATTGCTTTTAGTCTGAGGCTTTTATAAAGACAGTGCTGTGATATTCTTGTTCATGCCCTTTTGCGTATTTGTGTTTTCATTTTCCTGGAATAATAACCTAGTTCTGGAAATTATAAGTCCTATGGTTACTTTGCTTATCCTTAAGAAATTGGCAAAGTGCTATCCAAATAAGTTGTATCATTTTGCATTCTTTCAGCAGTGTTTGCAAGTTCCAGCTGCTCTGCATGATCAAGATTTGGTATTGTTTCTTTTCATTTTAGTCATTCAAGAGACTTGTGCTGTCTGGTTATAGTTTTAATCTGTATTTCTCCGATGATTGGCAATATTGAACACTGTGCACAGGCTCATTCATTAATTGTATGACTTGTAAAATGTTTGTTTAAATAGTTTTCTCTGTTTTTATATCATATTACAGTCATATTCTATATATAAGTCTTTTGTCAGGGTGGTTAAGTACTGAGAATATTTTCTCATAATCTGTAACTTTTCTTTTTATTTTTCTTAATGTTATTTGAAGAACAAAAATTTCATATTTAAAAAAACATATTTTTATTGCCAGAGGATGTGTGCATTCACCAGAGAGAGATATAAAAAGAGGGAGAGAAAGAGAAACCCCTTTCCCTGCCATGGAGCATGGTCCTTTTCCTCCAGTTCCCCACTCCATCAGGAGTGGGGCATGCATGCACATGTGCCTGGCAAGGTTTTTGAGCTACCAGGACTGAGACTCAAACAATGGCTGGCCATATGAGACCCAGCCTTCTACACACAGAAATAAATATTGTCCTAAGGAACTTGTCTTAAAATATTTTTTTTTTCTTTTGGGCTATTTGTACCGTAACAAATATTTGCTAAGTTAAAGTTGTAAATAATTTTTTTAAATTTGTTTTCAGATAGGATAATTTTTTACTTAATATTTCTTTTTAAGATCCATTTTATGTTAATTTTTGCATATGAAGTTATTTCAGGGTCAAAATTCCATTTTTAAAAAGAACTTGAGTATACGTGTGTATGTTCATTTCTGGACTCTACCCATGAGCCTATGTTTGTTTATGTTTATATCCCTTTACAAGTACCATACTGCATTAATCAACATAGCGTTAAAGAAGTCTTCATATCAGGTGGTGAAAATCCTTCTAAATTAATCTTGTTGTTGATGCAGTACATTCTGATTTGAAACTTAATTGAGTATCTCCTTCTTCCTTAAAATAGAAAAATTTAGGGACCAGCAGGTGATGTGGTGGTTGAAATGCTGGACTCTCACATGGCCAACCACAGTCTGAGTCCCAGACCTGGAGACTTATTTCTCACCTTACCTCTCTGTCTCTCTCTGGTGAGCATACTGCCCTATAGCAAATTAAAATAATAATAAATAAACACAATTAAATAATTTTAAAATATGCAAACATTTCACAGAATAATTTGCATCTTTAAAATATTTGATATTTATAAAAAGAGATGTTTAAAGATGCTCATTACCTGCTAATTATTACATAGCATAATGGATTACAAATATAATATTTAATATTTGAACTGAGGGCTAAAATTCTTACATATACTCTATAAAGAATTATGTAGGGACCAGCAGATGGCATAATGGTTATGTCACTGGACTCCCATGTAGTCAACTGTGTTTCGAGTCCCAGACTCAGTGGCTTAAAACTCATGCTGGGTGCGTGTGTGTGCATGCCCAAAATCTTGAGAGGAGAATGGAGGAAAATGGATTTTGGTGTGGACATCCCCCCCCCGGGGAGTGATTTCTTGCTTTCTGTCTCTCTGTCTCTTTCTGTCTCTCTGTCAAGCTCACACATTCTATACCTAAAAAAAAAAAAATTTCTAAAAACATTAAAATAGTTATGTAAATCACAATTAGAAAAAGTCACAAATATATTAATCCCTTAGCCTATCAGTTTCTGCTAGGTTTTCCAGCTATCGTTTAGTCGCTTGCTTTTAGAAGACCTATAAATCAACAGTTTCGTTTTCCTCTTCCGACCTCCTAAGTAGCCTATTTTACCAAAATGAAATAGTAGAAAAAGCTTCTTGGAAGACATCCAGAGTTCAAATGTTTGATGAGAACAAAGTCAGTAGCTGATTTATTTTCACATAAATATAGCTCGGCGTCCTACAATCATGCAAGTAGGCTACCAGACCATTACCTAGGGCATGTTCTAGGGTAATATGAAAAATATTTGACTATCATGGAACACGGGAACTGACAGATCAGAATGGACTGGAAAGAACTGGCTCAAGGATGCTGGGGTATACTGGCCGAATAACTGCGAGGATAACGAGCTGCAGTAACAGCCTTGACCAAAGAGCAACAAGGAAACCATTTACAAATAAGTGAGTGGAAGGATGGGTGGACAGATAGAGAGCAGACAAATTGAACGACTATGCAGCTTTCTGTATGTGATTTAATATTGTGTCATTTTAGTTGGGCCATGGTGTACCCAGATATTTGGTCAAATGTTATTCTGGGTGCATCTCCAAGGTGTTTTTCTTAATTTTTAAGTTTTTTTAAAGAATTATTTATTTGGGAGGCAGCAGATGGTGTGGTGGTTAAGGCACTGGACTCTCACAAGACCACAGTTCATGTCCCGGACCCAGCAGCTTTAAACTCAGCTGGTGCATGTTCATGTGTGCCCAAAGAAAGTAAAAAATCGCTCCTCAGGGGGGAAGGCCACACCACAATCCCCTTTCCTCTAGTCTCCTCCTGGAATTTTGGGTACACACGCACATGCACAAGATGTGAATGTGAAGCTGCTGAGTCTGGACTCGAACCACAGTAGGCCACGTGGGAGTCCAGTGCCTTAACCACTGGCCCCTGTGGGGTTTTTTCAATCTGTTGAAGGCCTGAGCAAAAAGTCCTCTAAGTAAAAAGGAATTATTTTTGCTTGGCTGGTTTCAAACTGGCACAACAACATTTTCCTGTCTTGGTTCTTGAACTGAAAGATCAGCTTTTCCTGGGGCGCACGGCTACTGGTCTTTGAACTGGATCTATCCTGCTGGCTCTTCTGCCTCTCCAGCTTGCTAACAGTAACAGCTCTGCAGATCTTGGGATTTGTCAGTCTCCAAATTTGCCTAGGCCAATTCCTACACACACACACACCCTCCTAGTTCTATTTCTTTGGAGAACCCTGACTAATACAGGTATAGACATTATTCTAAGTGAAAGGGAGAATGAAATTTGGGCAGTGTAATCCCTATGGATGTTATGAAGATCTTGGGTTGATAATAATGACTGATTAAACTCTAAAAGTTTCATCCACTTCTCTTCCTAAAACTATGTAGTAGTAGAAAACTGGGTTGAGTCTAAATCCTGATGAGTTAAACAATAAAACTGGTTAAGTCTGGGATATATAGAGATGCTTGTAAAGTAATGTAAACATGTAATGTCAATATGGAAAGAAATAAATAATTAGAACTGATTATAAATTACATCAGTAGCAATATTTGTGGAAAATTTTAGGAACATGGACTCTCTCTCTCTCTCTTTTTCTTTTATTAATTTGCCATGACAAAGAGAAGTTTACTCAGCCCACACACACTGAGAATGTACTCTGCCCTAGGCACTGTTCTAGACAATGGGATTTAAGGGTAGCTCTGTACACGCCATTTCTCACAAAACTTTCATTTCCCTCTCTATCCCACAGGGTGGGGACGTACACCCCCAGATATGGTAGGGCTGTAGGAATGAGGCTTCAGCATTGTGTGCAACTCACTTGCTCGGAAAATCATAGAATTGGGCATAAAAGCGCCTGCTTTGGAACTGAGCAGCAGGCTTGAATTCAGTCTCCCGTCATCATCACTGGAAGCTGGGCAAGTTACTCGACCACTCCTGTCTCAGTTCTTCAGCTCTGAGGGAGAGAGAACCCTCGACCACTCTTGTCTCAGTTCTTCAGCTCTGAGGGAGAGAGAACCGCCCCTTCCTCAATGTGTGGGAGTCTTACTCCATTAACGTGTGTGAAACTACTTCCAACAGTGCCTTCATATAATAAGGACTCTACAAATGTTTGCTATTTCTGTTTGAGGTAGCCAACTATTTTCTGTTACCAGATATAGAGAAGGTATTTATGTCATTTTTGTACATTGCTGTATACCTGAAATATGTATTTGTTAACTAAAAAATAATATGTAACAGAAAATTAAATATTATTTATAGTACTCAAAGCATCTTTTAATTAATTTGAAAAATAATGTATAATTTGTCAAGGAGAAAATACTCTATTGAAAGACAAAAAAAAAGACCTGAACATGTGATCAGGTCATACATCACACAGGCTCGTTCATACAGGGCCTGTCAGACATGTAGATCTGCCGAACACAGATCCGGGGTGGAAGATAATGACATTGTTAATATGGCTCTTCTCTGTGCAGTATGTTTTAAATTAAGATGAATTTTAAAATGTTTATAAAAGTATAGTAAAACATTCTGGAACAATAAGAAGATGTCTGGTATTATCAAATATATTCATTACAAAGTTATAAAAATAAAAGATGTGGCATTATTACAGAAACAATCAAACAAATGAAAACAATGGAGAATGGTGGAGCCTCCAGAAGCAGACTGGTGGACACTGTAGACACAGCCTTACAAACATCACAGAGAGGGTGAATTTCATGAATAGTCTGTGGAAAGCACTGCTGATTTTGGAAACCTGAGAGCCTTCAAAGCCCCAGTTCTGCTGAGTCTCTGTTAGAAAGCCCCATCTCCCGGCCTGGTTCCACATCCAGGAACTGTCCCTGAACAGGTGCCCATGCAGCCTGGAGTGACTGTCTTCTGCCATCTGTGGCCATAGAGACCCCTGAAGAAGAGCACAGTGCCAAGCCCTCTCCTTAACTGCCCCAGTGCTGATCAGAAAAAGGTCACATAGGCTTGGTGTTCCCTGTGATCTGAATGGACGTGACTACTGCCACAGCATTCTCTATCACTCAAGGTAACGTCCCTGTCCCTTAACGTAGCAACCTGCTAGAGTAAAACTGCTTATAATAAAGTTATCCCTTCTCTCGAAGCTCAGCTGATAATCTGCATTTAAAAAGCACATTCCATAAACCTTATTTTAACATAACCCCAGTTTGGGTTCTCTTTCTGAATGAAATAAACCTAAAAATCTTTTTGGACAAGTTTATACAACATATTTAGAAAAATGTAAAATTACAACCAAAATATGCAGTTTTAATCTTCACTTCACTTTGATGTAATATGTTTTGGATAATGGATTTTCAGAATACATAGCACTTATTTTCTCAATCAAATTTAATATCTTTGAGGGAAGAAATCTCTGGAGTGATGAATATGTATTGGTGACTGAATACAGAAAATAAATATTATTTTATAATATAATATCTAAAAGTAACATGTTAATGGTTTACATTTTAAATGCATAAAACAGTAAATGATATTTAAAATATAGATAGCATGGTTTATGAACTATGGCACTCAAATGTAATTCCAATGTAATTGCTTTAAATAATACACTTATAAAGTGGAAGATGCAAATGCCAACCTTGAAAAAGAAGAAAATCTAAGTTGGAGACAAAGCACAGAAAAAAAGGAAGGAATTACCTTGTCTACTTGCTTTTATAGTTAATTTATTTCCTCCCATCAAACTGCCACATGAGTGAGTTACACTATTAGATTAAAAACAAGTTAGTCGATACACTGCCTCTTCATCTTGGGAGGTCACTGAGTATCCCACTGTAGATATTCACTTAACATTTTTTTAAAAAGAAAAAAATTAACAACAATAATATTATGAGTTTTTATCTTTTGAAAAAATTCACAAGAACTGGTAATGCTATTTTTTAAAGAATTATTTATTGGGGACCAGCAGTTAGCTATGTCGCTGGATTCCCATGTAGTCAACCGCGGTTCGCGTCCTGGACCCGGTGGCTTAAAACTCATGCCAGACGCGTGTGCGTGCATGCCCAAGATCCCGAGAGGAGAATGGAGGAGAAGGGATTGCGACGTGGCCATCCCCCCTGGGGGGTGATTTCTCGCTTTCTGTCTCTCTGTCTCTGTCTGTCTGGCAAGTGTATGCGCCCTATAGCAAAAACCTCTCCCCCCCCCCAAAAAAAAAGAATTATTTATTTAATTTTATTTATTATTGTAGTTTTTAATTTGCTATAGGGCATATGTGCTCACCTGAGAGAGAGGGGGAAAAGTGAGAAAGCAAGCTATCATTGTTAGGACTAGAACCGTGGTCAGCCACGTGGGAGTCCTGTGCTCTAACCACCATACCACCTGCTGGCCCTGACAATACTATTTTAAAATAGATTGAAAAAGTGAGACTTTCCTCTTATAACTTAATAAAACATTTCATAAACTGCATCTCTGGCCTGGCTTTTCTTGGACTCTGCACTCACATATGTCCAGAGACAAACCTATGAGCAAATCTTTGTTCTCAAATATGAGGGCAATTAGTGTCGAGTTATACAAAACAAAACCAAGGTTTATTTGCTTCTATTGTTTAATTTAGGGACTCTTTTCCTATCTCATAAGAAACATTGTTTACCCCATCCAGTGGGAGTGGGAAAAATATCTAAGTTTTGAAACTTTCTAAGAATAGGCACTGTCAAATGATGGTGAATAAGTAATTATGAAATTAAGAGAAAAAGAAAACCTTTTTAAAAAATTAATGTTACAAACTCAGCTTCTTTATCAGGCATGAGCATAAATAATCCATGAAATCACATTTAAGAAATGTAAGACTATTATTTTCCCTTTTCAAATGGAAAACAGACTATAATAGTATTAGACAATAAAATACTTATCAATCTATCCACAAAAGTATTTACTTTCTAGGTGCTGAATGTTTTATGACTTTATTTCTGGTCTTTATCAAACTCCTAGACATAGAACAAGAGATTCAACATAAACATTCCTTATACATATTGTGTGACGCACATATGCACACCAGGAAAAGGGACGGAGGGAAACAAGAAGAAAAGCTCCAGAGAAAAGGGAAATTACTCTTTCTGCTTTCCCTTCCCATTTCAAAGGCATTCAATTTCCATTTACTTATAACTATGTATTTTCCTCAAATCAAACTAAATTTGGGGAAGAAACTCAGGATGGATGTGACAGTTTTGACACTGAGAGCGTAAATGCTGGGAATGAAAGGGCAGACTGGAGTGATCGTCTCTTCTCGGTTTACAAAGGGCAAGTAGAACATTTTGCTGTCTCTTCTTGCCTTGGCAAGTTTCCTTGTGACATCATGCACCTCAGTCCTTTCCTGATGAAGCTTAGAGCCTTCGTTTTAGAGTTCAGTCTTTCTAGTAAGTAAGGTTAGACTCCAGACTTTACAATGCAGCAATAACTCCAAAGCACAACCCAATGAGTGATGGATATGTAGGACACACTTCTGGGCTTTCTTAGAGAGGCACAGAAAACCGACAGCAGGTGCAGGCCCTTGTCTCTGAAGCACAGAAGAGAAGTCACTATCACTTCTGCTTTGCTTTCCAGAATGTGAGACCTTGTCCTAACTAGCAGTCAAACTCATGCTTCCTTACAGCCAGATAATTCTGTTAATGCTCACAGAATAGTAAGTTAGGGTTCTCTCTTCCTCCCTCTCTCTGACATTGCTTTTGTTGGGAAGCCCATTTTATTTCCCCAACTATAGGAAGAAAACAAACATAAAAATATATTTGTTTGTTTGTTTTTATGTCAGGCCTGTCTAATAGAACAAAAACTTTTTAAAGAACACAGGCCAAACAACTTCAGTTAACTTTTATTTTTTTTTTAAGGTAGACTAAAGGATAACAGCAAATACAATGGGTATATTGTAGGTAGAAAATGTAAACTCCAGTTGTATCTTATTTGAGATTTATGCTTCTTTCTGAGTTTTGTTTGTCTGTTTTTAATCTACCTAGGCATTCTGTAAGTATAGGAGAGGAGGAAAGAAGAAGCTATGCAGTTCTTAGTATATTGTAAACTCAGTCTTACTTAGCTTATTCTTATTTCCCTTAGCTAATCGCAGTGTTGGAGCAGACAGGCCTACGACACCATGTGGTCCTGACCTACTCAGTTACGAAGTTTGTTACTGATCATCGCCGTTGCCTGGCCATCAACAAGGAATGTTTCTGCTTGTGAACAACTCCCAAGTAACTGAAAGATGAAGGAAAGTAAGATAGTCACCAGAACAGAGGTTAGGCTTGTATTCCTTCTTGGGAACACGCAAAAAGGGAAAAATCGAATCACAACCCCAAAGGCCAGACCGAGCTGAAAGAAATCAAGATCATGGAACCACCGCTTTCTCCACCCCACTCCACCCAGTGACATTTATTCTCAATCGCAAGTTGATGAATAAATGTAATAAACATTACCCAACCTTTTCTATCAAATTTGTTTTCCAGAAGTTGTGCACACTCAAGAAAGAGCTACAGAGAGACAGAGAGAGAGAGAGGATGGGAAAAACACAGCTTCCAATGGGGTGCAGTCCCACTGCAATCTCTTTTCACCCATTTTTCCATCCTGTCAGGAGTCTGGGCTCACATATACACACACCGGGCATGTTCATCAAGCTGTGGGGGCTGGGGTTTGAAATGCATGGTCGACCATGGGGGATCCAGCTCCTTTAAACCTCAGGCCATGGGGCTGACCCAATGCAAACTTTGCTCATAAAAAACATTCCTGTTTCTGGTGACCCTATAGGTGAGCCATAAGAAACACAAAGTGACTCGGTATCTTGGGAGTCCATTGCAGTAGCTGAAACCTTAGGAAAATCAGTCTTTAGTTCCCATCCTTCACAGCAAGTCTTAGAAACCTAACCTCTCACCTCCCCCACAACAGGATAGTCTAATGCTTAACTAATGAAAGTTAACAATACCTTTGAGGCATCTCTGCAGATACCAGGATAGGAGATAGGGAGAGGAAAGACTCGCCAGCCCCCAGCCCCTTCCCATGTGACAAGCTGAGAGGATTTTAGCAGCTCAAGCATTTCAAAGCCAGCCAAGACTCACTGCTTCTAAGCTAGTATTTAAAAGTTGTCTTGATTGACTGTTTCTCTTCTGCTTCTTTGTTCATCATTCTGCTGCCTTGTCAGTTGGTCTCTTGCAAAAAGTTGAAATTTCATGCCCTGAACAGAAACTGTCCCTTAAACAGCATTTAGCAGTAACTTCCTCCCTGTGGCTATCAGGTCTTCTTGTGATCCTGCCTGAAGACAGTGACCAGGCTTCCTCATGGTTCCGTCCCAAGACAATGAACAACTTCCTTTTACTTATATCCGTATGTTCTCACTGACCTCTTTCCAATATATATCAGTCATAAAAGCAATCGATCAGAAAGTGTTTCGGTGGGAATTTTAGATATCCAATCATTTCATTTTGATGGAGAACTGGACATTAAAAACTGAGGTATAAAAGAAGTATAAACATGCTTATGTTCAATTTATCTTGTAAGATTATATACATACATAGAATTTATTTTGTATTATAAATATATTCACATTACATATATATACACACACACATACATGTATGTGTGTATATATCATGCACATGTGTGTATATATCATACATATGTGTGTAACTCATACATATATGTGTGTGTATATCATACATATGTGTGTATAACTCATACATATATGTGTGTGTATATATATCTCATATGTAGAAGATTTATGGACATTGGACCACTCTATCCCTGGTGTTGATATCAATACTGAATAAATTCCTTTTCTTTTTCCTCAAATCTGGTTTCTCAAGATTAGCAGAGAAATGACTTCTGGTTTAGGGGCATTTCCCCACAGGTAGGTGAAAATACCAGTAGAGTTTAGCAAGGGTTGAGTGAAATGAAGGGCAGCATTAAGATTCCTGGGAATCTGAGGAACTATTCAGAGTTAATTTATGTTTATCTAGATGATTTTCCTTTTATTTCTTGCCTCGACTCCCTGATCCTGAGGCATTTAAGAAAAATGTAAAGACAGTCATGGTGGTTTTAAAATTGTGAAGGAAGCTGACATCACGAATTTTCTGCTGACAGGACGCACCTGCAGAGTCCGAGTCTGTTACGTCTTCTTAAAAGCAGACTAAGAACTGAACGCTTTTTCATTTACTGCTGTATTTTCATTTATTTCCTTTCGCTATATAGTGCACGCATTCTAGAGAGAGAGAGACAGGCTGAGAAACAGAGAGACAGTCAGAAACCCTGCCCCCGGGGGAATGGTCATGCCATCATCCCCTCTCCTCCACTCTCCTCTCAGGGTATTCCAGGGTGCGTGCACACAGACCCAGCGTGTTTGCCAAGCTTCTGGGACAGGATGTCAGCACGTCAACTACTCAGGGGACCGTGTAGGACCAAGACGCCTGAACCGCCATGCCACTGCCTGGCCTGGTGGTGTTGATATCAATACTGAATAAATTCCTTTTCTTTTTCCTCAAATCTGGTTTCTCAAGATTAGCAGAGAAATGACTTCTGGTTTAGGGGCATTTCCCCACAGGTAGGTGAAAATACCAGTAGAGTTTAGCAAGGGTTGAGTGAAATGAAGGGCAGCATTAAGATTCCTGGGAATCTGAGGAACTATTCAGAGTTAATTTATGTTTATCTAGATGATTTTCCTTTTATTTCTTGCCTCGACTCCCTGATCCTGAGGCATTTAAGAAAAATGTAAAGACAGTCATGGTGGTTTTAAAATTGTGAAGGAAGCTGACATCACGAATTTTCTGCTGACAGGACGCACCTGCAGAGTCCGAGTCTGTTACGTCTTCTTAAAAGCAGACTAAGAACTGAACGCTTTTTCATTTACTGCTGTATTTTCATTTATTTCCTTTCGCTATATAGTGCACGCATTCTAGAGAGAGAGAGACAGGCTGAGAAACAGAGAGACAGTCAGAAACCCTGCCCCCGGGGGAATGGTCATGCCATCATCCCCTCTCCTCCACTCTCCTCTCAGGGTATTCCAGGGTGCGTGCACACAGACCCAGCGTGTTTGCCAAGCTTCTGGGACAGGATGTCAGCACGTCAACTACTCAGGGGACCGTGTAGGACCAAGACGCCTGAACC
>NW_006203683.1:493480-503355 GCF_000334495.1 Tupaia belangeri chinensis
ACCGCTATGCCACTGCCTGGCCTGGACTGAACAATCTCTCTGGCCAGTCTGGTTAAATGAGTTTTCTAGTAATCTCACTCGTGTGTTCATCACGGATTCACTTGGGTAAATTGTAGAACGTAGTTCAGGTTTTAGGGCTTTCAAATTAGTAAAGTTTAGAAAAAAGTTTCCGGCTTTACATTTATTTATTTGTAATACATGTTACATTTATTTTATCTAATAAATCATTTTACACTTTTATTATTGTTAGCATTTATCATAAAATCATTCAATAAAGGTGTTTTAATGTGAATTTTAGATATCTAATTATTTAATTTTGATGGAGAACTGGACATAAAAAACTGAGGTATAAAAAAGGAATAAACATCTTTATGTGTAATTTATCTTGTAAAGATGTAAATAATGTACATGAAACAATGACCAAAATGACTGCAGCTGAATTTTAAATGGAAGTCTTGAGTCAGTTTTAATAGCTAGGTAAAGTTCTGCAAGAGAAGGGAGACTTGAAATATCTCACTAAATATTTTGTTAAGTCACAAGGAAAAGGTTGAGCATTTCATATGCAAAATAAAACAGAAAATATATGAGAAACAAGGGTAGACCTAGATCTTTACATCTAAACAAAACTAAAATATCTACAAAATAAATACAACTTTCTTGAAGGAATTTGCAAACCTAAATTCTACCATAAAAAGGAAAAAGTATTAATCATATAAATAATATATTACATAAAGTCTCATAAAATTGCAAGTTTCTAAATAAACTAAGACTTCAACTCAAAAATGGCAATTGTCTCTACAGGTAGGGAGTAGTTTCATCATATTTATACACTGTCTTATTAAAAATCAGTTCTAGCATTCTTATTTTTTTTAAAGAGATTTTTCCTACAGGGCACATGTGCTCACTGTAGACAGAGAGAAAGAGACAGAGAGACAGAAATCAAGAAATTACCTCCTGGGGGGATGGCAACGCTGCAATCCCTTCTCCTCCATTTCCTCTCTGCATTTTGGGCACGCACGCACACATCACCAATTTCCAGCCTCTCGGTCCAGAACTCTTAGAGCAGTCGGCTGTGAGAGTCCAGCGACATAACCATTACACCGTCTGCTGGTACCAGGCTTCGGCATTCTTTTTAAAATGTGTCAGGATCATCAAATTTATCAGTAAGTTTAGGTCAAATGTTAAAATTTGAGAAAATATACACCTGGCCAAGTCTTTTGACTCTCATTGAAACCAGTAACCTGTAAATGTCCAGGGATTCTGTCTGTGGAGAGTGCTACCAGAAGAGACCATTAAACCTGAACCTGCAACAACACCATCCGTAGATTATCGACAGAAAATGTGCAAAAATATATATCACATAAGATCATTTAACACTGATCAGAAAGCTAGACTCGTGGACTGAAGAGAGCTTTAGAAAATAAATTCTAAAAATTTAAATGTATTGGGTTAATTTAAATAAAAAAATACTCATCTATTCACTATGTTATATATTAAACTATTAAAATATTTTTAAAAATATGAATCATTTTAGAATTATGAAATTCTAAAGGGAAACCAAACTGTGTCACTGCATATCAAACTTTAACATTTATATATGGATTCAGATTTGGAATAGGAATGATGAAATAATTATGAGAAAAGCAAATCCTCATTAGCACATGGAATTAATATTCTTTTTTTCTTTTTTGGCCCAACCTCCAGAAATTGACATTTTATTGGTCATGGTTGGAACATGGGTGTATGCATTTTTCAAAAGTTCACAAGATTATTCTGTATAATTAAAGCTGAGAACCACCGTTCAACACTACTAAGCCACTTGTGGTTCTCTTTGGGCACCATATGGTTGCTATCTCTGAGTCTTTGCTCCTTTGCTGTATATTAGACTCCTTTGCTGTTTTCTTATTTTCAACAGCTCCCCCTACAACAGTTTTACTTTTTTTAATTTTTATTTTTTATTATCATCATAATCTTCTTTATATTACATTGGATTACATATAACTTTACAGTGTATTACATTGTTTTTTCAAAAGGGAATGCCATGCATGTCAGTCAGTACAGAGACATTAATCTCCCCACTTCAACATTCAATATCTTTTCTATGTTTGCCCCAATCATTATTTTTATTATTCTAATTAATTTTTTAAAACAATCAATCGCTATTTCTCATTTTGCTTGTAAAAATACTTTGCCCATCATGAAATACTTCTCAGACCAATTCAGTTGAGAATACTATACATGTCATCATCAACAGTTAATAAGCCCTATCTGTTTCTCACTAACGTCCTGCCTCTCTATTGTTCACTTGCTATCTTTCTCTATCCTCTTCTCTTCACTTCCCCCATTCCACACTGTCCTATTCTCATTAAGAAAAACATGGAACGCTTCACGAATTTGCACGTCATCCTTGCTCAGGGGCCATGCTAATCTTCTCTGTATCGTTCCAATTTTAGTATATGTGCTGCCGAAGCAAGCACATGAAATTAATATTCTTAAAAACATTTCTGACACGCATTTTTTTCTTGCTGTCCACTCAAAGCATAGGCGAGTGTGCTCTGTAGATGGGGAATACAGGGTCTAGTCCTTCCCATCCAGAACCCTTCATGTGGTCCCAGACCTGCTTTTATTCCTTGTTTCAGCAAACCTATTGGAAACATTTATGTATTCTGCTAACCCCAAATGAAATGCAGTGTGTTTACATAGCAGAATGTGCTTAAGGGTCTCAGGAAGAAGAAGGCCAATTTAGGTTTTTCAAACAGGTTATTTTTCCATTTCATGAAAAGAGTCGTGAGGAAATGATTCACAGTTTTCCAGTGCTAACGATTTAGACTTGAGTGGCAAAGGTGTATGGCTCCATGGTGTTCAGGAGAAGCGACATCGCGCTAATCTGACTCCCTTGTTATCTCCTAGCACGGGCCAATACGATTTTTCCAAACACAGTTTGCTATGAAAGCATAAAGCCAATGAGGAGGTTAATCACCAACTAAAATACTAAGCCTTTTTTCCCCTGAGTATATCCATTTCCTCACAGATTCTTTAATGGGGTATATGGATTCCAGCAAGAGAAGGTGGTGGGGGGGGGGATAGGAGGGTCACTGTCCTCACCTTGTTCTTCAAAGTAGCTTTTTATTTTTTAATTGTAGAAAACATGTTTGTTTATACCCAGAGTATAAATGAAGGCAATGGAAAGATAAAGAAAAACAAATCAAAAAAAAAATCAAGATAAAGTTAAAGCACCAGAAAGGAACAGCATGGTGGACAGCTAGCAGAATAAGGAGAAATAGATTTGTCATGTTTGTTTCCAATTCCAGGAAGATCAGATGCCCTCCAGGAAATAAATGGATGAATGTGGATGTGGTTTCCCAGGATCTTCTCTTTACCAAAGATTTAGTTTTCCTTTCTTTTTTTTTTTTTTTTTTAAGTGGGAGTGGGAAAAAGTTTATCATTATGTCAAAAAAAGAAAAAAAAAAAACCCTACGTACACAATTTCCTAGCATTCATTTGCATAGCTTTTTGCTTCTCAGACTCCAAAGAAACGCCTATCTAGTCCGTCATGAGCTCTCCTAACCTAGGTTTTGATGTCCAGGGCAGCTCGCGGGGTCCGTCCTTATTTACACCGTTCGTGTGTACTCACAGGAAGAGGGGCCTATTCAGAGACTGCTGTAAAATTTGGCACTAGTTTTTATTACATTGGCCTTGCTGACATTATCACTCTTCATCATTCTTCCCTGTCCTAATTTCAGGAAGTAATAAAATACTATGTAATATCTTCTGCCATAAAAAAGCCCAGATGGTTTGAACTAGGAATTAAAGTATGTGGTTTTGAAGAGACATAATTTATGATTATATGCCTAAAATACATTCAAGCTACAGATTTACTATGTGTTTTAACCCAAATGGGAAGATTTTTCAAAAAAAAAAGCTCTTATGCATTTAATTAAAGGTATATTTTCAATCAAAAGCATCGGCACTCCCCATATGAATCTAAAATGAAAACTGGCATTAAAGTCCATATCGAGGAGGCTTAGCTTTCAAGTAGAATTACCAACAGTAAATTTTGTTTGATGGTGGGATGGGCTGTCTGTTCCTACAGCTGTTGCTAGACTATTTTAGTAATTTCAGGCCATGAGCAGGATAATACACCTCAGTTAGCCTACATTAAATATCCACATGCCCTATGCTTCCATATACAAATGAACCTTTGAGAGGTTCTTTGTGCATCTGACTTGTCACTGTCAGGTACATTGCTTGTGGGGAGTATGTCTGATGATCTACTAGTACTTCTGGGAGCAAAATTATATCCTAATTGTGGTAGGAGATTTATACATGACTGAAGAGTTAAAACTTTTTATATGAAAGATAATGTAGCTCACTTCATGGGGAAAGTAGAACATAATCTTACTTCTAGAGAATTTGCACAAGATGATAGATCGATAGATAAAAATCTCCTAAGTTTCCCTAGATATATAGATAGAAGTACTACAACTTGGAGTAGGCAAGAACATGGATTTTGCAGTCCTAGATTCTAATCATCCAGTCTAAGTTCTGCCACTTACTAAACAGTATAATTGCAAAATATTCAATCATTGAAGGTCTAGGTTTTCCAATCACTGTGGTCAGTATAATGATCCCTTCAAACTGAGGCTGTGGAAAGGACAGGATTTAAACGACTTTGCATAAGCGTATCACCTGTACCGTGCAAAGTCGCCTTCTCACCTGAATAGGACTTTCCAAAAGGCAAACTATTAAGGCAAAAACAAAACAAAATAATAATAATAAAAAAAAAAAACAGAAAAGTTTAAAGAGCTTGAAAACCCATCTGAAAAGCTGGCACATCATGGATATGTTTCAACTTTCAAAATCGCTCTGGTCACCTTTCAGCTAATCATACACGGATCAAGATTCTTCTTGTCACTATGAACTTGAACGATCTAAGATGGTTACACTCAGCTACTCACTCGGCTAATATGGAAGTTTTAGAATTAAAAATAGAGTTAAAGTTGGCATTTCTCTCTGTTAACTACATGCATCCATTAAGTCATTAACTCATTCAACACAAAATCCTTAAGAATCATCTGCTGTGTCAAGAATGAAGCATGACGCCAAGCACTGAAGATATAATGACATAACAGACAGCATCTCCTCTTTATGAATTCCTCACTGAGTAGGGAGAGGAGAGTAGTCACATACCAAAAAATATCACATACCAAGAAAAGGGCACTCTATTACACATGGTGATACTGTATTTCTAAGGAAAGGGGGGTATGCAACATTTACCCAGGAGGCTTGACATACTCTGTGGGTCTGTGGGATCTGGGAAGCATTTTATTTCTTTCTTTCCTTTTTTTTTTTTTGAAATTTTTTCTGGGAAACATTTTCTAAGGAAGTAAGAGTTTGTTATCTGCAACTCAAATCAAATTTGAGTTGCAAGAAAGGTAGGATAAGGGAAAGCTAGGTAGACTAAACTAGAATGAAGAAATATTTGAGGTAGGACAGAAAAATGGTAAATTTTACAAACTAAAAGACAGTGACAGCTAAGAAATGAAGTTGCACAAGAGGAACCGTGCAGATGACAAATTATTAGGGGATTTAATACTAAGTATTGCAATATTTTTTATCAATAGTAATAAAAATCCACTAGAAGTTTAAATATTGATTGTATGATCAGGTTCATGGTATAAGACATTCACATTGGTTGTTGAATTAAGGGTAGACTGGATAACGACTTATTATTGGAAGTATGACATAGTACTAGACTAATATATTCATTCTAACTCTTCACTTTCATGTATATTTTTTAACCCCGTAGCCTTATGATAACCTCACAATTCTCAGAAATAAGGGAATAATTACAAACTTATTCTTGATGATAATCTCATAGTATAATTTATTATTTATATTTAGTCAAAATATGGGCACTTGTTGATGTTAGTGGAGTTAAAATCTTATTGAAGACAAATAAAAATCTCAGTGAGTGGCATAATGCACAGAAATAAATGAAAATATATTGGCTTCAGCTCACAGTGCAGGCCAGAAGACTTCCCTGAATATGCCTATGATCTGGGCCTGGCTGAAGGTCAAAGTGAATTGCAGATTCAAGACTCTGTTGGGGGTGCCAATGTTTTCTCTATCTCTATCACTTGTCTTTCTTGTTCATGAGAGAATAAACTATTTTAAAACATATTCATTTCAGTGATTCTATACTTTTGCTCTTTGAGCATTCTAGAATTCTTACTTTGCACAATTATCCATGTTGTTTTGTTAAGAATCGGCCTAAAGATGTTGGCAACATAGACTTAGATTAGGTCCAGTCACTAGCAGTATCATACATACCACCTCTGGGATCGAGGACAGAGATTTGGTGAAGTGAGGTGAACCGATCAATATGGGGATCAGTCAAACTAGTTTGATTAAACTATTGAGAGTGGCAGATGAAAGAACTATATTTCATCTTAACAAAAACTAAACTTCCTCGTTACTCTAAATATATATCTAAATATATAGTTCTATTTTTATCTACTCTAATTATGAAAGTTCTATTTGACTTTTTTTCTTTTTTTACATCTGCTTATCCATTTTTACAAGACTTGCAAAAATCACTTTCTTGCCAAAAGCTGCCGAAAGCTATAGGGTGAAAGAATACACTTGAAAAGGAATTTTTAAAAATGGAAAAGGCTTCAATAAGAGGAAGAATTATGTTTTACTTCTATCATAAAGAGAAATAGGAACCTTCTTAGCTTTATAAACTCACCAATGACTTGACTACTGCTGTTCAAATGATAGTGTTTTATCATGATCTCGTTCTTTCTGTTGCTCTTTGTGTCTACATACCTTATAGAAATGTGTCTAATGAATACTAAGATTAAGATTTTATTTGTGTTAAAATCAGTTTTCTAATGTGAATGCATTTTTTTTTCATTTCTTTCATGACAGAGAAATAGCAGCACCCTCCCCAGAGTCCAAACGTGTTATGACCCCCCTCCTCCAGTCCTCCAGGCCTGCCGGACCCTGGGCATTCATGCACAGGCCCGACATATTTCAGGTGGACCAGACTGGGGATTTAAACTGCAGTGGCCACGTGCCATCTGTCCTCTCTTGATCCACACATTATTGCCACACTATGGTGCGAGCCCAGACAATGCATTTTTATACTAACTTATGTTACTAGTTTTCACAATTTTATTTATTTCATAAGAGAGAGAGACAGACAGGGAAAGGAAGAAGTGGGGGGAGAGAGAGAAAGACTAACAACCTCAACACGATCTTACACTACGATCCCCCACAGCTCTCCTGCCAGCCAGGACCAGGGGCAGTTATGAGGGTACATGTGCCTGGTAAGTACAAGTCAACTTGGAAACCCAACACCTGTCTTCCATATGGCTTCCAGCATTGCAGCTTGATGCACCACCATGCCAGAGCAACTGGGCCAAAATGTATTATTATGATTGACTGAAGAAAAAAATAACTAACATCAGAATGGTTTACATTGTGTAAATGCTATGTAACTCATGGTGCTTACCATAGTTGCAGTTATGAACTCTAGAGAAGGAAATGGCTTCAGTATTTTCTAATCATTATTATAATAAAAACTAGTATAATTACTATTACTAGTATCAATAGCAGAAAGAGTACCAAGGATTTTTTGTTGAAAGCCTAGGCATATACTTAGAATTTTCATGTATGACCTTAGTTATCTTTGTGTTTGGGGATCAGATAATGTCACAATTTTATACATACTGGTTAACTTTTGAGCCCTTACTCATATGCATAAAGATACCATATGCGAAAGAGGTACGAGTTAGACAAGTGTCCTCTAGACACTTGACTTCCATCTGGCAGACTTTGTCATAATGTACCAGTTGTGTTAGAGGAAGACACTTTACTGCCACCTGCCAGAAGATGGTTGTAAAAAAAAAATATCTATATTTCTGAAATCTGCACTGGGCATGTTGCCTCTGTGATGGGAACTCCATGACCTGCACAAAGGTTTAAAATAACTTTCTTGTTTTACTTTTTGAGAACTATACGATCTATAAAAACACTGAAAAAATATCATACTTCTTATATGTGAATATACGGTCTTTTTTTAAGAGAGATTTTTGCTATCGGGAACGTGCACTCGCTGGAAAGATAGAGAAAGACTAAGAGACAAGAAGTGAGAAATCCCCCTCTGGGGGGTGGCCACACTGCAGTGCCTTCTCCCCTCTCCTCTCAGGAGTTTGAGCATGCACACACACACACACACACACACACACACACACACACACACCCGGCGTGAGTTTAAGCCACCGGGTTTGGAACTTGAACCACAGTCTACTATGTTGGAGTCCAGCGATATAACCATTCACCATCTGCTGGTTCCTGGATATATAGTCTTTATCAAGCTATTTGTATCAACATTCTGAGAAATTTTCTTTTTCTTTATACATCTTCAATCAAACATCTGTTTATATATAACAAAATTGGAACAGCCTTTGATTTTCACATTTTATTTCAATCAGCATTGTTCTCTAACTGCTTTAAATACAAATTACAACAACAAACAAACAAAAAAAAAGAAAAAGAACTTCTACCATGCTAACACATCTTTCCTTCTACCATTTCAAAATGTGGGAGTACTTTTAGTTAGTAAAAATTACATAAATATTGTAAAACTGTTTGACTAGTAAGGTGAAATAAAAGGCCAGAAACAGCAGATATTCATGTTAAAACTGGTATAATTCCATAAGTGTTTATTTCATACTACTCATCACCTTGATAATTCTTCTCAATTAAATGAATAATGCCTTTCTTTGAAGTATTTTTTTAAGCATGGAGAGAACGATTATGCCCAGTGGAATAAGAATATAAGTCTAAGCATGTGGAAATTATGGGACACATACACCCGTCCTTATTTGGGAAAAAGAGCATGTGTCATTTAAAGTTAATCCACCTTCAGCTCACCCAGTCAGCACCTAGGCAAGTATTGTATGAGCATAAATCGTGATGAATACAACTTGCATGTGAAGTGATTCCCTAAAGATCATAGGGTGAGCCATAATTAAGGACAAAGAATGTTTCATTCCAGAGCCAGTGCAGTTAAGTACTAAATTCCCTTGCTTCATTGGTTAATTTTGTGATACTACCATTTTATATTTTTTAATTTTTAATTAATTTATCTTCATTCACTGAGCATCATCACAGCTTACAAAATGTGATTTCCCATCCAGAATATACTGCATAGTGGCTTAATAATACATCCATTTCTAGTTTCTTATATATGTATATATGCACATATAAATTTTCCCCCTATTTCTCACCCTCTGCCATTTCCCACCCTCCTCCCACACTAACTGTGGTATCTATAGCTGGTTTCCATTCATTCCCCACCCCCACACACACATTTTATTGATTCACAAAATTTCTTAAATAACTACTTTCAATAGCAAATTCAGCTGATACATACCTATCTGTGAACACATGTCTGACTTTATGTGTGAAATTCTGAGTAGAATGAATATACTATAAAGTAGCACCTAGCTGATGCTATATAACTTACTACAGTCATTAAACAGGTATTTTTAAATATATTTTTAGTTTCAGGAAGAGCAGTTTTAGCTTTAATAAATCAAAGAAATGCTAAGAAACTTTGCTTAAAACTTAAAGCCAGGAAACACGTTAGGATTCTGTTCAAATGGTAGGTACATGAACCTATCGACAGCTCAAGACAGGACAAGAATTCTTAAAACCAGAAAAAAAAAGTCTAGAAGAAAATCAGCAATGTTTTTAGTGAACAGTCATAAAATTCTATCTCACCAGTTCAGTCTCATGTACTTTTATCTTCTGTTCTGGTTCAATTTTCCTGATTAAATTCTGGGATATAATATTCAGCTCCA
>NW_006203683.1:503415-504488 GCF_000334495.1 Tupaia belangeri chinensis
GATGAGAGGTCCATTGTTAGCCTGATAGGATATCCTTTGTAGGTAACTTGACAAGTCTCTTAGCAATCTTAGTATCTTACGTTTGTCTGTGGTTTTGGTCAATCTGGCTATCATGTGTCTTGGAGAAGATCTTCTTATGTTGATTCTATTTGGGGTCCTTTGTATTTCTTGGGACTGAATCTTTGAATGCCTCTCTAGCTTTGGAAAGTTTTCTTTCAGAATATCATAGAATAGATTATCAACGTCTTTATATGAGACTCTTTGCCTTCTGGAATACCAATTATCTGAATGTTTGGATGTTTAATGGTATCTAGTATTTCTTGTATAGTATTCTCATTTTGGGGTGGGAGCAATTTTCTCAGTCTCCATGGTGGATTTTTCTAGGCCAGCAATTCTATCTTCTACATCTGAGATGCGATTTTCTATATGATCTAGTCTGCTTTTAATATTTTCAAAGGAATTTTGAGTTCCTGTATTATAACCTTCATCTCTAACAAGTCCATTTCATTCTTTTTTATGGTGTATATTTCCTCTTTCAGATCTTGCAGCTCTTTTCTCCTCACTCTTCTGCAGTTGATTATCTCTCTTCTCTTCCATCTCTTTTAGCTTTGTCACTAATGAATATTCTAAATTCATTATCTGACATTTCTGAGTTTCATTGTACTGTCTGAGGATGAAGAGGAGTTATTCTCTTCCCTTGTAGGAGAGGTATTTTCTTGCTTTTTCCATATTTCTTGTGATCCTGAGGTGATTTCTAGTCATCTGATGGATGGTGTATTTTTTTCTAATTCTTTTTATATATATATATATGATCAGTTATTTAATTAGGTTCTTGGCAAAAAAATCTAGAACACCAATTTGTGAGGATAGACTCCATTTGTAAGGGCAAACACGGATCACAGGTAGCCCTGGAGCTGAGGAACAGCTTTGATTTTTGGCAAAATTTGTGAATCCACAGCTTTCTGATCAATCTTGCGCTGTTCTGAAATCTCGTATTTCTCCTTCTGTGTGTCGAAGATTTCACTTTCCTGGTGTCTGGGCTTCCGCAGTTTCTTTTTCTTGAAGTAAGCATC
>NW_006203683.1:504994-519910 GCF_000334495.1 Tupaia belangeri chinensis
TTTTTAACCTTGCCACTGGCATCAGCCTTCTTGGTTTCAGGTTTCTTCTCCTTAGTATCCTGCTTTGCAGCTTTATTGCCTGCCATCGTGTACAGTGGGAAAGAGCTTTTTTCCTAATTCTTGAAGTTCAATCTGGGTGTTCAGAGTCATACAGGAGGAGGTGATCTACAATCTCTCTTCCGTTCTGTTGTCACTCTTTGTGCATCAGCTTCAGTGGGAATAGAGGAATATTCTGACCCTATTCATATTCAAATGTTTGGATCCTGTTTACTTGAGTCTGTTTAGACACTTAGTATGTAGAGGTAGAAATGAATGTGGAAGAAGTCTCAAAATAATATCTTCATTTTTAGTCCCTGAAAGCAGTATTTCACATCCCAAGTTCAGTAGTCATCTAAGGATCAATACTACCATTTCAAATGAGAAAAGAAAATTGTGGCATGTTAAAAGAAAGCTTCTATAGCTCTCCAATATTTTGAAATTTGACCATATAACTCTGGGTAGTAAAACAACATTAAAAGTTTAAATTTCAATATATTATCCACATAATCTGTATTTATTTTACTTTTAGGTAGTCTTCTGTTGTAGCAATATACTATTTTGCATAATTTAGGAAGCATTTCTATTTACATTTAACAAAATTACATTAATCAAGAGCTGATTAATTTAAACATTCAGATAATTTAGATCAATGCCTATTTAAGAGATTTAGCTACTTTTATTTGTTGGAAAAATTTTTTAAATTATACAGTAACTTATGTATAAATCATCGTTTTTTATTTCTTTCACAACTATGTGATCTATGCATGGTTAATTTTTTGTATATCATTTTAAAATTAAGAATTTATTGTAGATAAACTTTATTTATAATTTCTCCTAAATGAATGATAAATAGAAAATTTGAATATAAAGCAATTGAAAAATCCTTGGCATTGGTTTAGCATTAAGACATGTTTATCATAATAAAATACTTTAAAATGAAATACTCATAGAATGATAAATTAACTTAGTTATTTGGAAATATGCTTACAAATTAAAATCTGGCAAATTGGAAAGTGAATTTCTCATGTCTATGGATAATATGTATGGAGATAAATTGTAAGATAAGAATATGAATACAGAAATAACTGTAGCATTCTATCAAACACTTATGTTGCATCCTACAATCAATATTCATGTTCATATATATTTATGAACCTATAGGCAAATTTTAAACAATGTTGCTCCAATGAAACCCAGTGTTTTACAATTAAAAATTTAAAACGTGTTAAAATTACAATGGAATCTAATATTAAATTGCATAAGCCACAATTTTAAATAGACAAACTATTTAGTAGATCAATGAAAAGTACATATGCTGGAGATTAAATATAAATTATAAATCACATATTGTTTCTTTTCTCATCCTGATATGTAATTTCTCTGCATGCTATTATTGTGTATGATATTGTTACATGGACATAATTATGTTTACTTTTTCTATATCCTTCTTTTTACTATTGATTTTTGTTATTAGAAAAGAATATACTTGAAATGCCTTACCTAAATCATATACTAACCCAAGAGAAACTGATTAAATAACCTATCGTGTCAGTTTTCCGTAGGCCTAAGAGTGGCAGATAAAATGATCTCTCTTGATATGAGAAATGGGATGTATATTACACTATTGAAACATCCTCCCAGGTACATTTTCCACATTAAAAATATAAGAATTTGAACCGTGTTTGAGATAGAGAGGGCAGAACCAAGGTTGACATATTACAGCAGCACAGAGTCTCTCAACCCTTCATATTTATCGGATGTCAAACGCAGCGGGCTCAATGCATCATACATTTATGTGATCAAGTAAATTGCTAGAAGCGAATTTCACATTAAGATGATAAACATGGCTATTAACAGAAATCAGGTTCTACGGTAATCAGATCCACCAAGCTAATTAATCTTAGCTCTGTCACAAGGATTCCTTGAGACTGGAATGACAACATAAAGCACACGTGGCACATCACAGACGATTTGGCCTTCTATCTCCTGTGCGGGAAACACAAAATGGACGAACCAGGACGACAGGGATGAAACGCTCTCTCTTCCTTTTAGAATCTGTTCTGGGTCCCTACATAGGAGAGCACTGTTAGGCCGATTTCCGTCTGGATAGTCAGAATCA
The DNA here is from genome assembly GCF_000334495.1 of Tupaia belangeri chinensis. Lineage (NCBI taxonomy): Eukaryota > Metazoa > Chordata > Mammalia > Scandentia > Tupaiidae > Tupaia > Tupaia belangeri. Next base: position 507,153 of record NW_006203683.1, read on the forward strand.
TGTAATTACCAAGATAACTGATTTTCAATATACAAAAAAAGGATTGATTTTTATTCCAGCAAAGGTACAGCTGGCTTTACATATAAAAATATACAGGAAGTCTGGCTCTCGTTGAAATCATCTCTGCAGATCATGCTAAGATTTTGGTGACCTCAAGGGTACAGCAATATCCTTCCTCTAGCACCAATACACTCTAAACAGGGGCTTCATTAGCAGAAACCATGGCAAACCTCACAAATGAAATAACTCATCCACTATGCAGGCCTTATGTTCGTAGGATAAGTTAATAAATCATATAATTTAACTGAAAATGCAAGCTCATAATCTAGCAACAACAACAAAAAACCTATAGAATGCTCCATAAGGTCAATGAAAAGGTCCAGTACTTTGTCTTTCACTGGAATGAACTGAAAGAATTCATTAATAACAAGGTTTTTCTGACATAAAAGAAAAATCCCTTAGTTTTTTATATCACAAAACTATCACCCAGATGTGGGAATATTCTAGGCTTTGTTCATTTTTGTTTGAAAGTTTTCTTAACAGAGACTTAAATTATACAGAGAGAAGGGAAGATGGCTACAGCGCTACATGTACAGGGGCTGGGCAGCCGCACTGGCTAAATGCGATGTTCTGCGAGGCTGAGTCACATGGGAAGGGGGCTTCCTGCTCATGCTGAGACCTCCCTGAGAACTCCAGGCACACGTGGCCGTGGGCAATACGGGTGGCTGTGGGCAAGACGGCTGAGGCTAGCACTGAATGGTAGTCAAGATCCTGTCGGGAGCTCTTGCTCTCTTTTCTTTGTGAATTAAGTATATATATATATAAATAAAGGGAGATATATACATATGTTTGTAAGTATATATATGTATATATAATATATATTACACTATATATAAATATAAATGTGTGTATATATACAAATACATCATATATAAATACGTCATATATACATATATAAATGCATCACGTATGTAAGTATGTCAAATATGTATCCATATATAAATACATCATATATAAACAGATCTTGTAGCTACATCACGTAAGTACAGACCTGATGTATTTATCACGTCTCCATTCTTAATAATGAATTGCCAAAGTCAAAAAAAAAAAAACAGGAAACATCATATCAGACAGCAGGTATTCTCAAAGTTCTAGAAGCAACTACCTTTGGAAGCCTTTCCCAGTATTCAATCAATCACATTTTATAACGTATGCATCTGTCAAGTCATGACCACATTCCACATGTCTGACACCCTTTGCTGGCTATCACACACGAGCATGCACCTTAAGACAATTCCTATAAAACATTCATAAGCATTTTCAAACATTACAATTACTTTCATTCAAGATAAGATTTAAGGGCAACACTTGCCAAAAAAGTAAATGAGAACTTTTCTCCCATAATAAACGAACTCAGTTATACAAGCGCCCTATGATTTTCCCAGGCACTCTGGTTGGGGACAAATTCAACACCAATTCCTATTTAACATTCTTTTATTGAGGCTATGTGTTCCTGGCTGTCAGTAATCTGATAAAAATACAAAAATTCAGTCAATTAGGATGAAGAGTTAAATCATAATGACCAAATCCAATTCACAGGTTGATTTTTAACATACTTTGCAAGGAGAATATCAAGTAATATTTTTTATCCTTTAAGTCATGTTGGAGTTTGGACAGCTAAACCCATAGGACTGAATCCAGTGATTTGTATGCCTGATTGAAAACTCCACATACATGAAAAATCTTGTGAGAATGGAAGGCATTTTTCGTCACTACTCAATCAATCCCCATGGGAGAGAGAATAAGCTAAATTAATGTTAAATCAGACATTTTCAGTCACTTGTGTTGAGAATTCTGGTGCTACACCCCCTTCTAACTTTTCATTTGAGTTTTTATTTTAATGATTTCAACAGAAACAAAAATATTGTCATGTTTATGTTCCCAATTTCAAGTCAAAGACTTTAAAACTATGTTTTCTAATAGATTACAATTTTTAATAACCTTAAATTAATTGTACACAAAGTTCTTTCTTGGGTTACAAGTTGCCCAGTCTCTATGCTACTATATTTTTTATAATGGATAGTATCTACCTATTTTACAATCAATGGTAGCATACAAATTATGAAGCCAAGCAACATAAAAATCTACATATTTCATAAATCATACTAGGAATTCCTTCACACAAAATATTTTACATGATAATTGGAAATACTTTATTCTCCAATTATCATGTAAAATATTTATCTTTCAGTATGTTGTTACCAACTGAAATCACTTGGGAACCAGCAGTTAGCCTAATGGCTATGTCGCTGGACTCCCATGTAGTCGACCGTGGTTTGAGTCCCAGACACGGTGGCTTAAAACTCACGCCAGGCGCGTGTGCATGCGTACCCAAGATCCCGAGAGGAGAATGGAGGAGAAGGGATTGCGGCGTGGCCATCCCCCCTGGGGGGTGATTTCTTGCTTTCTGTCTCTATGTCTCTCTCTGTCTGTCTGGCGAGCACACGCACCCTATAGCGAAAATCTCTCCAAAATAAAAATAAAAAAAAAACTGAAATTACTCTATTTACTCCAAAACTCTGAACGTAAAGCATTTTATACTGTTTAGTTTTGCTAACTAACAATAATAGACAATAAATAATCTAAAACATTGCAGGCAATCTTAAACATTTATAAACTAAGTTATTTTATCAATTATTTCATCATGAAACTTTTGGACCCAGGTAAGCCTGGTGGTGCAGTCAGTAGCAAATTAAATTTCAGTGCTGAAGCCACATGGTGGACCCAGTTTGGATTCCAGGATAGTTTGAAAACACACTGGTCACAAGAAAGGGTCCAGGATCCAGAATGCTGAGGAACTGGAGTGCTTTGGGAAAGGGATTTGGGGTGTGATAAGACCCTGTCCAGGGCATCTCTCTCTCTCTCTCTCTCTTTCTCTCTCTCTCTCTCCCTTTCTCATGCAAATGCACATGCACTCTGCATCGTGAATGCAACAAAGTAAACTTTAGAAAAAGAAATCGTTTCATCTAATAAAATTTGTGTTTGCTCTATAATGAGCCGTATCTTTGATTATTTCAAAAAAGACTACTACCCATCAAAACATGCTGAAATCAATAAATTACAAATAATTGAAACAGAGACTATGTCAGTACATAATACCACGGGAAGCCAATACAGGTTGATTTGCTTTAGTTTGTTTGCTATTTTAAATAAACAAAAAATTAATCTAGAAACATCACAGGTATGTGAGTGAAAGGTTTAGCTAATCCCAGCAGAAGTCACAGGAAACTACTCAGAAAAGATTTGAAATGTGTATAACTATGCTTGCCTGGCTGAACTATAATAGTAACTTGGGAGAAAAGCCAATTCCATCTTAATTGGCCAAATAGAACAAAATTTTATTGCCAGTTCCACTTTAAAGTTAAGGGGTCTTTGAAATGTAAAGTTTATGAAATTGAGCATAAAGTTTGATATTACCCAAAATATAAGGCAAAGTGTCAAAATTGCTCCTTTCTTAACAGAAGTAAAATTTTATATTATATCACAAATATATTAATATCCATAGTACTATCACAAGACGTACATTATTGGGAACAGTAGATGGCATAATGGTTAAGTTGCTGGACTCCCACATTGTCAACTATGGTTCAAGTCCCAGACACAGTGACTTAAAACTCATGTCAGGTGTGTGTGCGTGCGTGCGTGCGTGCCCAAGATCCCAAGAGGAGAATGGAGGAGAAGAGTTTGCGGCATGACCATTTCCCCAAGGAAATGATTTCTCGCTTTCTGTCTCTCTGTCTCCCCATCAAGTTCACATGCCCAATAGTAAACATCTCTCTTAAGAAATAATTAAAAAGTAATTATTTAATCACAAAAATGCTATTGTTAAAGGCAAATAAATAATATTAGAACAGTTATTAATTTGGTTATTAGAACAATGTCAAGTAATCATCCCTTGTTAGAACTAAAGATTCTTCTGCATTTTATTTAATGACTCATTTTATAAATAAGATTTACCCTACAAATCCTCAAAATTTGTCTTTGTATGAAAGAAATTTGACAGGTTGAATTTATGTACTTAAAAATACAAGCACAGTAGTTTTCCATTGATAGGTAGGGAGAACAATTTTAAAATTTTAATAAAACCAAAGGAAGCTATGACTGAAAACTGAGAAATAAAAATGACTTTTTGAATAATTTGCTAGTAGTTCTTCATTAATTGTGAATACTAGTCAAATATTTAAGTCTGCTATTATACTCCCTATATTTCTAATTATAGGAACTTTTTAGTTTTTGCAAAATTTTCTATTTCCTTTTTAAAAAATTTTTAACAGGATGTGTGCATTTGCCAGAGACAGAAACAGCAAGAAAGTATTCCCTGAGGGGAACGGTCATGCCACAGACCCTGCTCCTCCATCAATCCTTTCTTTAGGGATTTTGAGCACACATGCACATGTGCCAGGTACTTTTTCAAGCCACTGGATCTGGGAACCACGTAGTTGGCTGTGTGGGCTCCAGTTACTCTAACCACTCGGCCAAAGGATGTCCCAAATGTTGCGAAATTTTCAACACAAAATTGTTTTACAATGTGGAATTATACCAATAATAATGGGAAAATTAGTATTTTGTTTGCAAATTTAGATATATTAGATATAACTATTATATTCAAACAATTGTATATGTGTTTCTAATTTAAGAAAATTTTTAAGAAATTTATTTTAAAATGTGATTCCTTGCTGAAATCTAAAATACTGTGGAAGAGAAAATACACACAAAATAATCTATTTAAATACTTAATGAAATCTGAAACTGCAAATATAGTAAATAAAAAGTAAGTTTTCATACCTGCAACATAAGGGTTTTCCTCGTGCTTCTCATTATTAAGACCACAAAAGCTTTGTTCTTAACTATAATGAATATGGGCTATCAAACTGTCCTGATAGCTTTTACATAAACACAGCAAATAAATATTTTCAGTTAAAAAGCAATTTGATGAATATTTATGATGATAATAAATTAACATATGTGCTAATAATTACTTATTAAAATAATATTGAGTGTATATTGTTTTTAAAAATCAAGTGAGAACATTTTATGTTTGTATAGATAGATAAAGGTTTTATAGCTTATTATAGGTTAATTTGTTATAAAAATGGGACATCTATTGAATTCAAAACCAAATATAATACATTGTGTAGCTGTATATTAATTACATAAATTTTAGGGAGAGGTACTTTTTCTCCCGAACAAATACTAAATTTTCAATGATGTTTCCTTCTAGAAGTAATTTAACTCTGTCCCCACATGTTTTATAACAACGGATTAGTAAAACCCAGACTGCTGCCTGATACTCTCTTTTTTTCTGAGCAAGATAACAATAATAGCTAATCTACTTTTACCAATAGACAGAAAACAGAAAAAGCAAGCAAGAAGTAGTGACTGTAAGGTCATAAATATTAGTAATATATAAGGACTAATAAATGAGACATTGAGTGGATTCTCTTACAATTTTGCTAGCACAGAACCAAGGGTTTATTTAGTTAGTATTTTAAACACAATATCCCTTATGAAATACACTATAAACGCAAAAGTGAAAGGAATTATGAAAAAGCTACAACTCAGTTTTAGGAGATTTTTAATTCAAATATAAACATTAGGAAATCTCGAACTAAAATTGCCATAGCATAATCATTACTGAAATAGGTCTAACCCATGAACTGAAGCACTGAGCTATTATTAAACGATGGCAGGAATTGTACCACTTAGCAAAGGATAAAATCTTCAATGTTGACCAGAACAGTGAACAGATAGAAAATAGAATCCATGCATAAAATATAGTACTTGATAAAACCTTTTAGTGTGGTTAAATTAAATATTATTTACTTTAATGAGTGCTTGATTTATGTCATTTACTGTACTGAGTACTTATATATATTATTTCAATGAATTTCTACAAAACCTTTAAATACAGGTAATTTCATGATACTATTGGAGTCATACATAATTCCTCAACTTCAAAATAAAGCAATAATTTGTATTACAAATTTATACTTCTAGCCTGTAAATGTAATATAGTTCTATTCCTCCAATGATAATTTTCTCACTATTGTAAACTTCCACCACCTTGATCAAAAATCTATGCATAAAATAGAAATCAAATTATATAAAATATCTAAAACATATCCTATCCTGTGAGATATTGTTTATGTCATCCTAGTTAAAAGTCATTTTGTATTTATTGTTAACATTCATTTTCCTATTTATTTACAGCTGTCTTATCCTACAAAATAAAAAAAAAATTGAAGCCTTTCATTTTTTGTTTTACTCAAAGATTCAAATTATGCTACATAGTATCCACATAAACCTTATTATTAGACAATGCAATAGTATAATCTTGAGAGAAAAATACTTTTCTGTAATTGATTTATCAAATAAATATGAGGGATAATCTAAAAGTTAAGGAAGATGTGTATCATGAAAAAGCTTTGGATGGATTTCAATTTCTTTTTGCACCAAAATACATTCATATTTTAATTTCATTTTTCTGTGAATTTATTGAAGAATCCTCATATATTAATATTTTCAGGTCAGTTTGGAAGTTTTAGAGAGCCATCACATTTCTCCATCATTAAACTTATGCCCTTTCTCTTAGAACATCATTCAGATTTTATAGGCTTATTAATACTAATTGTAATAATTAATATTTATAGAGGATTTATCATGCATGCATTTTCAGATTTAATTCTCACACAACCTTATGAGTTGGGGCTATTTTTTATCAACATTATAGTAATTTGGGGAAAAGAATGAAAATGCCCTAAGAGTCGAGATGGGTTAGATAGTACTCCATCTATAAATAACTCAACTAGAAGGGCCTGAGCTAAAGTCTGTCTCTACCAATCGTGCATCCTGCAATACTGTTCTTCACCATGTCAAACAAGTCACCTGGTGAACACAGAGCAAATATAGTGTATGGAAAGACTGGAAAGCCCATCCACAGCAGACGAGAAGAAAAGAGTCAACTAGACACGGGGAGAGAGAGAAAAGCTAGAATGCAAAAGAGTAGGTGGGTATGATGAGGAAGAGTCATAAGGCATCTGTATTCGTGGGTCCAAATAATTACCAAAAGTTACAGTACAGAAGAGAATTCAAAAGCTTGTGGAAAATGGAATTAAAGCATGTCATTGTTTTTGGCAAAAAGAATTGAAATTATGCCTAGCTTTTTGGAAATACACGTTTTCCACCAATTTTTTGAAGACCACTGTATAAAGTTCTCTGTCTCAGATATGAGAGTAATTTATGATACATACAAAACATTTCTGCAACATAGGTAGCTTTATGGAGTCAACTAGAAGACATCAACTTCTGTTTCTTCTCCTTTCCTCCTTTTCGCTTTCCCTTAATCCCTCCCTACTCCTTCTCCTCTTTTTTTTTCTCTTTCTCCCCATTCCTTGCTTCTCCCATTTCTTCCTTGCTTCTGTGCTTTTCTTAATGTGTATTGAAACATTTAGTTAGAAAAAAGAAAATATTCAATCCTATATTTAATGGTGCTAAACTTGCATGAAGATGTGGAAATTACTTCTGCTGACCATGTTACAATAAGATGCTTGCAAAAGTAAACCCTCTTACTACATGATGTTACTTGCTAGGATTTGATCATTTTCAGATAACCTGAAAATATAATTAAATTGCATTATAATATAGCTACAACATACACATGGCTTCTAAACTATAAAATTAATTCATGATAGAATTTCAAGTTTGTAGACACACTCTTATTTGGTTTTCAACCATGAACCAGATTTTGATTTTAGAAATAGTATCTGAAGCATTCAATTAATTACTCTTGTTCTAAATTTACTTTCTTAACTTTAGATTGCTAAATGGTAGAATAATATAGTCTATAATACCTTTTTTGTAACTTATGAGTGAAGTTGTATTTCAGTAAAAAAAAAATGGTTACATTTTGTGGATGTAATGTTTGGTTTATATCTGTTTTTAAAATAATCAGTGAGTCAGTGGCAAATAGAAAGTATTTTGATCAAAAAACAGCAGCATATTTGGCTTTAAAACACATTAAATTGGGCCAGCAGGTGGTGTGATGGTTAAGGTATTGGACTCCCACATAGCTGACCATGGTTTGAGTCCCAGACATGGCACTTTGATCTCACGCCAGGTGCATGTGTGTGCATGACCAAGATCCCGAGGGGGAGAATGGAGGAGAAGGGATTGTGGCATGGCCATCCCCCCTGGGGGGTGATATTTCACTTTCCCTCTCTGTTTCTCTCTGGTGAGTGCATGTGCTCGGCAAAAACCTAAAACAAACAAAAATGCATTAAACCATTCTTTTTTCTTTTTTAATTTTGTGTTCTAGTTCTGACCATGTTTCTACAACCAATAGGGAAGCTCCACAGTTTACAATTACAGACTATGTAGACATTGATCTTTTGTGATAACTTCTGAGAATTGGGTATAAAGTCTCTGTAAATTACTCAGTGAACAAGCATACCTTTCACAGTCTCAAAATACTGTTCACAAAATACTGTTTTTTGTTCACAAAATGCTTTAAAAATTATCTTTAAAAAAGGAAGCAAATGTGCCTCCATGTACAGAATCATATCGAAAACCACTCACAATGGCCCAGAATTCAGCATTTGTTTTCATCTGAAATGTTCATAAAATGTCACCTGAAAGCTCTGCAAGGTTCAGTCATACCTAGGAACCTTGATGCATCAAGTTTCAGTAAGAAAGGGCTCATTATCTCCTTTCCTGTCTTCTCATTCTCACTGCCCTTTAAGGTAGTACCAGTGTGTTCATTCTTTTTTTTAAGAGAGATTTTTGCAATAGGGCGTGTGCGCTCACCAGAGAGACAGAGAGATACAGCGAGACAGAAAGTGAGAAATCACCCTATAGGGGGTATGACCACACCACAATCCCTTCTCCTCATTCTCCTCTTGGGATCTTGGGCATGCACGCACACATGCCTGGTAAGAGTTTTAGGCTGTCTGGTCCAGGACTTGAATCAAAGTCAACCATGTGGGAGTTCAGCGAGGCAACCATTACACCATCTGCTGGTCCCGAGTGTTCATTCTTATACCACATCACGCACACACACTGCACATTTTGAAAAACACTGATTTCCTGTGTTATACATAATGTTGTACCAGGCCACATATTTTTGATAGCTATAGTTTAACTAAATTCATCCACATTTTAATTTTGAAAAATAAATATAAACACTTAATTTTGAGTTATGCCATTTTTAAACTTTTACTACAAGGCTAAATATTACTCTAATAATTAAGAAAACATTTTTCTTTGAGTGCAGTTATCATAGCGATTGAACAAATGTCCTCACACAAAAAGAAGACTTGAATAAATAAAACTTATAGTTTAGTAAGTATGACAAGTATGAACAATCCTTCTTATAAAATTAGCTTTGATTATGTACTATTTCTCAGCATTAATTAGCTCCCTAACTAGAGGATGTCTTATTGATCTTCCAATTATTTATTCTTTGAGTATTTATTGTAAATCACCAATATATATAGCTATTTCCTCACTAAACCCCAGACTCTATGGATTAAATTTAATGATTCATGATTAAGTTGGATTTGAAATTCTAATAGTATGACTCTTTCCTTTTCTAGAATAACACTACTTCTAATTTGTAGGAAGAAATTTATTTGAAAGTGTAACACAGAACAGTTGTTCTCAAACTCTCGTCTCCTCCCAGGTCTTCCCGAAGGCTTGCCTGTCTAAACATGGTCTGTGGGTCCTTCGCGATGGAGAAGACACACACTGGCCAAACTGCTCACGCTGTGTGAGTGCTAAGGCCTTCACCTCTCATAGCTCCTATCGATATTAGATTGTAAGTCTAAATTCTAATGGTGGCCCAGAAGGGGAGCCCAATGTCCTATATGGCAATTTTCCATGAGACGGTTCCTGGTTCAAGTCCAGAGGCCTCCTTGGGCATATGTGCTCATGATAGCAGCCTAGATAAAAGCTAGACAGTGTTTCAGCCCTGTTAGAGATGTTGGACCTGCCTGAAGAAATGAATAAATAAACTTAAAATTTTAAAAGATATCTCATCTGATGAAAAGGTAGAAAATGTTTCATTCGTAGGAAAATACAAGAAGATATGGATTCCTGGACCTTTAAAATTGTCATTGTAGGGCTCCTTCTCATGGCGTAGTGGTAATAAGCTGCTCAGAGAAGCAGGATCCCACATGATAACCATAGTTCGAGTCCCTAGCCCAGTGAACCTGAAACATACCAGGTACTTGTGCAAGAAGGGCTGGAGGACTGGAGGAAAGGAATGGTGGTGTCATCAGGGTACTGTGGGGATACTCCTCTCTCACACACTCTCCTGTATGTGTGTGATTTATTCTATCATGAATAAAGGAAACATTTAATTTGCCATGATGGAGACAAATACGTACATAAGAATAATGAGAAATTAGCTACTATTTCCTAATATCTTAAAGGGTAGTAGGACTATAATATGAATTATTGCATTTATAAAAAATAGCATTTGTAGATTTATATGTGCAATTTCTCCATACATAAATGGCATTACCTACAAAGATATCTTCATTTCTAATTTTATACTACATATGCAAAACTGACATCTATAGACTATGGGGCTGATACGTAGTAAAGACCTAGACAGTGGCCCAGCCTCCACTTTTCCATGGGATTTATAGGACTTCTAGTTGTCACGGATTACACGGTAACTTACTATTACTGCTGTTTCTGTGAAAATAGACCTAAAAAGAAAGTCCAATATTTTTATTGCATTTTGTAAAATAAATTTCATAACGATAGTGCTATTCAGCCATTTGGGAATTTGCGATGGTCTCTGGATTTGCTTTTCTATGTTTCAAATTGTCACGTAGAGAAATAGGAACCCACTATCACACATAAAAGAATGTTTTGCTTCAAACTTTAAGGAGTTAAGGTTCTCATCAATAAAATAAACTTCTTTAAGCACATAGCTAAAATGAACCTGAAGTCCTTATAGCCTAAGCTTAAGAAAACTAGAAAAAGCTAGTTCTGGAGAACTTTTGCCCCTTTCTGCACCAACAACACACCAAGGCATGTATCTCATAGCCAGTCTGTGTCACAGGCCAGCTGTGCCCAGCCTCCTCGAGTCTAAATTGACACACACACATTGTATTTATGGTAAAACGAATGAGGTCTCCTCCTTCCTGACTGCAGATTATTTTTCTACTCATTCTAAGAGCTAATTTAATATCACTATTATGCTTCTCCTTTGTCCTCTCTACCTCAGAGGCAAAGATTTCTTCCCAAGTTCATTTCTGAACTAGGATTTAGTAACTACGACCCAGCTACAATAAGATTAACTAACTTTCTCTTTGTCCATTCGGCTCCATGTTCCCAACCAAATGCTCATTTGAAATCATGAGTTAAGCTGTGAGTCACCGAGAAGTCAGCTGGTCCTCTGCTTTCCCAGCTGACTGTACTATTGTGTGGCCTCACTGTCAGAGTTCAGCCCCAGAACACATCTGGTCGACGGTGAAGCAAGCTCAGCCATACCACGTTGCAAACCACGTCCACCCAGGTTTCCTTTTTCTTTGCCATGTGAGTGTGTGTTCATAAATATGGAATCAATGGATTTCTCTAGCTCTGCAATACTCTACACAAACCAGAGATGGCTAGAGTGACATGCACAGGTTAAAGAGAGGACACTGTCTCCTTCGTCTAGACAACGCCAAGTTTGTGACAGGGCTTTGTCTGGAAGAGGATTTTGCAGAGAGCTCTTTGTTAAATCAATAGGCATATAAGGAAAATGATCAGAGAAAGCAAAAACAGGCTCTTAAAAACTGCATAAACTGCACAAACGACTAATTCACTACTTTGTAGATTTGGCCAAAGGTTTTCATTACGTAAATACTCTCGGTACCAATACAAAAAAGCACGCTTTGTGTTAACCATTATGTATTAGTGAGAATTTGTTCTGTCAGAAAAAAAATGCCTTTTTCTTTAAATGCCAATAGGTGAGGGCATGAGACAGAGAGAGAGGAACACCCTCCTCCATGGGGTGGTCATGGTACAATTCTTTTTCCTCCAATTCTCTACCCTGTCTTGGTCCTGGGTACGCATAGGTGGACCGGGGGTGTTTTTCAAGCCACTGGGACCAGAATTTAACCCTTGTTGGCCTTGCAGGGTCTAAGCTATAGGGCAGCCCTTAAGCACCCCACTGTAACGTGTTGTTTGGATTGGTTTTTAACTAGAGACAGGGTCAGAGATAGGGAGACAGGAAGATCGGCCTCTCTGGCAGAACTTCACCCTCCCAGTTCCCTCCCCTCTCCACCTCTGCTCAACTGGGTCTCCAAGTGCTTGCTACTGCACCTGGCCTGCTCCCAGGGTTCAGGAATCGAGTGTGCCCTGTGACAGCCCAGGCTCTTGGAGGGATATCCTGCAGCCATGTTTGAATTTTTAAAGGCACTTTCTCTCCTTACAAAACATGGGCCAGCCCTGTGGCTAAGTGCTTAAGAGAGCCGAATTCCACATGGCCAACTGTGATTCAAATTTCAGCCCCTGTGACTTGAAAATCTTGCTGTGTGTGTGTGTGTGTGTGTGTGTGTCTGTGTGTGTGTGTCTGTTCTCATGCATCAAATTCGGTCAGAGTGAAATGGAAAGAAGGGACGGTAACATAATCATGCCACCTTGGAGTTGCTTCTTCCCTCTCCTTCTCCGTCCCCTCTGTCTCTCTCTGATGAACACATACCCTC
>NW_006203684.1:0-252 GCF_000334495.1 Tupaia belangeri chinensis
TCCACAAAGCAACCAATCATAACCTACCTTTGGCTACCCTTCATTCAACCAATCAGGGCCCACCAATGTGTATATAAGCACGATCTCTGGCCCATAATCGACAGAGGACCAGGAAGACGACGACGACCAGCAAGACGACGACGACCAGGAAGATGATGACTAAAGAGTCCAAAGAGTTGAAACACCGCGCAGTCTCCAGACGAACACTACATTGTCTCTGGATGACCCTGAAGAGTTGTGACACCGCATCAT
>NW_006203685.1:0-3735 GCF_000334495.1 Tupaia belangeri chinensis
ACACACACACACACACACATACGTATATACATAATTATTTTTTGCCATTGAAAATTAAAAAATAAAAATCACTGAATATTATTTAGAAAGGCATATGTATATATATGTATTACAAATTAGTCATTTATGTGTGAGTATATAAAAGCATTTAAACTAATAATATACTTCAAATTTTAATGAAACAATTTGTCTGACATTACTCATTATAGTATTCATGAATTTTTCTTCATTTTTATTGTTGTAAATCATTTTATTTTATGTCTGCACCATAATTCCTTTAACTACTCTTGTTTCACTTGACTTTTATGTAGTTTCTAATATTCTGATGTACACACAGTGCTGCAATGCACATCACTTTACATACATTATTAACTTACTGATTTGAATATTTCTAGAGAAATTCCTAGAGTAGTTATCAGCAAGTGAAAAAAAATATTCCCATCCTTAACTTTGATTTTGTATCATTACTCTCTCAAAATCCTATACCAGTTTTACACCCATCAATAGTATATGAAAGAGTAATTTTCCCCTCAGCCTTTCTAATACTAAATTATATAGATTATGTCTCATTTTAATTTGCATTTTAATTATTCATTCATATAATTTTATTGATAATATAAACAAATGTATTTTTTGGTGCTCATATGAAGCTAAATTAAAATCAGTGTTAAAAGTCTGCAAGATATGTTGTCTATACACAGATATCCATATCAAACTAATAATATTAACACATTATTTAATACCTGCAGACATTTTGCAGATTTTCTCACTTTTCAAGTCTGATTATAATGAGGCATGTTTTATGGCTGAGTAAAACCAAAATAATAATTTACTTAATATTAAAAAGTTAGGAAGTAATAGAGCCTGGATTTAAAGCCAGAAAGTGACATTACAGCAGTTAGGTATCTTGCATTTAAATTTCATATGGAGTTAAAATTTTCTTTAATAAAATACTGAATAAAAAAGAGAGGACACCACTAGGTTTAGTGAGCCTGTGTTCTAAATTTAAAATATATATATATTTATTTAATTTTATTTATTAATTTTTAAATTTCCTACAAGGCACATGCACTCCTTAGAAAGAGACAGAGAGACAGTGAGGGAGTGAGGGAAAGTCAGAAAGTTAGCTGCTAGGTCCAGAACTCAGACTGCAGTCAGCCATGTGGGAGACCAACACCCCAACCACCACTCCACTTGCTGGCCTCAAGCCCCCTAGTTGTTACTGTGAAGAGTAATCAGTGGCCCTGTGTTCCTCAGGTCTAGTCCCTGAGCACAGGCATCACCAATAGAATGTACCTCTAATTAAGGGCTTTACTGTTCATAAATCTTAACTCACTTTGCTTTCCTTGGGATATGAGAGAAGAATTATCTATAGTAGCATTTTTATAGTATGGAAGGAAGTTATTATATCATTGTAGATTCAAAAATTAACATTTGCTTGAAATGCTGCAAGGAGTCTTAATCCCTCAACAAACTTTCTTGACAAATCATCAGCATCTACCTCAGCATCAACACCAATCCCACTCCAGAGCTGCTTCACCATCTTTTTAAAGATGTGCTCACATGATCTTTCTTCTACAGAAGAATAGGAATCATGACACATTAGAGTTGCCAAGTAACTCAAAGCCTGCCTGGGGAACATAAAAGTCAAGTAAAACAAGACTAGTTAAAGGAATTAAGGAATTATGGTGCAGACACAAAATAAGATGATTTACAGAAATAAAGGTGAAGGAAAATTCATGAATACTATAATGAGTAATGTCAGGCAAATTATGTGATCATTCAGTGAAGAGTTATTTATAGATAGGACTAGAATTTCTAATTAATTTAAAGAAAGACTTACAACTAATTAAGTGTCCAAGTACTTGAATAGGAAATGACCCTTGTGTTGGCAGAGAAACTTAAATTTTATCTAAATAGGAAAATACACCCAAAAGGGCAGGCAATTAAGCTGATTATAAAATTATTCATAGGATTGTGTCTGCCACTTAGGTCCATTTTTAGCTTAATTTATAAACAGTTTCCAATCCACCTCTTGGTGAAAACATCATAAGTAAGATGTTCTCCAGTGGGTAATGGAACTGGGCTAAAAGAAGACAGTGTCATTTTTTAATGGAACAATTTCACAGTGTGAAAACTGAATCATTCCAATTGCATCCCCTGGAAGCTATCTCTCTACAGAATGAGGAGTTAATTACTGTGAATTCCCATTCGCCCTGCAGTGACGGGTATTTTCCCAGGGCCAGAGATTCACTGGAGTCCTGCTAAGCTAATGCACCACAGCACAAAATTCAGTTCTGGTATTACCCATTCATTTATTTGCTTCACACCTAAGCTCTATTTGTCAGTAACGGAAAGGCCACATAATGACCAAGCTGCTTGATTGTATAGATGAATTGAAGGAAATACCACATCACAAGCAACCAAACCTAATTTTTCCAGGTCCAGGACTTGAGCCGCGGTCAACTACGTGGGAGTCCAGTGACATAGCCATTACGCTAACTGCTGGGCCCAGTCATAACATTTTTTTTAACTTAATATATTATGTGCTTCTCCCCAGATCATTAAATACATTCACCATAAAACTATATTTAATAGAAACCAGCAGTTGGTGTAATGACTATGTTGCTGGATACCCATGAGGTCGACCGCAGTTCGAGTCCTGGACCCAGTGGCTTAAACTCATGCTGGGTGTGTGTGTGTGCGTGACCAAAATCCCTAGAGAAGAATGGAGGAGAAGGGATTGTGGTGTGACCATCCCCTCTGGAAGGTGATTTCTCATTTTCTGTTTCTCTATATCTTTCTTGCAAGTGCACATGCCCTATTTCAAAAACAAACAAACAAAAAAACCTAACAAAAAAACCCCACTACATTTAATGACATGAGATATCCCATGTTTAGTTTAACCAATACTTAGTGATAGACATTAGATTGTTTCTAAATTCTTTTTTTTTCTTTTTATAGACTACAGATTAGTTTATTTTTAACACCCATCATGCCACGAATTCATAGGGAATACGTTCCAGTAGCTCAGGCTCCTTTCCATTGGTTCTCACAAAGTGTGCTGCTCTGGGTGGAGCAGGATGGCACTTTAGTTGAACCAGGTACCTTTCTCTTTGGCTTCTTTCTTTTTCTGGTTGTTTACCTTCACACGTTTTAAGAAGCTATCTCTGCTCTTAGAATGCTTAATATGCTCAATACGCACCTTAATTCTCTAGCAAGAATCTTGCCCTTAACTTGTTTGTTCACAGCAATGCCAACAACATGCTGAGTAACATTCTAGACTCTTTCAGTTTTCCTTGGTAACATTAGTGGGGCATTCCTTTTTGAACAGTACCTATTCCCTTAATGTCTACAATATCATCTTTCTTATAGATTCACATATAGGTTGACAAAGGAACAACTCTATGTTTTCTAAAAGGTCTAGAGAACATATATTGAGTGCCTCTCCTTTCCCTTTGTGTTCGTCATTTTGGTTAATTACTGGAAGATGGTGGTTCTGCCTAAGTGATTCTGAGATTGTGAGCTTCCCTGCAGGTAAATAAGAGAAATATAAATATTTATTATATATTGATTTCTAGAATTGGAATTATTGGGCCAAAGCATGTAAGTATGTTTATCTATTTGAGTTTTATTTGTTTGATTGTTCGCCATGGGAATCATCCCCCATGGGGGATAGCCATGCCACAATCCCTTCTCTGGTCTCCTTTTAGGATTTTGGACATGCCTGCACAC
>NW_006203686.1:0-10774 GCF_000334495.1 Tupaia belangeri chinensis
AATTTTGAGTAAAAAAGGGCAGGAAAATATTCCAGACTCAGTATTTCTATTGTGGATCAAGTAAACTAAGACAGTTTAGAATAGCTGCCACTCCTTTCTGAGAAGGAAAGCCAGGAGGTGATGGTGACTTTGGGAGCAGAACTTTGTATGTAGAAACAGGCATGTGAAACTGTGTGAAAGCAACACCAGAAACTCACTAACACTTCCGGGAAGTTACATTAACCAGGACTCACGGGGCTAGGACTAAAATGAACTTAGGCAATTCAAGCAGGTAAACAACAGTTGGGCCCAATTGCAGGTCTAGGAAACTGGCATAGAACCATGAAAATACTGTAGCCATAGAACTGTGAGAAGAAGAAAAAAGGAAAAGAAAAAAAACTGTAGCATGATACTGAAGAAATACTCCCAAAAACACACTTTAAAAATGTGAGCCAAAGGACCTCACAGATATAGGAAGAATTTCTTCAAGGTACAAATTTAGTTTTCATTGTTACCCTTTAGAGAAAGGACCTTACCAAAAGGCCCTGGACCAAGAGCTCTATGGATATGCTTGTGACAGATAAGAACACATGTGCTATTAAAAGAAGGGGGTTTTCCAAGGACAGGCTTTAGCAAACATACCTTGATGATTTGATATTCTTGAGTGACTTTGGGAGTTACATGCTGAAGGCAGCAAATCTGTGTCTGACCTGGATCCTGAGTAAACAGGTGGAGCAGAGCCATCTTCCCCAGCACCTCCACGGCCACCATCACCTCCATCTTCACCTTCACCTTCATGGTCACCACCACCTCCACTGCCACCTGGGTTACTGTGTTCTGAGGTATGGAGACTTGAGAGTTTTGAATATAGAGCACCTAAAATGGCTATCACTAATAATGCGTTTCAGTATTTTTTATACGTCTACCTGTTTATTTTCTCCAATCAATGAATTATTAATAACAGGACATGCATTTGTTTAAAGAAAACCTCAGGAGTATTTGAGTTATTCAGAATCATTATTAAAGAAGGATTCAAAAGACCTGATGTTACAATTCTAAAAGAGAAACAAACTATGTAAATAATTTTTATCTTCCTCTAAAATTAATAATGTCTAAATATATCATCTAAACTTTGCTCTATTATTGTTTCTTTTATGAAGGAAAAGCACGACGTAAAAACAACTCAATTGTATTTTCATTGCACTCATTTGTTATAAGGTGAACAATAATATGTTATTTATAAACTTCACCTGAGAAACAGGACTTTTTCTGCACTAGGGAAATAATAGCACGATTTCTCATTAGTTGCAATCCCATTAATAATCAAATTGTTATTTGACAAAATGTTTTTTTTTCTTTTCAACGTTTACTGAATAATAGGTGTGATGTATATGTCTCATAAACATTCATATTATGTTCCCAGGACAGCCACTACAGAATACCACAAACGAGGTGGCATAAGACAACAGAAACTTGTCTCACAATTCTGGAGGTTGAGAGTCCAAAATTAAGGTGACATAAGGACAATGATCCCTCCGAAACATGTAAGGGAGACTCCTTTCTTGCTTCTTCCTAGTTCCTGGTGGTTGCTGGCATTTCCTGGCTTCCTTCGCTTGCAGTGGCTGCATCTCAATCTCTGCCCCTAGATAGCATCACATGGCGTTCTCTCCTCATCTCTCTCTGTCCTCTTACAGAGACATTGGCCATATTGGATTAACAGCTTACCCTTGTCCACTGTGACCTCAGTTTATCTTATCTAATTGCATCTCCAATGACCCTATTTCTAAGAAGGTCACATTTTAAGGTACTGAAGATTCAACATACTCTTTTTGGGAGACAAAATTCAACCCATAAAAACTTGGTACATTTTTAAATTAGTGGGTTCACAGAGGGAAAAAAAATATGACCAAGTTTGAGAGTTATTCCAGCTTCAACATTTATTTCTCCATTTGTTTTGAGAAAAACTAGAAAACGAGTTGTGAAATCCTTTGGGTAAATTTAGGCAACTCTCACAAATATTGTTTTATATCTCACCTGAAGTTCTCTGTCCCTGTTACACCTCTCAAGCTCAATATAAATATAAAACTTATGATCAAAAGAGACAGTAATCACATTTTAAGCTGTATCATATTGTTATTACTGAAACTCTATAAGCAGGCTAGCTGGACAGATAAGACCCCAATTTTATTGATAAATATGTTAAAACTCATAAAGTAACATGACATCATATTGTTAATAATAGGAAATGAGACCTCTACTACAGCATGATAAATTTTTACACTCTGTTAATATGAACTTATATTTTATAGTGTGTACTATACATTTCTATATTGTAAGAGTTAATGCAATAAAACAATGGGTCAGTTCTATCAAGGAGTATATGATATATAATAATAATTTATTTCAACCTATTTGCATGCACAGAGACACATGTATATACTCATTTTTATGCTCTATTCTTTATTAATTCTCTTACTGGAAAAACATTTTTTCCTGAGAAAACTGCAATGAATAATATGTCTTTCTACTATCATCTATTTTATGAGAAAAAGGATAAATATCTTAGGGTAATTGCAGGTTAAAATATCAGGGTAGCTGATATACGGAGTTGCATTTTTTTATTTTTTAATATCAATTCAATATAGATAAAATATTTGGTTCTAGTCTGAAAAAAAATTCCGAGTCTCATATTTCTATCCCAGTCTGTTTCTATTTTATTATAAATGAAAGAGAGTTCATCTCCCTTTAGATAGTACCTCGGAAGCCATAGAAACCTCCTGTTTATATTACCTCATCTTTCCTTCCTCTTCATAAACCTTTCCAGCAGAGTGAAGGTACATTTTAGTTTTATTAGGCCATAAAACTTGGTGCAATACATTTCATCCTTTTACGAATTGTCTTGAGAACATTTTAATTGTGTTTCATTGTGCCTTGGTGTCAGCTATGTTCTTTTATGACCTACTCTTCAAACCTCACACATTACTCTTCTCACTTTCTCTACTAATGAGCAATATTGTATTTCGAAAGATCTTTTGTCAGTTCTAAAGCTGTAAACTTCTCTGTGTGAATATTTGTGTTAGTATGTGCTTGTGTTTTAACCACATGCTCCAATCTCTTTCTTATTCTTTTTCTCATTCTGTTATGTATCTATTTCACTCTGGCAAAGTTTCCTTGTTTATTTTCTCCTGACTGGAAAGCTGCTCTCAGCCATTTTGAAAAGTTATTTTTATTGCAAATAATCAATAGCAATATGCACAAAAGTAACAAAAAATCTTAATTATTTGATGGCGAACATTATGGAACTTTGTTATTCCTCATAGAAAGCAATGCAAATAAGATTTCATGCCATAAACTGGTAGTTGTATGTAATATAGGAGTAGTATTATTAGTATTATTCAGGTAGGGATGTAGTTTGATGGTCGTTGGGAAATAATTGAAGACAAATAGACATAAATAAAGCTCCAAAAGTCAATACTTTTATAGAAAAGAGTAATCTTTGCTTCCACAGGACAGAAAAATTCAGAGACAATAATAAAGCTATCCTATTTTTTGTTGCTATTTTTGTTATTTACATCATTTTTTGCTTCCTTTCCCTCTGCATTGAGCTTATAGAAGTTTAAGAAGAATTTTTTTTTCTGTTATCCACAAAATTATTTCTATGGGAAGGAGCCTGAGACTTCTGGAGCAATCATTGAAGGAGAAAATGTTTCTTTAGCCTTCCAAAAGAGATACACAACCCCACTAACAATGAGTGGGGAGTCCTAAGCAACATTAAAAACTCTTTGGTCGTTAGGATGAAGCTCTGTGTGATCAACTTATGTTAGACTTTTTGGAAGGCAAAACCAAGAGCTGACTTATGGGACAGTTAAAGTCACACTGGCTGTGATGTCTGCCTCTGAGGATCCAGGGTAGCAGAAAAGCCCAGAGAACAGAACAGGAAAGCAAATGGGAGAAAAGGAAAGAATGCAGCTAATCATCTCCTCTAGAAGTGAGGGGAAAATGAACAATAAAACCCAAAATGGAATTGTCCACTGACCTAGTTCATGAGTGATCTGCTTCTGTACCTAAATGTATTTATTGAAGTTATATCTATATTTGATATACACCTATAGTTACATATTTCTATATTTTTTTGTTTCTAATTGGTGTGTGTGTGTAGTTCGTCCTAAGATAGGCTTAGAAAAATGGGAAGACTTTGAAGGATAATGAGAGAATCACATACAAGTCATAATTAAGTGCAATCAATCACAGGAAAATGAAACTATCAGCCAGCATGAATTGTAGGCACACATGTGTGCTTGATGTGCACAAGGAGGGCTTGGGATGTGATCCTAGGGCCTTACCATGTTGTGTTACCGCTGAGCCACCACATGACCTCTATTGGAGCAGTTTGAATGACTCAGAAGGTAAATAGACTATTGGCATCTTTTCACTTCACATGCAACAGGAACAAAACAATGCATTGGGAATCCAGGCACATATGCAACAATATTGTTTAAACTGCTCTAAAATTATTTTGCCAATCAAACAAAATTACCCCACAATTTATAGTCACTGATGGGTAGTTAAATCAACTCGGAACAGATGCATCTTTCTAGCAATATAATCACACACTGCCTCTTATCCAAAGGATGTACATAATAATTGGCAGACATAATTTGCATAATGAGAAAATCTTTAATATGTATAAAAATAATTATTTTTTTGATGATGTTGGTAACTTCAATTAAATTATAAGCCATTTAAACTTAGTAACATAGAACCATAAGTTTCTAAGAACATAATTTTAAAAATAAAGTGCTCTACCAAATAAATTTAAATTTGCTACACAGTCTTTGATCAGCTTGTTTAAAGATAATTCAACTTAGACGAACTAAAAAGAATGTGCTAGGTGATTTAATTATTACTTTGGGCTGGCCTGGTGGCCTGGTGGTCGAGGGAGCTAGATCCCACATGGCCTGCCTAACAGTGTGCGTTCCAAATCCAACCACTTGAAAAACACTGGAAGCATGTGTACGAACCTCCCAAAGCCCACCAAGTGGAGAAATGGAGGAGAAGGGATTATAGTGAGGCCTTGCCCCTTTGGGAGGGTTTCTACATCTCTCTAGCTGTCTCTGCTTGTCTCTGGTGAGTGCACAACCCCTTCAGAAAATTAAAAATAAATGAATAATTAATTAATTTAATTTAATATTTTTGCTGATATCGTTGTTAGTTTTTTAAATATATATTTCTTATTGAATCATACCTTCAACATCTGACCTTCAAAAAGTTTATGGAAATTAATGTTATTAAGAAACTGCACATTAATTTAAAAAAATTTTTGCATCAAAATAAAATTTAATTCTGTTTTGCTATGAATTCTTTGAAATACGGTAACATTATTCAAACACTTAACTCCTCACAAATAGAAATATAAATTACAAAGAAAGTCAGAAACAATAGTGAAATTTATGGTTCACTTATGGGATATGTTTTTCTAAGTCAATAAAATTACGCTAGTAAATGTTCTGAAGGAGGGAATATACAATACTTTGGCTTATGCAATAATGGATTATTTTTCTTACTTTTAATAAAAGAAGAATGTCAGAAAGTACTACTGATTTGTAGTTTCTGATAATGTGTAAGAATTAACACCAAATGTTATTATAGACAAAAAACTGTACTTTCTGGAATGATAGACTAACCAAATATGAACTGCCATATATGAAAATCACATCCAGGGACCAGCAGTTAGTGTAATGACTATGTCACTGGACTCCCACGTAGTCGACCGTGGTTCGAGTCCTGGACCTGGTGACTTAGTCTCACGCTGGGGGTGTGTGCGTGCGTGCCCAAGATCCCGAGAGAAGAATGGAGGAGAAGGGATTGTGGTGTGGTCATCCTCCCTGGGGGGTGATTTCTCACTTTCTATCTCTCTGTCTCTCTCCCCCTATAGCAAAACCCCCCCCAAAAAAAAAAAAAAAAAAAGAAAATCACATCCAAGATAGGGATCTATTTTATCAAAAAACATGGAAAGTGGGTATTACATATATATAATTCTATACATAAAACAAAAAAGCATATATACATATATGTATATATACTATATATAACACATATATACATATATGTGTGTATATATATAGTACATATACACACATATGTAATACAGAACCCTATTTGATATTGCTAATTCTGGTCATTCTTATAAAAATGGAATAACAGATGAGAAAATCATTTTCTTTGATTTCCAATTCTTGTATTTTGATTTCCATGCTTCATTCAACAAAGATTTTTAAAATACCCTCATATTCTAAATACTCAATATTTCACAACAAACAAAATGGCTAAATGGCAATTTAGAATCAGGCAAAAATGTAAGTTCTAGATCTATAATAAAGGGTGGGAAATATATTTCCTCTGTCATATTGAACTTCAGTATTTAAAAATACCATTATTTATTATTTTGAAGACAGGCTGATATTGGTCATCAAACACTTATGCCTCCCTATGCTAAAACTTTTACCACATACATTAAATAGCCACACAGATACTAGGTGTAAAGTAAAAAAAAAAAAAAATTGGAGATGAAATGATTAGTGAATACAGATGCAGGACATACATTTAGGTGGAAGATTGATAAAAGTCAAAAGTTTTAATATTATTTCTAAGAGATATTTTTGCTGTAGGGCATGTGTGCTCACTGGAGACACAGAGGAAGAGAA
Source organism: Tupaia belangeri chinensis (assembly GCF_000334495.1). Taxonomy (NCBI): domain Eukaryota; kingdom Metazoa; phylum Chordata; class Mammalia; order Scandentia; family Tupaiidae; genus Tupaia; species Tupaia belangeri. The sequence continues at coordinate 6,684 of NW_006203686.1, forward strand.
AGAGAGAGACAGAACACAAAGAATCACCCTCCCCGGGGAGGGTGGTGGCCATAACACAGTTCCTTCTCCTTTATCTTCCGCCTGGGATTCTGGACACACACGCACACATGCCCGGTGTGAGTTTCAAGCTACCAGGTCTGGGTATCTAGCTATGATCAGCCATTGGGGAGTCCAGCTCCTTAACCACTACACCATATGCTGGCCTCAAAAATCCAAACATTTAGACAACTTTTATTCTGCTAATATGAGAAGAGTCATCCCATGAATTTGTGGTGTAGGCAGAAAATCATTTTGTGCTCCATCGCATTCAGTTTTTATGCTAAATGAACATCATTAAAAATGATATGAGTAAATTACTATTAAAAAAGTCAGTAAGTGAAATATATAAGATTATTCAGGTTGGAGCCAGCAGGCGGCATGGTGGTTAGGGTGCTGGACTCCTACATGGCTGAACACAGTTCAAATCCTGTACCTGGTGGCTGGCTTTCTCACTTTACCTCTCTCTTTCTCCCTTCTTCTCTCTCTCTCTCTCTCTCTCTCTTCTCTCTCGTCAAATTAAAAAATAATGGGAATAAATAAAATTAAATAATTATTTTAAAGTGTCAATCAAGTTAATAGTGATTTTCAAATCTTCAGTTTTATCATTAGATTTTGTTTACTTAATCCATCACTTAGTGAAAAATGAATGTTGAAATTCTGACCAAATCCAGATTCATAATTGTCTGAATTCTGTCTGCTTCAAGTTTATATTATTAGCATACATACACTTACAATTATGCCTTATTATAAATTGATCATTGTAGGGCCAGCCCAGGTGTGGTTGCTAAGGCACCTGGGTCCCATGTGAGCGAGGGTGCTATTTGAATCCTAAACCCGGCAGCTTGAAAAACAAGCTGGACTGGGCCAGCAGGTGGTGTAGTGGTTAAAATGCTGGGCTCTCACATGGTCCTGGACTCAGTGGTTTGAAACTCACACAGGCACATGTGTGTGCATGTTCAAAACACCAAGAGGAGAATGGAGGAAAAGAGACTGTGGCATGGCCATCTCCCCAGAGGGTGTTTTTTTTTGTGTTCTGTCTCTGTCTCTCTGGCGAGTGTACATGCCCTATAGCAATAATCTCAAAAAAAAAAAAAAAAAAAAGAGAGAGAGAGAAAAGAATAAAGAAGAGAAAAGAAGAAAAGAAAAGAGAAAAAAAGAAAGTGTCTGTGTGTGCAAGCATGCGTGCATCTCCAAAGTCTTGACAGGAGAAATGGAGAAGGGATTGCAGGGTGATCACATCCCACGGAGGCTGCTTTCTCCCCCTACCTCCCCATGACCTCCCCATTCTTTCTCCAGTGAGTGTATGCATTCTCTGGCCAAATTTTTTTTTTTTTTTTTTGGAGAGCTTTTCACTGTAGGGCACGTGCGCTCGCCAGACAGACAGAGAGAGACAGAGAGACAGAAAGCGAGAAATCACCCCCCAGGGGGGATAGTCACGCCGCAATCCCTTCTCCTCCATTCTCCTCTCGGGATCTTGGGCACGCACGCACACGCGCCCAGCGTGAGTTTTAAGCCACCGGGTCCGGGACACGAACCGCGCTCGACTACGTGGGAGTCCAGCGACATAGCCATTACGCTAACTGCTGGTTCCCAGGCCAAATTTTTAAAAGTGATTTTTTAGCATGGTAAGATGCCATTTTTATCTCTGGTAGTTTTTCTGTGCTGAATCCTACTTTATCTTTTATTAACAGAGCTACTCAGCTTTCTTACGATTGCTGTTTATGTGCCATTTATTTTTCATTGTCTTACTTTGAACCTGCCTGTACTCTTTATGTTTAAAGTGTTCTTTTGACAGCATCAAGTTAGATCTGGATGTTTTTTCATTTATTCTGACAAGCTGTGAATTTAAAATGAAGTTTTAGAATATCGAAATTTAATGTAATTTTCAAAATTATATGGTTCATATCTACTATCTTGGCATCTGTTTCCTACCTGCCACATCTATTCTTTTTATTTTTTTCCCTTATTTTTCCAACATTTTGGGGGGTTGGATATATATTACTGTTTTATTTTTTTCTTTATTAGAGCATTAGCGACACTTTCTTATTTAAATTTTAATGCCTATATGTCACTCTACGATGTTCTTTTTTGGTTGTTTTGTTTTTAAATTTGCTATAGGGTGTGTGTATTCACTGGAGAGAGGGGAGAGAGAGAGAGAGATAAAGAGGTGAGAAAGCAACCCCCATACCACAAGAGGATGTCCACACTACAAGCTGTTCACTGTTCTCCATTTCTCCTCTTGGGATTTTGGGTTCACGTGCACACACACCCAGCATATCCTATTAAAATGATTTCAAGTTAATTGGTATTTTTCTTTTGCATTTTCTAGTACTCTAATGCATATATATGAAGAACTTTAAATGTGTGATATAGTGTTTTCCAGCTTTATAATTTCCAGTTCGGTGTTTTCAATATCTTCTGTTCCTCACCTTATTGTATTCATGTGATCTTTCAAATTCTTAAGCCTATATAAATAATCTAATATTCTTGCCTACTTGTACTATCATCTGCATAATTTCTTAATGTTTTCTATTGATTCTTTTTTTTTGTTTTTGAACATTGTAAATTCTCTGCTCTTGAGTATCCTGATTTCATTGTCTTCCTTTCAAGAATGTTTAAATGTTGCTTTAGAGGGAATTAACTCATTCGTATATAATCACAGTCCTTTCAAGATTAGTTTATAATTTTTGGAGGGCATTTTATTTTGTTTTATTTATTTATTTCTTCTGTAAGAAAGAGAGGGGAGAGAGAAATCCCAACAAGGTCTTGACACCAAGACCCATGCCCAGCCTTTGCCAGCCGAGATTATGGGCACATGTGCCTCGTGTACTGAGCGAGGACCCCAGATGTGGACCCAGAGCTCACTCAGTGGATTGGCCTTTCAGAGCATGGCACCATACTCCTGTACTTCTGTTCTTCCCCTATGAGCCAGATTTGAAAGCTGCTTTTATTTATAACTTATTTGCATCAGAGTCTCAGGTATGATTCTTCTGGGGCCTCTGCAAGATGTCAGGAGTGGTACAAACATTTCCCTATTTGGTAGCTGAGAATCTAAATGTTTCCCAGACGAATATACAATCCGAGAAGAATGTGTGCTTCATCTTACAGTTTCATGGTAATTGTTATTTTCCAAGCCTTATGGTGTTTTTGATTTTGTTTTTCTCTGCCTGTGGAGCTTAAAATTCAGACAAACTCTTACGGGGACACCTGTGCAGATGTTGCAACTTTATCTCTGCAAAACTGTATCTTTCCCAGGATTCTCTGGCTCAAAGGACAGACATCTCAGTATTCTTGGATTCTGATTGCTTGTTCTCTCTCCAGAGAAATCACTGTGCTCTGTTTAGGGGTCTCCGTTATTCCTCTCAGTTCTGGAACTATGTCTAGGTACAGAACCAAACAGTTACTACTGGGTGAATACTGTTTCCCCCGCAAATTCATATCCATGTGTGTTTTCATCTGCTTGGGCTGCTATGATGAAAAATAAGAGTGGGTAGTTCATACAACAGAAATTTATTTTTCACAGATTGAAGGCTGGGAAGTTCAAGATCAAGATGCTTGCTGATTTGGTTTCTGGTGAGGTCTCTCTTCCTGGTGTAAAGATACCTGCCTGCTTGCTACGTCTTTGCATAGGAAAGAGAGAGAGAGAGAGAGGAGAGAGAGAATAACCTGTTGTGTCTGTCTCTAAAAACAGAGCATTAGAACATGATAACACTAATAATAACACTAATCTTACCAGAGCAGAGTCCTACCCTTATGGCTTCACTTACCCTTTGTTACCTCTGGAAAGGCCCTATCTCCAAATACACTCACATTTGGGGATTGGGACTTCAACATGTGAAGGCCATAAGAGCCTGGGACCTCAGACTGTGGCTTTATTTAAAAATAGGGTCTTTGCAGACGTAATCAAAGATTCTGTAACACTGGATTAGATTCGGCCCTAAATCCAACATGACTGATATCCTCATAAGAAGGTAGAAGGGTGTGCAAAGGTACAAACAGACACAGAGAAGCCGGAGGCAGAAACTGGGTTATGCTGCCCTAAACCAGGAATG
>NW_006203686.1:10805-45405 GCF_000334495.1 Tupaia belangeri chinensis
GACAACCGCCAACACAAAGTAGGAATGCTGGGACACAGAAGGCGGGCAGAGGCATGGAAGGTACTTTGAGACTTTGGACTCCTCGCCTCTATCATTATGAGAATAAATTACTATTGTTTTAAGGTGTTCAATATTGTGGCACTTGGCTATGGAGCTCAAGGAACTAATATACAATTGGAGGGTCACTTCATTCATTTTTCTTTGGCAGCATCATAATCCAATACTACCTTATGTCCAATATCTGAAAGTAAAGTGTATTATGCTTGTCCTGTTACACTTACAGGAGGGGGACCAGTCTCATTACCAGTTACTCCTTAGTGGCTGGAACAGAAGTCTCACAAGGCCAAATGCAACTTCGAAGGGAATATATGACCTTCTCACTAGCAGTGTGTAAGTAAAAACATTTTCTCACACTTCAGTCAATGTTGTGGATTATTATCATTTTTAATCATTATGAATGAAATATATGTATACATATTCCCACTGTTTTGTTTGGCATTTACATATCCACAGCAAGATGGGTTGAATGTTTGCGTGCCTAATGTCATGTATGTCTTCAATCTCTGACAACTGGTATCACAGGTCTCTCAGTTGGTACTGTTTGATTCATTGACTTAAAAAAAATCCTTTACTTTTAAAATCTTTTAATACTATGATGATTAAGTAAGTTTTGCTGACATTGTTTTAAAAAAAATTGATGGTTGGGTTGTGCAGAAAAATACTTATTGTAGATAGTAAAGTTTAGCAATATTTTTTATTTCTGCTGATAAGTTTTAATGCCTTCAATAGAAAAGTGTTCTCCACTTTAAAAACACTTTTGTGTTTTTCATACAATCTTCCCAGTACAAGCATTGTAATAAAATCTTTGATACAGTTGGACATTATCTGATATAAAAAACAACTGGAGACTGCTCCTTCCTGGTAGTTAAGGCAGACCGACCCAATATAGCTAACTGTGTGATTCTAGACCCTGACCAGAAACATGTTGGGTGCATGTGTGAGCATGCCCAAAACCTCAAAAGAAAGGAAAAATGGAGGAGAAGGGATAGTGGTGAGACCACTGCCCATGGGGGTGGGGGTTTACTCCTCTCCATCTCTGCATTTCTGTCTATCTTTGGCAAGTGAATGTTCCCTCTTAACAAAACAAACAAACAAACAAACAAACAAAATCATTACCAGACTCGCCCCATAGTACAATGTTCAAGGGCTGTACATTGAGAGTCAGATCCCATATGACTGGTCACAGTTCAAATCTTTGCTTTGGTCACTTGAGAAACACCCTGGGTGCATGTGCATGCATACTCAAAATCCTGATGGGAAGCAGAAATGGAGAAAAGGGATTACTGTATGACAATGCCCCACCGTGGTTTGCTTTCTCTCTCCTCAACCCCTTTGCTGTTCTCCCCCATCATCCAGTTAATGAATGAGCATTCTTAAAATTGATTTAAAAAAATAAATAAATAAAGCAACACAGCTCTTTTTACTTTATAATTACATAGTTTCCCCAAATAATTTTTTGATTTTTTAAAATTTTCTCTATGATCTTGTATAACACATGTAACACATTTTCATACATATTCTGTATGTACTAATTCTGTAAGTCTTGAACTTATAAAGGCTATGCCATGACTCTCAAAATTCATGTTGAAAGAAACTAGCAAATCTGGGGCCAGCATATAGTGTAGCAGTTATATTGCTGGAATCCCATATGGCCGACCACGGATCGATTCCCAGACCCGTTGGCTTCAAACTCATGCCAGGTGCGTATGTACGCATGCCCAAGATCCCAGGAGAAGAACAAGAGAAAAGGAATTGTGGTGTGACCATCCCCTCTGGAAGGTGATTTCTTGCTTTCTGTCTTTCTGTCTTTCTCTGTCTCTCCAGCAAGTGCACATGCCCTATAACAAAAATCTCTCTAAAAAAAAAAAAAGAAGAAGTTAGAAAATCCCTCGAACTATTTGTATTTTCTTTGAACTTCGATTCTAAAACTTCAGATGTAAGTAACAGCATTTTTAGAATTCCTCATATGTACTACCAAATTCCCTCTAGAATATAGTAAGACTATATACTTCTGTCAGTAATGCCTACATTTCCATTTACCCATACCTTCACTGGCAGAGTCTGGTGAATCAATTGATGCACCACAATTGTATGGTATAGGGGTCCCCAACTCCTGGGTCACACAGGAGCTGTGAGCCGTGGCAGAGCAAATGATGATTTGGTTGTGTTTGCAGCCACTCCCCATCGGAAGGTGATTTCTTGCTTTCTGTCTTTCTGTCTTTCTCTGTCTCTCCAGCAAGTGCACATGCCCTATAACAAAAATCTCTCTAAAAAAAAAAAAAGAAGAAGTTAGAAAATCCCTCGAACTATTTGTATTTTCTTTGAACTTCGATTCTAAAACTTCAGATGTAAGTAACAGCATTTTTAGAATTCCTCATATGTACTACCAAATTCCCTCTAGAATATAGTAAGACTATATACTTCTGTCAGTAATGCCTACATTTCCATTTACCCATACCTTCACTGGCAGAGTCTGGTGAATCAATTGATGCACCACAATTGTATGGTATAGGGGTCCCCAACTCCTGGGTCACACAGGAGCTGTGAGCCGTGGCAGAGCAAATGATGATTTGGTTGTGTTTGCAGCCACTCCCCATCGCTCACATTGCATCCTGGGGTCCACTTCCTGTCAGGTCAGCTGTGATATTGAAATCTCATGGGAACATGAGCCCTATTGTCATGTGATTGGTCCATTGTACATGACTGCACAGTAGTGGTGGAATTGGGGCGCACAGTGGAAGTGGTACACTTTGGACATCACACGGAGGCATTATCTTTCACCAGTTCCTGGTGCTTGGAAGGTTGGAGACTGTTGGTCTAGTGTTTTAACTGGCACTGTTTTGTTAACTGGCTTCTCTGTTGGTGAGGCCACGTGTTTTAGCAGCTAGAAATAAATATTTGCATATTTGCCTGTTATATTTTTGGCTATTTTCTAATTGTCTGTTATACTTCTCATTGATTTATGCAACCTTTATATATATATTAAGAATATTAACCTTTTAATTGTTATTTATATGGTAATTATGTAGCCATATAATTTAATTTATTTGCTATTCAATTTAGTTTGGTCTGTCATTTTTCTGCACAGTTTAATTTTGCATAGAAGAAATAATCATGCTTTTGCATGCTTGTCCAACAATCCTCTCTCTCCAGAAGTTTGTCCCTACTATTGGCTTTTCCTTAATGAACCAGCACAGTAATTATGTGGTATAGAAATAGGTGTCCTCAGCATAAACTCAATGTCACTGGGAGCTCAGAATGGTTACACCATTCGTTCAAAACTCTAGGAAAATTACATTTACAATAGAGTAGAGCTCATGAAGAAACAGCGAACAAAGTTCTCCTATTGCAAGGTCCTTTTTCTTTGCAAATTGAGACAGCAAAAGCTTTAAGCTAGAGATCATCTAGCCTTTAAAAAAGATAGAATCAGACAAAAACATTGAGTTCCTTAGCAGAGTTTCTTGAGGTCTGTCTTTTATTCCTTTACCTCATTCCAATGAAGTATCTCATTATCTTTTTGCTTATTTTGGTTTGTTTTCATTTTTTTCTCTCTAAATAATGTTGACTATTTCTCAAATGCATTTTGAAGGTCAGTTTTTTTCCTATGGGAAAAAATGAATGATACATGAGATGAATTTTGGATTCTTTTTAAGAAAGATATGCTTCAAAAAATCCTTAATCCCATACAATTTGTCATATAGAGTTCGATTTCTTTTGTTTTCTTTTAATTTACTTATTTTTAAGAGAGATTGTGGATATAGGGTGCATGTGCTCAATGGAGAGACAAAGACAGAGAGAAAGAAAAGGAAAAATAAACATCCAGGCTGCATGGCCACACCACAGTCCCTTCTCCTCCATTCTCCTCTGGGGATTTTGGGCCCACATGCACACATGCTCAGCATGAGTTTCAAACTGCTGGGTGTAGGACTTGCACAGTGGTTGATATGTGAGAGTCCAGCGATATAACCATTATGCCATCTGCTGGTCCCTGCAGTTATTATTAATGATAATATATTGCAGTCACTAAGCATACAAATTCATGAATATTGTTCCTGGAATTTTAACCAACTATTATGTACATGCTCACACTCATTTATGGGAAACAAGGATAGAACAGATTCTTTTAATTTGCTGCAGTGTGCATGAGCTCATCAGAAAAAGACAGTGGTTCCAAGAGAAAGAGAGAGGGAGAAAGAGCCCTCTGATGGGACTTGGTCATGCCACAACACCTTCTCCTCCATTTATCCATTCCATCAGAACTCTGGAAATGCATGTGAGTGTGTCCTAGTTGTTTCTGAATTCACAAGGGTGGGCATTCAGACCCCAGTTGGTCAAGTGGGATTCAACTCCCTTAATGGCTACAGGGCCAGCTATAGTGCTTTGGGGATTTATTGTGTGTGTGTGTGTGTGTGTGTGTGTGTGTGTGTGTGTGTGTTTGTGTGTGTGGCAAAAGGAGAAAGGAGAAATTTAATTGAATACCCAGTTTCATTCACTTTCTCCTGTACAGTCTTGGCTCCCCAGATATGCCTATTCTGGCAGGCAGTGATGAGCCGAGGGGCATCTCTACAGATGATGAAGGGTTTGCCAATGTGCTGGTGGTTGCCACCTCCAAAGGGATGTTCTTCTGGGTCCATAGCCATGCCCCGCACACATGGCCAGCAGTTATTTGCTTTATACATAGAATAAGCACAACCAGCTTTCAAATAGGTTTTTCAATTCTACCACCAGCCCAAGATAGACTAGTAGATGGCAAAAAGATCTATAGTGTATTTATATTTTATATACCTTGATATTTGTATATTTTATTGTGAATATAATGCATATTCTGAAAGATACACAGAACATAAATAAATAGATTAAATTATCATAGAATATATGGTTGTAGATGATAAATTTTAAGTTTTCTCACTACAAAATTTAGGTAGTAAGTAATACATAATTTAATCAGCTCAATCTACCCATTCTACAATGTATACATATTTTTTAAACAACATAGACACAGCCACCGAAGCATTTATCAAGTTTGTGCTCTGCCCAAGTGAATCTGGCCAAGGAAATTGGAGGCTAAAACCTGTACATTGTTGTACAGAATTCTGTTTCACCATTTGGAAGAGTTGATACATATATTTTCTTTCCTTTTCTTTTTTCACTTTTGCTATTGGGTATGCATGCTTGTCTGATATAAACAGATGGAGAGAGAGAGAGAGAGGGAGAGAGAGAGAGAGAGAGAGAGAGGAGGGAATGCGAGAAAGCACTCTCCATGGTAGATGGTCCACATCACAGTCCCTTCTCCATTTTTCCTCCTCCTTTTGAAATTTTGGGCACCTACACAAAAACACCTGAGTGATTCTCCAGCTGCAGAGTCCAGGATGTGAACCTCGGGGTCAGCCATGTGGGATCCAGCCACCTTAACCACCAGACCACTGGCTGGCCCAAACTTAATAGATGGTTTTTAAGTGCACATAAAGTTAAACTGTATAGATCAGCTAGTGGTGGCCTAATTAAATGAACTCTCTAAATAAATGTAAGAAATCATGATGGAGTGGGAATAGTGAAGTGTCCCAAACTGGTTTCCAAAGTTTTCTATATTTCTTGATAAGAATAAGCTCAATTTAAAAAACTTCTTTCTTCACTTTTTATTCCATGCTTAAAAAAAGGTGAGGTATTTGTGAGATTTTTTAGCCAATGATAAGAAACTATGACTGTATATGAGTCATTTTTACTGAACTTCAAAATAAAAGAAAATGGTCTCTGTGTTCCTGGCTACATGTCATTAGCTAATAGAGGATGACTAGGTAAAATAATTCTGTTTGTGCAAAAGTAGTAAGTGAAACTTGGAATGAGACCACTGGATCTCATATGTGGAAACGAGTAAGTAGCTTTCTTGACTGATGGTAGTCATAACTTTTGTTGCAATAGTTTTTGTGATTTAGAAGCCTTAATTTTTTTTTCAATGATAGAAAGCAAAAGTTGGAATGGGCAAGTGAGAGAGTGATGAGAAATCCCAGCATCACTGGTCCTCACAGGGTATTCTCCTTCCACCTCTCTGCACACCCTGACCCTGTGATACTCACTCTTATCCTAAAGCAGGGATGGCTGGAGGATGGGAGCGATATGCAGATGTTGCCCAAGCTAGTCTCTGTGATTAGTTTATAAAGCTGAACCTGACATGAAGACCATAAAGTGCGTAATAATGAAGAAAGAAGGGCCCTGGGTCATATTGTTTCTTAGCAACGAAAGTCCATCAGTCATTTCACATTGATACCAGACGCAGCTGCTTCGGATGGGCAGTCTAACTGTGCAGAAAATCACACAGGTGGATGGAAAATTGCAGAATCACACTTGTTCTCGGTTTTAACATTAGTTCCCAAGTATGAATCTGATAGAAATTTCACTGAAACTCCAGGAGAGTAATAATACTGGGAGATACCTTGGTCAATTGAACAGGGGATATTTCTGACTATTCAAACACACACAGCATGAAATTTTGTCTCCTCTGCGATCCTCTGCCTAAAGACTAGGGAGATCAATAGTGTTTTGCCTAAAATTGCTTTTTATACAACTTAACGGTTTGGAAGAGTGAATCCTTGTTCCTTGTTTCATTGAGGTGATTAAGAAGGAACGTCTCTCTCTTCGTGATCATTAATTACCTCAACAGGAATTGCTAAATATGGAAATCAGTTCATTAACCACTGACATCTCCAACTATAAAATGGATTCATCTTTTTTCTCCTTCCAGTGCTACCAGGCTTTTACCCTGTGTTTTTCCTCTCTGTTATATGCTGCATGAACACTGAGGATTATTGTCATCTTAGGTAACTCATCCTTTATTACAAGGTAATGCTCTTGTTCCCTGATAATGTCCCTTGCTCTGAAGTCTGTTCTGTGGGAAATTAATAAAGCTACTCCAGCTTTCTTTTCATTACGCTAAGCATGGTATATTTTTCTCCAGGTCTTTTTTTTAAAATTTATTTATTTATTATCATTATTTTTCAATGTATCTCAGAGATAGAGAGAAAAATGAGAAAGTAAGCCCCTAAGTCTGACACTCAAACTGTGGTCGACCATGTGGGAGTCCAGTGTCTTTAACCACCATGATGACCCCTCTCCCAGTCTTTAATTGTTCATCTGTATTTGTCTTTATATTTAAAGAGAATTTCCTGTAGAAAAGTTATGGCATTTTTTTTTCTTCACTGAGTTAATCTCTGTCTTTTAATTAGTGCTACTATTTTGAGAAAATTTTCAGACTCTATTGCTTCAAACATTTCTTCTTTTCCTTTTATCTTCTCCTTCTGGTATTCCTATTAAATATATGTAACACATTTAAAATTATCCTACAATTTTTGAGTATTCTATTCTAGGATATTTTTTTCAGTATTTTTACTCTCTTTCTTTAGATTTTGGAAGTTTCTCTTTACATATCTTCATGCTCAGATTCTTTGCAATGCATGCTCTAGTCCACTAACTAACTCTAGTCCACCATCAAAAACACTTGCTTCTGTCACAGAGATTTCTCTTTCTATTTCTGCCTTTTTTTTTTTATTCTTTCTTAGAATTTCCATCTCTCTGCTCACATCACCTTTTTGTTTTTTGCATGTTGTCAACCTTTTCCATTAGAACCCTTAGCATATTAATCATGGTTATTTTAAATTCTCAGTATAATAATTCCAACCTGCCTTGGGACCAGCAGTTGACTTAATGGCTATGTCACTGGACTCCCATGTAATCGACCACGGTTCAAGTCCCAGACCCAGTGGCTTAAATTCACACAGGGCACATATGTGTGCATGCCCAAGACCCTGAGAGGAGAATGGGGGAGAAGGGATTGTGGTGTGGCAACCCCACCCCCCGGGGGTTGATTTCTTGTTTTCTGTCTCTCTGTCTCTCTCTTTCTGGTGAGGGTGAGCACACACACCCTGTAGCAAAAACCACTCAAAAAAAAAAAAACCAACCTCCCTCTTACCTCTGAATCTGGTTTCAATGCTGGCTTGTTTTCTTCAAATTGTTTTTTGTTTCTTTTTGCCTTTTATTATGTCTCTTTTTTTTTTTTCTTTTTGTTGAAAGCTGAACATGAAGTACTAGGTAAAAGGAACTCTAGTACGTAGACCTTTTTATTAATTTACTTTTTTCTTTTTTAAAAATTTATTATTTACATTTAATCACTATACATCTTTACAGTGTACAACATGGCTTTTCCCAGCACGAATGCAATGCCTATCAGTCGAGACAAAAACATTACCATACACGTTATCATCAGAAAATAACTTCATTTTTGTGTCAAGTAAACATATTGTTTTATTTTTTTCCCTATTGTCTTCCTTCTGTCCTCTTGTTACCCACTCCCGTATTTCCCCTGTCCTTACAAAGACCTTTAATAATTGTCCTTTGATTGGAACTTAGCCTTCTAGTGAATCCGTGCCCCTTGACCTTTACAAGTGTTTCTGGGTTCTACCCTCAACCTCCTAACCCTAGCCTAGGGAGATCGTGATGGCTAGAAGGAGCTGGAGGTGGGGGTTTTTCTTGCACGATTCAGAAAATTAATGGGGTTAGAGTTTAGTATTTCTCTTCCCCTACATGGGAAGTTAGAGCAAGTTGGAGGTGGACATCTCTCTTCTACCAGGTCAGATTCTAATAAAATCCCAGTAGGTTAGAATCCAGTAAAACACTTTGTCTGAAATGTGGGCCCTAGTAAGAGTAGAATGCTCTGTGTGTATTTCAAAAAGACAGCTTTCCCCCCTCCCTCTGCAGGAAGATTTTCCTTTGATCTGCCCTGAGAGAACTGTATGACTTCTGTAGGTAAAACACAGAAGTGTGAGTCCCTCTGCCAGGATGGCTCCCTCTGCAGTTTTGACTCCAATTTTCCATCCTAATCATCATCAATTCATCAATTATGGTTTGGATTTTCCTGTCTCCGTGCTGCTTCGGTTGGAGACTTCAGCTTGTGGGATTTCACTCCAGGAACCTGCAATTCTGCGTATCTGCCTGTTTGTACAACTCTGCGGACAGTTCTTTGCTTTATTATCACAACTCTCTGACAGATCTGAAAAACATTGTTGATTTTCACATTTTTGTTTGTATTTATTTTTTATTTTAGCTTTTTACTATTGTTAGCATGGAGCGATGACTTCTATGTCTCTTACATGTTAAACTAGAAACTGAACGCCTATTTTTTCTAGGTGAAGCTCTGCAACATAAATGTCTTTTTTTGAGGTAGTAACAAAATAGAAGACATTCAGCCTGTCTGTAAAACATATATACTTCTTATTATATTTCCTTACAAAAAACATGAAGGAAAAATCCTCAGTAAAATATCTCCAAAAAAGACATTTATATCCTTAAAAATATTCAGCTATGTCTTTAAAACTATCATTTTTCTCTACCACAAATGTAGTCACAGGAAATATTTTTTAAATGTAATTCTTGAAATTTAAAACTGTCAGCTTGTCCAAATTTAATTAAAGTGTTGTCAATTCCCATATACCTAGTCTTAGTTCAATAATTCTTCTGGTTATGATACACATGAACAAGAATATTGCTACATGTATACACACACACACACACACACACAAGTAGTTTGCCATATTTCTTGAATTCTAAACTGCCAATTTTAGTGAAAGATGTATATTCGTTTAGAGATATTAAAAGATTCTAAAAAGATAAATCAAAACGTATTCATATGCATATTACTTCATTTCAAATGCAGCTACATAATTATATGATAGTAATTTGGAATATCTAGCAAATTAATGCTACCTTTAATGTCTTTAATTAAATGATTAGGTAATAGCACATTCGAAGTGGTGATGTGGAAGAAGTATAGCAAGTTAACAGAGCATCTGGGAAAAGAGGGTGGCAAATACAATTTGCTTTGCATCGTACTTGAAGAGACTGTACCAGTTACAGTGAAGAAAACCACAGAGGTAATAATTATTGCTGCTGTCCTATAAACAAAATAATTACATAACCAAACACTTTTTATTGTTTACTTTTGAAAGATGTTTTTGCTATGGGCCTGTGGGCTTGCCCAAGACAGAGAGAGCCAGAGAGACAGAAAGCAAAAAAATCACTCCCCTAGCAGATGGCCACACTGCAATCACTTCTCCACTCTCTTTTTGGGATTCTGGGCACGCTTGCATATTCTCCCAGCATGAGTTTTAAGGCAGCAGGTCCTGGACTTTAACTGTGGTCAACTACATGAGAATCCAGTGATGTAACCATTATGCCATCTGCTGGTCCCAATCAATCACATTTTAAAAAGAAATCGATTGCTATCTCAGGTTAAGTATCCTCTCTCTTATAAAAAATATTTCTTTTTCACAGGGTTTCTCTTTACTTTTTCTATTTATCTTCTACTATTGATTAAATTGTCCTTTATTCAGTTGAGTATACTTGTCTCACTACCTAGTTCATGTTTATTCCTAATATGCATTTTCTTATAAATCTGTCTTACCATGGTCCCTTGGGGGATTGATTCTAGCACTTGTAGAATTGTGTGTGTGTGTGTTTTTCCTCCTATTTATTCTTCCATGTCCAGTTTTCCTTATTAAATATATCATGTAATTTATGTTTTCCAGTTTAAATTCACAAGCATAAGAACATAACTCACCGAGCTTAGTTTTTATGTTCAGTTACACAATATATTTTGTTAGTGTACGTAGTTTGTTCTTCAAATCACAAGTCCATTTCTGAGTCAGTCAGCTGTATGCACGGTCACCATGGCACTGAGTTTTCAATAAGGGATAGCGGTGGGTTGGACTCAAGTTTTGACAATGATGATGTATGAAACAGAGGGTCTAAGCAATGATGTCACACAGACAGAGTTTACTGTTGGGTTTGAACAAGGGAGTTTATAGAATGTAACCATTATGCCATCTGCTGGTCCCAATCAATCACATTTTAAAAAGAAATCGATTGCTATCTCAGGTTAAGTATCCTCTCTCTTATAAAAAATATTTCTTTTTCACAGGGTTTCTCTTTACTTTTTCTATTTATCTTCTACTATTGATTAAATTGTCCTTTATTCAGTTGAGTATACTTGTCTCACTACCTAGTTCATGTTTATTCCTAATATGCATTTTCTTATAAATCTGTCTTACCATGGTCCCTTGGGGGATTGATTCTAGCACTTGTAGAATTGTGTGTGTGTGTGTTTTTCCTCCTATTTATTCTTCCATGTCCAGTTTTCCTTATTAAATATATCATGTAATTTATGTTTTCCAGTTTAAATTCACAAGCATAAGAACATAACTCACCGAGCTTAGTTTTTATGTTCAGTTACACAATATATTTTGTTAGTGTACGTAGTTTGTTCTTCAAATCACAAGTCCATTTCTGAGTCAGTCAGCTGTATGCACGGTCACCATGGCACTGAGTTTTCAATAAGGGATAGCGGTGGGTTGGACTCAAGTTTTGACAATGATGATGTATGAAACAGAGGGTCTAAGCAATGATGTCACACAGACAGAGTTTACTGTTGGGTTTGAACAAGGGAGTTTATAGAACAAATGTGTCAAGGATGAACTCTAGTTTTATTTTTCTCTTTCCTTATAATAACCCAGTAAATAGAAGAGCTATCTGTTGGAAACTCAGGTACAAGACCAGATTTGGTTAAGGAGAGAAATACAAAGTTATTTTAGAATGATTATGTTTGTGATTTTATTAAACATCCAAATTGACTTAGGAAGAAGACAGACATTCCAACAAGAATTTTAATCATGAATTTGGAGTCAAGCACATATAGTATCATTTAAAATCCAGGAAGAGATAATAAAGAACAATAATTTTTTTAAAAATAGGGGCAAAAGCTAACCATAGGGGATGCCTACATTGATGTAAAAGAACCATTCAGAATGGGAGACAGACTAAATACTCACTCATTTCCCAAGGACACCATGAATGAGAAGCAGAAGGAATGCAACTGTGACTAAGATTTCTGGAGTCTACAGTGTAATAGGAATGCGGTAATCTCCATTGAAAACTGGTGACATGGGGTCATTGATAGTCATATAACACATATAGCATGTAGACATTTCAAACAGGAAGCAGATACCAGACTGTAACCTGTTGAAAGTGAACTAAAAATGAGAAATTGAAGAAGAACAAGAGTGCAATTACTTTAAAAGTTTTGCTGTGAAAAGAAGCAGGGAAATGAGTTTATATTTGTTATGATGTTTTTGGCTGCTGGTAACAGAAAAAAAAAAACAATAAAAAGAAGTTTAAATATTAGGAAAAATGAGATACCAGCAGATGGTGTAGCAGTTACATCACTGGACTCTCATATCGAGTCCTGGACCTGGTGGCTTGAAACTCACGCTGGGCATGTGTGCATACATGCCCAGGATCCAGAGAGGAGAAAGGAAGAGAAGGAATTGTGGCATGATCATCACTCCTGGGGGTGATTTCTCACTTTCCCTCTCACTATCTCTGCCTTTCTCTCTGGCAAGTACATGTGCCCTAAGGCAAACACACATACACACACACACACACACACACACACACACACACACACACACACAAAAGAAAAGAAAAAAGAAAAAGAAGAAGAGACCAGCACATGGTGTCATAGTTAAGTCACTGGCATAGTTAAGTCACTGGACTTCATTGTAGTTGACTGTGGTTTAAATCCTGGACTACTGGCTTAAAACTCATGCAGTGCATGTGTGCATGTGTGCCGAAAATCAAGAGAGGAGTGTAGAGGAAAAGGGATTGCAGCATAACCATCCTCCCTTGGGGTTTGAATTCTTGCTTTCTGTCTCTCTGGTGAACACATGCATCCTATGGTAAAAATCTCTCTAAAAAAAAAAAAGAAAGAAAGATAGAAAAAAAAGAAAAATTGAAGAAACTTAAGCACTTCAGAGAACATTATTATAAAATAGTAATCCAAGAGAGTGTGTCTGTAGGTTAATAGATTAGTGATTCCAATATTAAAAATGAAAAACAAAAATAATTACAGATGTGTTCCTTTTATCTGTATGTCTGGATCATCTTAGCAGGTGAGCTACTTTCTCTGGGTGTGCAGAAAAGCTATGGAACTTAAAGGATATTAATGTGACCATTAACAAAGAGGCTACATTTTGAGAAGTATGTAGGTTATTTTATTGTCATATGAATTTCATAAAGTATATTTACTCAAACTTATACATTTACTCCTAGTAAACACCTAAGCTATGTGATATAGCCCATTATAATTTTATAGGACTACTGCCCTATATAAACTCTGTCATGGACTAAAACATCATTATGTGGGACATGACATGTATTGCATCCTCATAAAACCACATGTCTCTTAAATCTCTTTTAGGAAAACAAAAAAAAAACAGGCACATTTTTTCAGACATCAAAAGTAGACTGGGAACCAGCAGTTAGCGTAATGGCTATGTCGCTGGACTTCCACATAGTCGACCGTGGTTCGCGTCTCGGACCCGGTGGCTTAAATCTCACGCCGGGCGCGTGTGCGTGCGTTGCCCAAGATCCCGAGAGGAGAATGGAGGAGAAGGGATTGCGGCGTGACCATCCTCCCTGGGGTTGATTTCTCGCTTTCTGTCTCTATGTCTCTCTCTGTCTGGCGAGCGCACGCGCCCTATAGCGAAAACCTCTCCCCCCCAAAAAAGTAGACTTTCTTTTATGTTTTATTGACTAGGTCTAAAAGATTTGTCTTCCTCTAAATCAATTACTCAAAAGACTGGCGTGCTGTGAAAAGTTAGTTTTCTTTCACTTTATGGGGCTGCCTGTTAGCTATTAGCATACCTGCACAGTAATGGGAATTATGTACTTGACTTTCTACGAATTTATTACAGGATTGGGGGATACCTACGTGGCAACTTCCTGCCATCATAGAGCATATTTTATAGATGTGGTAAAGGCATTGAATTGTATATTTGCAAATAAAAAATACCTTAAGATTTGGTCTGACATGGATGGCACAGCCCATAGCACACTGGACTTTGGTGCTGGAAGCCACATGGCTGACAACAGGTGCAGTCATGGTTCCCTGAAACGCTCTGAAAACATGTCAGGTGCCCCATCACCTGAAATGCTAAAGGGTAGGCAAAAGAGACTGTGGTGTTGCTAGACCTTGTTGCAGGTGTTTTCTTTATCTCTGCCTCTGGTGCATGTACATGCTATCTATAAGAAGAAAAAACAGACAAAACTTTAAAATTTAAAAGTGCTGGACCAGCTGTTAGCTGATGCTTAAGGTGTCTAGACCCCACAGGCTGACCGTGCAGTTAGAATCCAAGACTCAGAGGCTTGAGAAATGCACCTGGTGTGTGTATGTGCACATGCCCAAAATCCTGAAAAGAAGAACAAATGGAGAAATGATTGCAGTGTGGCCATCCACCACAAGGAATGGAGTGCTTTCTCACTTTTTCACGCTCTCTCTCTTTTTTCCAGTGAGCACACACACTTTCTGAAGAATAAAAAAAATTAAATGTCGTGGAGGAAAAAAAATATTGTAATGTGATAGACACTACCAAGGGTAGGTGACAGATTGCTTTAGCTCGAATAGCTTGAAAAGCTTCCTTAATGAGGTAATATTTGCTCTAAAATTAAAATGATGGCAGTCAATATCTATTAAAAGATCTAGTAAAAGAGCCTTTACACAGAAGAAATACACAATAAACTTGAAGATCTTAAAATAAAAACAAAATCTGTTTATATATATCAAAGGATAAAAAGATCATTGAGCTGGAATATAAAGAATAAAATAAAACATAGTAAATATGACACAAAACTATGTGTGTGCTTAAAGCAGAGCCAGCATGGAACATTGCATTCTTCAAGGAGACATACAAAAGAGGGCAGATATTTATGTTCAAGTAGCACCAAACTAGCCCGTTATTTTGGGTGGAGAAAGAGAAAAAGACAGGGATTGCACGGAGTGTACATTTTTTTTTTTAAGGGTTTTTCACTCTAGGGCACATGCGCTCGCCAGAAAGACAGAGAGAGACATAGAGGCAGAAAGTGAGAAGTCACCCCCCAGGGTGGATGGACATGCCGCAATCCCTTCTCCTCCATTCTCCTCTCAGGATCTTGGGCACGCACGCACATGTGCCCAGCATGAGTTTAAGCAACTGGGTCCAGGACGCGAACCGCCGTCGACTACATGGGAGTCCAGTGACACAGCCATCACGCTAACTGCTGGTCCCTAGATTGTACATATGTTTGAAGACAGCAATTTAAAGATTGAACACAAGGACTAATAAGGGTTTTTCACTCTAGGGCACATGCGCTCGCCAGAAAGACAGAGAGAGACATAGAGGCAGAAAGTGAGAAGTCACCCCCCAGGGTGGATGGACATGCCGCAATCCCTTCTCCTCCATTCTCCTCTCAGGATCTTGGGCACGCACGCACATGTGCCCAGCATGAGTTTAAGCAACTGGGTCCAGGACGCGAACCGCCGTCGACTACATGGGAGTCCAGTGACACAGCCATCACGCTAACTGCTGGTCCCTAGATTGTACATATGTTTGAAGACAGCAATTTAAAGATTGAACACAAGGACTAAGCTAGACAAAGAAACAATACATGTATATCACATTTTAGAAATGAAGCAGGAAGACATGCCAGGTGAAATAAGCTAGACGAGAAAGACAAATAATGCATGATCTCACTTATAGGTTGAATCTAAAAAATGTGAGCTCACAGAAATAGAGAGTAAAATAGTGGATGTCAAGGGACTGAGGGATAGGAAAAAGGAAGACTTTGACCAAAGGATACAAACAACTTTAAATGGCAAGTTCTGAGGAACTATCATGGGAGCTGATGGCCATGTTAATTAATTTGATTGTGATAATCACTGTACAATAAATAAATATAGTGGGACCAGGTGGTGGCCAGTGGTAAAGTAACTGAGGATGGTCATGAATTCACATCCTATGACCTCTCTGAGCAAGTTGGGCACACACACATGCTGATGATCCATCCAACCTTATCTTGGGTGGATCACAGTATGAATACCCTATTAGGGGTGCGCCTCTATTCTTCTTTCTCTCAAAAGAAAGAAAGAAAGAAAGAAAGAGAGAGAGAGAGAGAAAGAAAGAAAGAAAGAAAGAAAGAAAGAAAGAAAGAAAGAAAGAAAGAAAGAAAGAAAGAAAGAAAGAAAGACAATAAATAAATATAGTGGGACCAGGTGGTGGCCAGTGGTAAAGTAACTGAGGATGGTCATGAATTCACATCCTATGACCTCTCTGAGCAAGTTGGGCACACACACATGCTGATGATCCATCCAACCTTATCTTGGGTGGATCACAGTATGAATACCCTATTAGGGGTGCGCCTCTATTCTTCTTTCTCTCAAAAGAAAGAAAGAAAGAAAGAAAGAGAGAGAGAGAGAGAAAGAAAGAAAGAAAGAAAGAAAGAAAGAAAGAAAGAAGCTTTAGGAACTATATAAATGTAATCAAATTATCATGTTCCACACTTTGAATATATAGGGTTTTTTTGGAACTAATCAATTTAAGTGAAAAGGTGATTAAAAAAAAACAATCTGAAAAGTTACTGTGGCTTGTTTTGGCTAAACAAAAGCCATAAGACATTTGAATTTAATTATTTTAACTGTTACTCTCAGTTTATCACAGTTCTCACAACTCTTTCTGGCCTTAGACCTGTTTCATGTATATTTCATCTTACCTGACATATCCCTGAAGTCATCTGAAGGTGAGCTATAGCCTAAGGCGTAACCATGGAATATATAAACAAAGTAGGTTGAAAATGTCAAGAAACTTAGGGTCCAAGATGTTAAATGGATCATGTAATGGAATCTGAAGTCTTCTAGAGTTTTGACAGAAATAGGAAGAGACAAGAAGACAAAGTCGATATTCAAACTACCCATGGATAAGTAGAATTAAAGGAATTCCATAGATGACAATTCTGAAAAAGAGAGATGATTGTATTGCTGAATTATAGAAGCTTCAAAAAGGGAGACAATTGAAAATACTCAAAATTGCTAATCATCAAGGAAATATAAATCAAAGCCACAGAAAGGTATCACTTCATTTCAGTTAGAAAGGCTATTATCAAAAAACAAAAACAAACAAGTATTGTAGGTCAGAATGTAAATTAGTCAGTCTTTTTAGAAAATAGTGTGACAGTTCCACAAAAATTAATAGTAGCACTACCTTATCATCCAGTAATCCCAGTATTGAGTATATACCCAAAGGAAAGGAAATCAATACATTGAAGAATTATCTACACTCTCATGTTAATTGCAGTACTATTCATAATAGTTAAGATATGGAATCAATCTAAGGGTATATCCACTGATGAATAAATTTTTAAAAATTTAAAATAGTATACATCAGAACACTATCCTAACATAAAAACCAATGAATTCTATAATTTGTTGCAAAATGAATGAACATGGAAGAGATAACATGAAGTAAAATAAGCCAGGCAATAAAAGGCATATGCTATTTGGGAACAAGCAGGTGGTGCATTGCTTAAGACAGCTGGATTCTCACATGACCAACCATGGCTGGAGTCTTGGACCCAGTGGCTTGAAACTCATGTTGGGCATGTGTGCATACACTCCCAAATTGCCAAGAAGAGAAGGAAGAAGAAGAGATTGTGTCATGGCCATCAGCCTTGAGGGTTATTTCTCACTTTCTCTATTTTTGTATCTTTCTTTCTCCTCTCTGGTGAGCATACATGCCTTATGGCACAAACCTTAAAAAAATAAATTAAATTAAAAAAAATATGCCATTTGTTCTCACTAATTAGTTGAAGCTAAAAGATTCAATTGCATTGACAGAGAAAGAATAACAGTAGCTACCAGAAACTAAAAGGGGAAATTGGGGGCATGGCAAGAATTCCATTAATAGATGTAAGAGTGCATGCAAATAAGTAGGCTAGATTATGAAGTGCTACAGCACAATAGATCATTGGTGACAATTCAATACATACTTCAATATATTATAGTTAAGCTAATGGATTTCAAATGTGCATAACACAAAGTCATGATAAATCCTAGAGAGAGTGGATATACTTATTGCTCTCATTTTATCATTACATATTGTATGCATGTAGTTAAAAATCACAGTGTACTTCATAAATATGTACAACTATTATATGTAATTTAGAAATTACTAAAAAACTATGAATTAAAAAAAAAAAAAACAGGAGAAAGGAGATAATTACCTTCCCATTGAGTGCCTGTTCTTTTTTTTTTTTTTTCTTTGTTTTCTTTTTTTTTTTTTTAATAAAACACGGCATGGAGCCAAATAAAAGGCTGGCCTGTGCCTGGGTGGGCTCCCTGGCGGAGGCAAGGGGGCCCAGGGGGGATGGCCACTCCACAATCCCTTCTCCTCCATTCTCCTCTCGGGATTCTGGGCACGTACTCACACGTGCCCGGCATGAGTTTAAGCCACTGGGTCCAGGACTCGAACCGTGGTCGACTACGTAGGAGTCCAGTGACATAACCATTATGCTAACTGCTGGTCCCGAGTGCCTGTTCTTAAAGAGGTGAATTATGAGAGACACATGCATCCTACTGAGCTGTTTCCAGTCTGTGTATCTGGGTTTATTTAGAGGATGCTGATGGTTTGTTAGGAAACTATAGGAAAATAGATAGGGAAAAAAAGAGAAGGGATTGGATAAAACACTATGAGGAAGATAATTTAAGAGATAATAGAGAAGAGATTTGATCTTCAGGAAGTAACTGGACTATGTGCTGCTAGATTCTATATAGTTAGTTTTGATCAGTTGTTAGAAGTTTAGCATTGTTACTACAAATATTGTACTAAGTGCTAGTGTAGCATGGGGTATTGACTACTCCCTATCCTGCACAGTAGAACAGAAAAAGAGGAAGTTAGCCATAACACAAGAGATGAGGGAAAAAGCCCAACATAAAAGTTGAATTGGGGGCAGCCAGCGGGTGTGGAAGTTGAGGAGTCAGGATCTCACATGACTGACTGTGCAGTTCAAACCCCAAGCTGGCAGTTTGGAAGGCACACTGGACATCCATAACCATATGGCAAGCTATGAGATTTGGGTCCCAGACTCAGCAGCTTGGATAATGCCAGGCATGTGTGTGTGGGCCCAAAATCCTGAGAGGAGAGAGGAGGAGAAGGGATTATGGTGTGCTCATTCTCCCCAGGGGGTGTCTTTTCACTGTGTGAAAAGATAAGAGCATGTGATCTATAGTATATTTTTATATATATATATGTATATATACACACACACACATATACGGATATATACATATATACATATATATCTATATATATAGATATATCTGTGTATGTGTGTGTGTATGTGTGTATATATATACATATATATATATGATTAATTTGCCTGTCAAATAACTGACACTTAAATGAATTAAAGAAAAAAATATATGCATTTTACATTAAAATCACATCAACATATAGGTAAAAGAATATGGAATGGTATGAGATGATCGAATACGTATCAGATGAATGCAAATAAACCTGTGACATTGTCAAAACCAATATCCAGTAAAGTGTAACGAAAGAATAGCAGTCTTCATAGAAAATCCCAGGAGAGTTTTTACTAACTAAATTTCTGCACCTAAGAAAAATAGATCAGCCATAAATCTTAATGGACCAAAGTTAATAATAGTGAAAATACATAAAGCAAAAACTCTTAAACAATGATAAGGTTATAAAACTACAACATAGTGCGTGGTTTTGATATACAGCTTTCAGAAGTGATTGATGATGTAAATCTAATTGAAAAATGATTGATGAGCGTTAAATAGCATAACTAACTAGTTCTATCCAACAGCATTCTCTAGGACATCAGACTTGAGTAGAAGTTCTATACATTCCCTTTGACAAGTGTACAAAAAGAGGAATTTTATATTCTCTTGAGAGATGTAAATTGTGACAGTATGTTTGGAAAATAATTTAGCAAGTAACATATCCACCTTTAGACTCCTAATTATGCTTTAAAGATTTTATATTCCAGAAATAAAAATAAAGTCTATGTGTGCATTAATGAAAGTACTATTTGAGCGGCGAGGAATGTTTAACCGATGCAAGAATGAACAGGTGTTGCGTAACGCAATATCTTTGACTTGATTGACATGCCATGCATTTACACTTTGAGAACCTATATTGTATGCAGTAAAAATATACAATAATTAAGTGTAAATAAAAATTTTAAAAAATTTTAAAAAGAAAAAAAAATAAAGTACTATTATAATCACTGCAAGCCATAGAAATTAATGTGAAATCCTGAAGAGGTATGTTTAAAATTCCATTGACTAATATATAACCATTAAAAAATAAAAAGAATGTAATGGATTCTCAGTGAGAGAAGATTGACTTGGAAGAATTTCAATATAGTTTCAAGAAAAATAGGGACCAGCAGATGGTACTGGCTATGTTGCTGGACTCCCATGTGGTTGACAACGGTTCAAGTCCCAGACCCGGTGGCTTAAACTCACTCCGGGCACGTGTGCGTGCCTGCCTAAGATCCTGAGAGGAGAATGGAGGAGAAGGGATTGTGGTGTGGCTATCCCCCTTGGGGGATGATTTCTCTCTTTCTGTCTATCTCTCTCTGTCTTTTTGGGTGAGAGCACGCACCCTATAGCAAAAACCTCTCCAAAAAAAAAAATAATAATAATTTCAAGAAAAATAAAACACATATGATATCAACATGACTACCATGTTCTAATTTTGAAATTCGGAACTCTCTGGAGGTCCATGTTTTGATGACATGATTATAGAAGTATAGCGTTTTTTAATACATGCCAAACTCTCCAACGATTATCCCATGAAGTTATCACTGGGGGAGGTGACTGAAAGTCTAACTGGGATTTTAAAAGTACTAGACAGCAGAGCTACAGTTTCTGTCCCCACAAGGCAGTCAGTACACAGTAAGGACTCATGAACTATTTATCCTAGTACATGTTCAATGAAGGGAATAGAGCTTCCTTCAAGTCCAAAACCCCAAGGCATTACAGGAAAGATAGGCTTTTCTTTTAAGAATATAGGATAAGTATGCTGGAAAATAAGAAATGAAGCGTTCATTGTGTAAAAAAGACCTTGGCCCTGCCAAGGTGACACAGGCAGTAGAAAGCCACTGCACAATACTGGAGCCACATGGCAAGGTCCTGGGATTCCAGGTCAACCTGAACATGGCAGGCACACCTCTAATCCTGGCTGGCAGGAAGGCCAAGATAGGGGGGCAGTACTGTGACAGTCTCTCTCTCCTCAAGAAATAAGTAAATTTGAAAAAGATAAAAAGCCCAAATCCCTGAAGAAATGGCACACACAGCTCGGATGCTTTGTCCTGTAGGTTAGGACCACATGGAAGGCTTGGGTCTGATTTCCACCCTAACATAGAAGCCAGGCGTGGTAGTCTGTGCTAGTAATAGTGTGTGCTAGTAGTGCAGTGACTCAGAGAGCCTCAGGCAGGAGGATGCTAACTTGAGACCAGCCTGGGCAATATCAGTGAGAGCCTCCTATGCAAAAAAAGAACTGATGTGGTGGCTGGTACCTGGCGACCCAGCTGGGAGGCTGAGGCAGGAAGTTCTTGACTTGGCAAGATCCTATCAAAGGAAATGCACATATCAGGACTGGTGTATGGCTGGTGTAATGGCTATGTCTCTTGACTCCTATGTAGTAGACCGTGGTTCGAGTCCCAGACCTGGTGGCTTAAACTCGTGCCAGGCTTGTGTGTGCGTGCATGCCCAAGATCCCAAGAGGAGAATGGAGGAGAGGGATTGTGGTGTGGCCATCCCCCCTGGGGATGATTTCTCACTTTCTGTCTATCTCCCTCTGTCTTTCTGGAGAGCGCACATGCCCTACAGTAAAAACCTCTCCAAAAAAACAAAAAGTACACATGTTAATTAATGCCTTCTCTGCACTGCACAACACTACTATCTTTAGTTTGTATGAATTATCTGAACTAGTCTCATGATGGCCATTTATAATTCAAATATATAGTTTCAGATGACATGATCGAAGCCAAAATTTCTCAAATAAAAGAAAGATGAAGTATAATTGTTTCCTTCCTTTTCAAAGACAGGATATAAATAATAATAATAGTAAATGTAACTTTAAAAGTCTTCTTTATTACAAATATAGTTTTAAATTCAAGTTAAATGGAAATTAGAAGTAATAATAATGCTTTTTAAAAATTGAACAGCAGAATGTTGATTGATTAAAATAATTAGAAATTAGTCTCAGGAACAGCAGATGGCATAATGATTATGTGGCCGAACTCCCTTGAAGTCAACTGCTGGTCAAGTCTTGGACTGGTGACTTAAAACTCATGCCTGACTAATGTGCATTTGTGCCTGAGATCCCAAGAGGAGAATGGAGGAGAAGAGAGAGCGATGTGGCCATCCCACCCTGGGAGGATAATTTCTCACTTTCTGTTCCTCTGTCTCTTTCTATCCCTCTGGTGAGTGCACGTATCCTATAGCAAAAATATCTCTCTCTCAAAAAAACAGAAAAAAAAATATATATATTAGTCAGAATTTTGAGTATCAGTGTTATTACAGCTTTGCATATGTTAAGTTATTTAACCTTGTGACCTCACATGAAAAAAAATGGACATATAAAAGTTTATTATATTGCCCCAAACCAGCTACATGCTAAATGGAGATTATAGTTTACCAAATTGCCTAGTTCCAGATATCGTATACTAAGGCAAATATATTGGGAATCACCATTGAACATTAATAATTTAAATAAACATTATGGGGATCTTTAAAAAATAAACGACTAGAAAGCCTACGAGAAAAAATAGTCACCATATTAGTATAAAATCAAATAAAATATAGGTCAATTGTGTTGATATAAAAAAGCTATTTCATACTGATAAAATTTACAAACCACCCATAAAAGACAAGGATTTAAAATTTTATTTACTTACTAAAACAAACTCAAGGTACACAGACAAAATTTGAGTAAATACAAGATGTTATTAATAAATATACTATGATGGAAAATGAATTTAATATATAACAGCAAAGAATCAATGGATTGTAAAGATAGTAAGAAGAT
Source organism: Tupaia belangeri chinensis (assembly GCF_000334495.1). NCBI lineage: Eukaryota > Metazoa > Chordata > Mammalia > Scandentia > Tupaiidae > Tupaia > Tupaia belangeri. Next base: position 33,839 of record NW_006203686.1, read on the forward strand.
AAAGAAGACTTAAAAAGTATGTTAAAGAAGTTGGACTTAAATATACCTTCAAGGACCAGCAAGTGTGGTGGTACTTAAGGTACTGGAATCCTACATGGTTGACCATGGTTCAAGTCCTGGACCTGGCAACTTGAAAATCACATGGGGTGTGTGTGGGGTGTGTGTGCACACATGCCCAAAATCTTGAGAGGAAAGATAAAGAAGACTTAAAAAGTATGTAAAAGAAGTTGGACTTAAATATACCTTCAAGGACCAGCAAGTGTGGTGGTACTTAAGGTACTGGAATCCTACATGGTTGACCATGGTTCAAGTCCTGGACCTGGCAACTTGAAAATCACATGGGGTGTGTGTGGGGTGTGTGTGCACACATGCCCAAAATCTTGAGAGGAGAATGGAGGAGGGGATTGCTAGCGATCATTCCCCGGGGATGATTTCTCACTTTCCTTCTTACTCTCTCTCTGTCTCTTTACAGTGAGCTCACGTACACTATTACAAAAAAACTTTTTAAAAAGTTATAAAAAAAAAAACCTGCGTAAAAACTCTACAACTTCCAAAATCAAGTTTTGTGCTTTTTAAAATCATCAATTACAATGTAATATTATCAGAATTATGGCAAAAAATTATGGTATGCACATGTACTCATTTACTTAAAATAATTTAAAAAATTTCTATGACAATTAAATTTATGAAGAATTAAAATTATTTAAGAAAAGTGATATAAAAAGCAGCTAATCAAAATCTATAGGAGTTAACTAAATTACCGTTCAGGAAAATCAATTATATTAAATTTATTTTTTTTATTTTAAATAAACTATCTTAGTTTTCATATAAAAATAACAAATTAGACAAAGTGCATTTTGAATAGAAGTTAATAAAAGTAAATTCAGAATTTTATATAACTGAAAAAAATTTGAAAATATTTAAAAGCCCTATAAAATAGGTAACTACATTTTTAAAACTAAAGCACAGATCCTCTGTTTTTTCCTTTATTTTTTTGCATTTCAACGATTACATAGGTTTTTCTACAAGTTCATGGCCTCAGCAATATAAATTTGCTATTTGGAGACTTCTGGTCAAAAATCTCACTGAGCAGGGACCAGCAGTTAGCATATTGGCTATGTCGCTGGACTCCCATGTAGTCAACCGCTGTTTGAGTCCTGGACCCGGTGGCTTAAACTCACGCGGGGCAAATGTGCGTGCTACCCAAAATCCGGAGAGCAGAATGGAGGAGAAGGGATTGCGCTGTGGCCATCCCCGCTGGGGGGTGATTTCTTGTTTTCTGTCTCTCTGTCTCTCTCTGTCTTTCTTGTGAGCCCTCACGCCCTATAGCAAAACCCTCTCCAAAATAAAAAGAAAAGAAAAGAAAAATCCCACTGGTCTAAAACAGAGGTGTCAGCAAGCTCCTTTCCTTCTAGAGCCTGTGGAGAAGGCAGGCCCTTGCCTTCCCAAGCTTTTAGAACCTGGACCTCTCCCTGTGCTGATGAACTGCTTCCCTCTTAAAAGCAGGGACAGTGTCACTCTGAGGTCTGCATTTGTCATCATAACTTCTCTGACTCCCCTGCCTCCCTCATTCTCGTAACAACCTGTGCTTATGTTGGAACAACCAAATTCCCCAGGATAATCTTTCCATTTCAAGACACTTAATTTATATCTGGGAAGTGCCTTTAACCATGTAATGGAACAATATTTACAGATTTCAGATATTAGGATGGGGATATTTTGGTTGGGAGGGGACCCTATTATTTTGCTTCTCATAAATGATAAAGGAATCATCTCACTATATAACTTTTACAATACTAAATCTATATGTATCTACAAACAGCTTCAAACATATAAAACTGACATTTTATAACTTGAAAGAGAAATAGTGGAATCCAATATATAGTTATTTCAACTTTCCTGCTTATTGATTCATAGAAATTGGGAATTGTATAAAAGATATACAAAATGCTTCAATTAAACTACACGTGCGCACACACACACAAGTCCAGAAATATATTATTATTATTTGCTATAGGGTGCATGCACTTGCCAGAGAGATAGAAAGTGAGAAATCACACCCCGGGGAGGATGGCCATGCCACAATCCCTTCTCCTCCACTCTCCTCCTGGGATCTTGGGCACACATGCACATGTGCCCGGCATTAGTTTAAGCCACCAGGTCCAGGACTCAAAATGTGATCAGCTACATGGCAGTTCAGCAACATAGCCATTACGCTAACTGCTGGTCCCAAGAAATATATTATTTTAATATTCAAACATTATGGGAATCTTTAAAAAACATAGACAACATTATGGGTCAAAACCCCAAACTTGATATATTTAAACTATTTGAAATGGTAAATATAAACAACAAATCATTATCAAAAATATAACTGCAAAATGCCCAAACCAGTGCTAATAAAGCAATATACTTTCAAATATTCCAGAAACAGAAGAGAATCTGAAGTCAGTAAAGATGAAAACATCACATATCAATGCAGGTGGGATCTCAAGCACTCTGATGAACTCCTGTGCCATGGGACCAGCCTTCTAGCTCTTTTTAATAGTCAGAAATGGTTTTAAGTGGACATTTTATTATTATTAAATCAATTTTTGAAGCCTTCCTTCCAGCATTTATTGCAATCACATTTTTCTTTAAAAATGCTCTGATTTTCAAAATTTGGGGGATGTATGACCCTGAGTGTATAAACTTCATCTGATGCAGATGTGGGGAAACAATAAGCAAGCATTCATACTCAAATTTAAAAAGCATTTGCACATTTGATGCATTCTCTTTGCATGACTTCTAACAAAATTTTTGAGTGATATACAAGGGGACTTTGAAAAGATTGTGGAAAATGGAATAAAAGTACAAATTAATTCTGATATGAAAAGAAATGGAAACACATCAATAGCTTTTTTCATAATACATGTTTTCCGTGTACTTCTAGAAGACCACATTTATAGTTTAAATGAAATTTTATTATGTTTTTCTATATTCTATGAAAAGTTTTTAAAGATGCTTCTTATTTTAAAATTTTACATTCTCCTAAGTTCAATTCAAATGCGACCTCTATTACATATTAGATTCATTAATCTCTACAACAGTATTTTTATCCTCTCTCCTGCTTTATAAAAATTCCATTTTCCACAAAGTAATTGTTATTCTATTCAGAGTTTCTGAGCATTTATTGCCATGAAGTATGTTTCTCAATTATAAAACTAGTCACAGTTTTTCATTTATGTATCCAGAACCACCCTTGCCCTCAGGGAAATCAAAGGGTCATATTAATTATGGTTCTTAAGTTAAAACATTGTGGCAATTAACCTCCAACATCTGTAAAACATTGTAATCTAATAAAAAAAAACAATTGATGTAGTGAATATAAACGCGCTATTAAGTTTCATAAAGGTTTCATAACAATAACAAAACAGAGGTGAAGAACTACAACCTATTAGTAGAAGATTTTTTTGTCTCTCTAATTTAAGATAACAGATAAGTAACATTGATTTTATTTTTTTGTCTCACAGGAATAATCCCATACCTGTAAATTACTCAAAAATATAATTCTTATCTGTATACACTGGTGGCCTATTTTCTCTTAAGAGTTTTAAAGAATGCTAATAAAAATTAACATCCCTTTATATTTTTCTTTAAATATTTTGTAATTAATGATTTACAGATAATCATTACACATTCTTGTAGCTTATCGAATGGTCTTTAAAAACATGTATATGGTATATAACAATATATGGTGTGTCATAATATAAAAATATATGGTGTGCAAATTAAGGATGTAAACAATTCACCATCTTACACATTTTACATTGTGTTATAAACATTCGAAACTCACTACAATGGTTATTCTTCATGTAAGTACTAAATTTTCTGACATTCCTTACTGGTGAGATACTGTTCTACAGAAAAACATATTGATTAAAAATTGGGCAACAAACCATCTCATAAATTAACAAAGATAATCTTAACATAGCCAATGAAAGAAGAATTTGCCCTGTGAGAGATAAGAGTTTACACTCTGAAAAATCTGTGGTTATCAATGATCAGTTTAGTAAAAGATAGGTAAATTGTGCATAACAATAGCTCATTAGGAAGAGATAGAAAAAGAACAATTTTATTCTCTCACTGAGTTCTTGTAAAACCATAGTTCTGTGCTGTGCATAAGCAAAGAGAAAAACTTGGAAAGAGATGTTAAAAGTGAAGATGTCCTTTCAATAGAGAAATCATTAAAGGAGCAACCAGTGGCCTGATGGTTAATGCAGCTGTATCCCTTACCGGTGACTGGGAGAGCTGAGTCCCAGAGCCAGCAGTTTAAAAATGCCAGACATGTGCATGTGCCCCAAATGCTGAGTGAAGAAGTAGAGAAGGGATTGTTGTGTGATGCCCCTCCATAGGGCGGTGCTTTCTCGCTTTCCCTTTCTCTTTCTCTCTGTATCACTCAAGCTAGTGCACATACTCTCTAGCAAATTTTTTTAAAAATTAAAAGAAAAAAAACATTATATAAATCATTAATCTCATCTGATAGTCTGAAGCCGAGTGTGGTCTGGTAGGAACTGTGAGTGCTTGTCTTAGTGTATTTGTGTTGTACCACAAAATAATGTAGAGTAGGCAGCATATAAATAAGAGAATTTTGTTTCTCACAGGTCTGGGGTTGAAAAGTTCAAGACCAAGGTGCAAGCAGATTGTTTCTGGTGATGGCTCACTTTCCAGCGCACAGTGGGTAATCTTATCATCAATGGGTTCTCATGTAGTAGAAGGGAAAAGGAAGCTCTTCCATATTTCTTCTTTTAGGAGCACTAATCCCATTCATGAGGAATTCACTGTCATGATCCTCTCCAAAGTCTCCAATTCTGAATGCCACCAATCATGGATTAGGTTTCAATCCATGAATTTTGGAGAGGACACATTCAGTCTATGACAGTGGATTTGATGCACTTTGAGTGCTTACCAGGAAAATAGAAAGAAAGAAAAAAAGAAAACAAGATGAGAAAGAAAAGAAAGAGGCACCAGCAGATGGCATAATGGTTACATCACTGGATTCCCATGTAGTTGAACATGCTTTGAGTCCCGGATCCAGTGGCTTAAAATTCAAGCCAGGTGTGAGTGCATGTGTGCCAATATCCCAAGAGAACAATGCAGAAGGTATTGCAGAGTAGCCATCTCTCCTGGGGTGGGGGTGTGATTTCTTGCTTTTTGTTTGTGTTTCTCTGGTGAGCACACATGTACTACCATAAAAATTTCTTTTAATCAAAGAAAGAAAAAGAAAAGAAATGAAACAAACTAGTCATAAGAAGCAAGGAAAATGCACATTAGATAATTCACTATCCTAAATCACAACTTATTCATTTACATTTTATAGAATGTTTTCTTCATGAATGTGTATTTATTACCCTTATAATAAACGGTTGCTAAAAAAAATTGTCCTAGAAGTTCAAAAAGGCACAAATTCATAGAAAAATTAAATTAAAATATAAGTTTATTTTGGTGTCAAGAAAACCTGGAAATTCATAATTAGTGTGTGTGTGTGTGTGTGTGTGTGTGTGTTTGGGTGAGAGGGAAAGTGTGATACATAATTTCCATGAATTGTTTTGAAGATCTTTCTGACTATGGTCTAGTGAATTTTTGTTTTGTTTTGTTTTGTTTCGTTTTGGAGCATTATTCTTTTTTAAATTTATCTTGCATAATTGTAACTAACTACTGAACAGAAAGACCTCAGAAACACCTTGATTCCCCCTCATACCGTTCCCTGGCAACCACCATTCAGCTCTGTTTCTATGTCTTTAACTATTTCAGATACTTCATTCCAGTGGACACATAGCATGTCCTCTGTGACTGGATTATCCATTAGCATAAAGGTCTGCAGGTTCATCCATGTCATCACACATGGCAGGATTTCCTTTCATTTTAAGACTGAGTAGGTCAGACATGACTGCGTCCCAAAGTCAATTAATAGAGACTTTAATTATCTATATATTTATTGATTTATTAGCTTTTTGCCATAGGGTATATGAGCTCACCAGAGAGAGGGAAAGTGAGAAATCACCCCCCCAAGGGTGGAATGACCACACATCCATCCCTTCTTATCCATTCTCCTTGGGTTTGGATCATGTTTGCACAGGTGCTGAGTGTGAATTTCAAGCACGAGGTCTGAGACTCAAACGGTGGTTGGCCATGTGGGAGTCCATTGTCCTAACCATGAAGCCACGTACTGCCCCCTCCAAGTCTTTTTAAAATATGTTACATACACATAGGATTCATCCATTGTGATCTTGTTCCATTAAAAGCGCTCTCATTCTGTGAGAAGACATCATGTACTTGTCTGACATGAAAGTCAATGTTACGTGGGATATAGAGAGAACTTACACAAATTTGGAGATGAGGTTGAGCCTTCTAAGACTCTGGTCACAGAGCAAGGGGAAGAAAATTTAAAGTCTCCTCCCAGCCTATAAACAAGTCACTATGCACTTTTAAAAGTCATTTTGTAAACTAAAGGCAATTTAGAGGTCTTAAAAAACAAATAAACAAAAAATAGGCTATTTATCTTGACATTTAGAATCATGATAAAAACAGAATCAAAAACTTTGTTATAAATAGAAACTTGAGATTTTTTTTTACCCAAAATAATGCTATTGCTGATATTAAGAAAAATTATAACTATGTTGATACTCAGAATATTTTATTTTACCCAGTTTTAAAGTTGTGAATGTCAGCTACCAGGTGTTGTATTGATGTTTGCATAAATGTTTTCATAAAGAGAGTTTTAAAAACAACTTATTGTTTCCTTTCATTTGTAACCAAGTGTCTAATACATGTCAGTTCTAACCTTTTTAATGCATTAAAAATTATGAATCCATAAATATGTACAAAAGAAAAGCATATTGCCTTACTTGATATATGTAGGAAGACAATAGTATTCTTTGTAAGATAAGTGAATTGAGATAAAAATAAACAGACTTATACAGTCATTGTGTAGGTGGAAAAGCTTCAAACAAACAAATAGCAAAATAGGAATTTGAGCTTTCCCATATGAGGGTGTCTAGGAGTAGAGTTTAGCAATAATTTATCAGAGAGAAGAGGAATTTAGAGAAAGAAGTTTTGAGTAGAGAAAAAGGAACTAAGCAAGATCGAAGTAGGGAATAAACACCCTCACACCTCATCCTTATGTCCCTGTGAAAAATCCTGTGCGTCAAAGAGCAGCAGATACAATCCTGGGCTAGGGATGCCAGTTTTGAATTATATTCTCAGCTACTCTGTGCAGAACCACCACAGTGTAAGCCAGAACTTTACTGAAACCCATTACACACAATACCTGTTTGTTTAGGAATATGAATTTTAGGTATTGGTGATAAGAAAGAACAGCTTTACCAGGGGAATAGGACAGCAGCTGTAGCGGCAGAGTACAATTAAAACCCACAGACAGTAGGCAGACAAGCTGTGGGACAGATCTGACAGAAGCAGATGTTAAGCGAATTCTCTTCCAAGAGTTTCCAAATTGGTTGAAAATTTTGCAACCTGCAATAAGGTCAGAGAATGATGGGGAGAGAGAATGTTCATTTGACATCCTAGATTTTGAGGTTCTGGAAAATGTAAGGTGGTCATAGAAATAAAGAATGACCCAAGTGATTTGAAACTCATGGGTTGAAAGCATTGTGTGAAAAACACAATATAGGTAGCCTTTGGTTATATAGTCCTGCAAAGGATAAGCAATGTTGAATGATTTAACATGTAAGGTTCGTTAAGGAAACATCCTGAACAAACACAGGAATGACAGAACAACATACCAAACAGAGTGGTAAGAGGGATTTTGCCAACCTCAAAAAAACAAACAAACAAGAAAACTAGTAGAGGGAAAATTGAAAGTGCACATCATGATGTGTACTCTTAGAAAACAACAAATATGGCAATATCCTTATTTTGATTATAGCACACTGCATGTGTAGTTGAAAATCCATATTGTATCACTACAAAGAGGTATAATTAAATGTAAATAAAGAATTATAAAAAATTAAAATATATGCAAGAAAAATAGAAATGGTAAAAAGAGTTCTTCAGGATGAAACCAAGTAAACTCAGAGGAAATGCAAAACCACATTGAAAAACAAAGAGCACCAGTAAAAGTAATTACATAATTATAGAAAACAGTGTAAATGCATATCTCTTTTTCTGCTTTCCCATCAATAATGTAAAAAGTAATTGTGTAAAACAGGAATCATATGATTTTGTTGGGCCTATAATATATAGAAATGTAATATTTTTGGCAATAATAGCACTAAGATGAATGGTTGGAGCAAATCTCTCTAATAGAGAAGAAATGGCGCTATTGCTAATTTGAATCCACAGAAACAAATGAAGAGAAGCAGAAATAATAAATATAACAATCTACAAACATAAAAAAAGGAAAATGCCACTCACTGCTGTTTTGTTTTGGAAATTTATAGTTTCAAAACATTCGCCTACTTTTCTCACTCATACTTAACTCTCTTTTGAAAAGGAGAAGAAAACTGACATTTATCATGAAGTTACAAAGTGCTAGACAGTCGTTCAACATTTATTATATTTTTCCAAATTTTCTGTAGAGCTCTTAGTTTATTAAATTTAAAATTCCCAACATGCACATTTTTCTGTCAAAATTTTTTCTCCTAGATCTTTCAATATAATCTCAGAAAATGTATAGTGAATTATAAATAGGATTACAATAGGATACCTGTGTACATGGTAATATATAGGTAGTTCATGTATAATAAGGCATGCGTACCTACTGAAAGAAACAGGTTTGATAGTCAAATGTACTCTTTCATTGCATTCTAGAATTGGATTTAAAATGTCTACAGCCTAATATATTATGTAATTCTAAATTTAATTCATTTTTTCCTCTAGTTCGCATGCAGTTCTAAAGCATAAACAATGATTCTTAAAGCAATTTGGACAAGACTAAATTGAAATTCTTGCCAGCATAAGAACTGTGCACATATATTTAACTGCTTTCTCCTTTCAACATTGGCTTAATACATTTCAGCAACCTTATAAATCACTTCCAGAAATTTATGTCAAATATAAATAACTCTACATTCCACGTAAGGATTTCTGTGTCTAAAGAAGTATACTTTACCCACATAGCAAGGTCGAAAACAAACATAGAAAACAATCAATCAAACTTATAACCAAAGTTTAGAGTCACCAAATATAAAAATTCTATGAAAAATATAAATTATTGCACATTTGCTGGAGGCCTGAGCTTAAGGAACCCTTCCATTTTAGGCTCACATCTTATTAAATAAGTACACTTTTGCCCATTTAACAATAAAATTTGTGACCTTCTTTTCAATAGGTAAAATCCAATTTCCTTTTCAGTCAACAAGGTATTATACCAAATGTCTTTTCTTCTCACTCTGTTGCGCTCCGTTATGACTCAGAGTTCATAAAGCAATTCCCTAGCCAGGAAAGAAAATAAACAAGCAAATGGCAGCGCTTAAGGAGCCCTAGGCGCTACACCTAGAATAATCTGCAACCCAACATTAATCAAGCAATAGTAAGTTGTGAAACATTTGAGAAATTTGTTCCTGGAGGGAGTTGAGAGAGCTCATTTGAATCCACTTTGTCTCATAAAGGAAACATTGTGTTCATAAAACCACAGGAACATTAGAAAAACAGCTGTTTCCTTTCAAAATAGAGCAGCCACATCAGGTGTAAATTTCACCAAGGGCACAGCTTAATCAAGTAACCCATATTTAAACAAAATACAACCAAGGCTGAAATTTCCAGACAGAAGAAATGTACATCTTCATTTTTATTTTCTTATCCCAATAAAATATGTTACATGTTCACAAAGAAGTATTTGCCATTTTCAAAGATACCTACTTTGAAAGTGAAACTTTATCGAATTCTATCAAATTTGGGATACTTTGTAATAGTAAGTATTTCTAAATGAAATTTACTTTCAAGAACTCTCATCAAAATTCTTCATCGTTGGGAACCAGCAGTTAGCGTAATGGCTATGTCGCTGGACTCCCACGTAGTTGACCGCGGTTCACGTCCCGGACCCGGTGGCTTAAAACTCACGCCGGGCGCGTGTGCGTGCGTGCCCAAGATCCCGAGAGGAGAATGGAGCAGAAGGGATTGCGGCGTGACCATCCCCCCTGGGGGGTGATTTCTCGCTTTCTGTCTCTATGTCTCTCTCTGTCTGTCTGGCGAGCGCACGCGCCCTGCAGTGAAAAATCTCTCCAAAAAAAAAAAAAAAAAATTCTTCATCGTTGTTGTTAATGGTAGAATTATTTGGAAGAAAATTAAAATAGGACAACAAAAATAGCTGACAATAAATCTACCACTCCCTCAGAAATCTCAGAAATTTTAAGTAGAAATCCTTACTATCAATTGGTATAAAGTCTGGAATTAACAAAAAGAAACTGTTTCAGAGTTCTGGACTTCGAGGTGTCTTCTCTAGAGGGTTTAGAATGAAGAAATGTCATTGCAAACTGGAGGATGAGATTCCTTGTGGAGTAGTGACAGGAAGTGTATCCCCAGAAGTCACATGTAGAGTAGTAGCTCTCGGGCCATACAGTCCTTCACGTCTCTCAGGCTCCTACATATATTGCTGGGAATTACGTTTTGTTCTATTTTCGTTTAGGTTTCAAAAAAACTGAGATGAGTAATTTATAAAGAAAAAAAAAGTTTATTTAGTTCTGGATTCTTTTTTATTTATTTATTTATTTTTGGAGAGGTTTTTTCGCTATAGGGCGCATGCGCTCACCAGACAGACAGAGAGAGACATAGAGACAGAAAGTGAGAAATCACCCCCCCGAGGGGATGGTAACGCCGCAATCTCTTCCCCTCCATTCTCCCCTCAGGATCTTCTTGGGCACACACGCACACACGCCCGGCGTGAGTTTTAAGCCACCGGGTCCGGGATGCGAACCACGGTCGACTACGTGGGAGTCCAGCGACATAGCCCTTATGCCAACTGCTGGCTCCCTAGTTCTGGATTCTTGAGGTTGGGATGTCCAAGGTCATGGGGTTGGTACTGGAAAGGGTTATCTTGCTGCATCATAACATGGCAGAGAGTGTCACATGCCAAGGTAGGGCAAATGTGAACTTGCTCTTATGACAAAGCCACTCCTGTGATAACTTACTCAATTCTGCAATGACTCATTAATCCATCAGTCTGCTACTCCATAACCTAATTACCTGTTCAAGGTCCCACTTCTTAATACTGTTCTACTGAAAATCAAGTTTTCAACGCATTAACTTTTGGAGGCCATGCTAGAACCATAGCCTCTACCAAGAACACCAGATGTGGAACACTTTGCCTATAAACTTCTGTGGCTGAGTCTGCAACAAGCAGCTTTGATAGGTGCGTTGACCAAGAATGAGTTCATTTTCTGGCTGCTTTTAAAGAGGTGGGTTTTCCAAACTTAGTATTACTCTTCAGCACAACAAACTCTACATGGATCCTTCACTGAGTCCCTCCTGGTTGTCACTGTAGGACACGAGGGGAAAGCAAAGACAATGCAAATATAACATTCATCTTGCTTCTTGTGCTGAGTTTACAGGGTCTTTGTTTTTTTTTGTTT
>NW_006203686.1:45632-101021 GCF_000334495.1 Tupaia belangeri chinensis
CCGCCACACACGCCCGGTGTGAGTTTTAAGCCACCGGGTCCGGGATGCGAACCACGGTCGACTACGTGGGAGTCCAGCGACATAGCCCTTATGCCAACTGCTGGCTCCCTAGTTCTGGATTCTTGAGGTTGGGATGTCCAAGGTCATGGGGTTGGTACTGGAAAGGGTTATCTTGCTGCATCATAACATGGCAGAGAGTGTCACATGCCAAGGTAGGGCAAATGTGAACTTGCTCTTATGACAAAGCCACTCCTGTGATAACTTACTCAATTCTGCAATGACTCATTAATCCATCAGTCTGCTACTCCATAACCTAATTACCTGTTCAAGGTCCCACTTCTTAATACTGTTCTACTGAAAATCAAGTTTTCAACGCATTAACTTTTGGAGGCCATGCTAGAACCATAGCCTCTACCAAGAACACCAGATGTGGAACACTTTGCCTATAAACTTCTGTGGCTGAGTCTGCAACAAGCAGCTTTGATAGGTGCGTTGACCAAGAATGAGTTCATTTTCTGGCTGCTTTTAAAGAGGTGGGTTTTCCAAACTTAGTATTACTCTTCAGCACAACAAACTCTACATGGATCCTTCACTGAGTCCCTCCTGGTTGTCACTGTAGGACACGAGGGGAAAGCAAAGACAATGCAAATATAACATTCATCTTGCTTCTTGTGCTGAGTTTACAGGGTCTTTGTTTTTTTTTGTTTTGTTTTGTCTCCATGCCAGCAGCTGTGAAACAGTAGTATGCTCAGTTGTCAGCTCATACCAGCTTTGGTGACAAAGAAGGGATGCTAAGAAAAAACACGATGCTACGGTTTGAACATGTCTTCGGTAATTCATGTGTTCAAATTTGGTTGTACTGTGAAAGTATTAAGAGGAGATCTTAATATGCTCATGGTATTGAAAGGTGGTACCTTTGAAAAATAGCTAGACATCAGATTGGGCCCCTCAATTGGTTCCTGGTAGATTTATCAAGAGAGGTAATGAGAGCAGAGTAGACTCGCATGCACACAGACTCACCTGCTCTCAGGTCATCTTATTGCCATGTGACACTTGCAATGTCCTGTAAGCAGGAAGATTCTGACCAGAATTGGCCTCTGGATCTTTGACCTCTAAACCATGAGTTGAACAACCCTCTATTCTCTTAAATTCCCTGGATATTTTGTTATTAGCAACAGTGTGGACTACATCATATGACTTTCTAGAAGAAGAATGAGAATCTCACAGGTTGGGATGTGTCATATAAGAAGATGTTCTTGTTCAAGTTATGGGTTAGGGGGGGTGTAAAAACCATGTCTTTCCTATTAATGAACCTGCATGTAGAGGTAGGGTTGAAACAAGTCTTTCCAATTGATTCCTTGGTTTTTACCCACTCTCTTTGTCAAGGAGAAGGAAGGGATATTATTATACCCAGCTGCAAGGCTATACAGCTGTGGTTGCTTAGCTGAGAAGTCCCAAAAGATGGAGTAAGTGGTGTCAACAATGAGGAACATGCTTTTCAATATAGAGTTTTGACTGAAAAAACTACATTAGAAGTTCTTTTGATAGAGATCAAGTGAACAGTCATATTCTATATACAAAGTAAATGCAAAGCCACATTGCTGTGGCATCAGATCTCTCTCCTTCTGTTCCTTCTGATTCCTGCCTCTCTCCTGCATCCATCTAAGCTGTATTAAGAAGAACCAGGATGACACGGGAGTGCTGAGGGATCAGACCCAACCACCGTAGTTGTTCTTTTCTGATGCTCACAAAGATTTTGAGACACAGATACAGAGATGGGATAACAAAGCAGATTTTATTTATTTTTTTATTATTAATTAATTTATTTATTCATTTCTATATACATTCAATGACATTGTTTAGCTTATGAAGTGAACATTTCAATATGTGAACAATTCTCCTCAGTCCCGTTGATCAAAATATCTTCAACAGATTACACCACCCCCTCCCCGTCCCGTCAATGCTCAAAGCAGAGTTTATTAAAAGAGAGAAATAAGAACAGAGCTTCCAAGCAGGAAAGGGTCCCAAATGGGTTACCAAAGAGGAGTTTGAGTAGAAGAGTTTTATCTAGCCAATGGGCTCACTTTCTGATAAGGAAGTGAGATTTAGAAAAGAGTTCCGTGGTAATCTGAGTGATTTATTACACTATTCTTCATGGGGTCACCCGACCATAGTGTTCTGTACTTCTTGTTGGAATATAGTTGCTAAATAGAAACTCTTGCCCTTAGCTACAGGTGCTTTGAATCCCATTGCAGCCTGCTTTTGGCTGTGAAAACAGCCACTGTGACTGAATATCCCTATCTCCTGCCTTATTAGGAAGGGGTCATATATTCTTTAGAGGTATGTAAAAGGGTTGAATATTGTACATTAATGAGACCATAGAGGAAAAACACTTAATTAAAAAGAAAAAATATAAAGACTTTTCAGGGCCCTTTCCCTATCTACCTGAAAGTGGGGTCTAATGCCTATCTGAACGAGCCAAGCTCTTCCGTTTCCTAAGGAACATTGAAAACCATATACTCCATCTCACTGTGCTCAGGAACTTTTAAAAGGCAGAGACTCCCATTTAAATTTGGTATCCAAAGTCATCTTCCTACCTAGGTCTCATGAGAAGAGAGTGTTGGAAGTAGAAGCAGCATTAAGAATTGCAGGGCAAAACAGTGGTGGTCTATGCAGAGCTAAGGAGAAAGGAGCTAAAGAGTATAAAAAAAAAAAAAAAAAAAAAAAAGCACTTGCTTCTCATTCTCCTCCCTTTGAGGTCCTCCCTCTGTTCTTATACTCCTCCAGTCCTCAGCCAGAAGATAGTATATCACGGTAGCCACAACTCAGGCCTATGTGCTCAAATTGAACTGATGAGAATCTTCAGTAGAAAGAGTAGTCAAGTGGGTCTTGTTGGTGACTGAAGGAACAATGTACATATTTTTGTATATTTTATTGCAGGAGGCATAACTGTCATGTCGTTTACATCCCTGGCTTTCTCATTCATTAAAGTAAGGAGGAATTCTCCAAATTCAGGAGAAGCCACATGTAAGCACGGAGAGAGGGAGCTATGACCCTCTACATTGATGCAGCAGAAACAGTACAGAATCCCAAAGGAAACTGAAAGATGTAATTATTAAAAGATGCAATTGCTGCCCAAACTCAGAGAAACCATTTCCAGGTACCATAGTTCCACCTGCTGGACACATCTCTAAGTGCACCATTTCTTTTTCTTTTTCTTCTTTCTCCCTTTCTTTCTCTCTTTCTTTCTCTTTCTTTCTTTTCTTTCTTTCTTTCTTTCTTTCTTTCTTTCTTTCTTTCTTTCTTTCTTTCTTTCTTTCTTTCTTTCTTTCTTTCTTTCTTTTTTTCTTTCTTTCTCTTCCTTCCTTCCTTTCTTTCTTTCTCTTTCATTTTTTTTAGAGAGAGAGGGAGAGTTTTGCTATAGGGGACATGAGCTCTCCAGAGAGACAGAGAGAGAGAGAGAAACAGAAATCACCCCCCCAGCAGGGATGGCCATGCCACAATCCCTTCTCTTCTATTCTCCTCTCAGGATTTTGGGCACGCATGCACACGTTCCTGAAGTGAGTTTTAAGCTGTTGGGTCCAGAACTCAAATTGTGATCTACTACGTAAGAGTCCTCCAACAAAACCATTATGCCATCTGTTGGTCCCCATCATTTCTTTTAAGGCAACTGTTAACCTGGCTTGTTAAAACTGAACTCCTGACTCACTGAGCCCATTTAGGCATGTGTCAATTAGCATCCAACAACTAATGAAGGAAGGGCCCAGTAGTCCTTGCTGTAATCAACAGCATGGCAATCTGGCCTTAGTACCATCTAAGTTTTATAAGAGAAAGTGGCAGTTACTTCTTTGAGAAAACTTTATCCCTCATTCCACTTTTCTGAAGCAAAACTGAGGGACCACGGAACACTGACTTTCTAGAGATTGTTCTAAATGCCTGGGCCTGTCTACTGGTGGCTCTATTAAGACAAAAGCTGCATGTATCATTTGCATCTAGCAATAATCCAGCCTACAGGACAGTTATGAAAGACTGACAGTGCTGAGAGCTGTCAGTACAGTGAGTGAGTTCCAAGTCTTTGTGCTCACCTGGACCAATACTCCCAAAGACATGGCAGGTTATATCACTAACACTTGGGCCATGTTCAATGGCACAGCGTTCTGGTCTTCCATGTGGAAGTCCATAGACTAGCAGTTTAAAAATCTCCCCTGACATCCTGCACTGTGAATCTAGATGGAGCAGTGTGGGTCTCCCACAGGTCTTCACTGTGTGGAAAGATGAATCCCTTCTCCACTGAGACCAGCTGGAACCGACTTGCTACTGAGGCCTGCTGCCTGTCTTGCTACAATTGTGTCCCAAATGCATCTTATCATTGGATGCAGCAACACAGCGCCATTCTAGACCGGGCAAAAAGTAAAAAAAGAGCCCTGTGTTTCTGATCCAAAAGTCACTACTGTGTGACAGACTGGAGACTCCTGCAAAGAGTTGACCCTTTGATGGTCAGAGAGGCCACATCATGTGGGACACTGTCCTTACCCAGTTCTGGAAAACTGACTGCTGAAATCTCTGACCCCCTTTGGTCCCACTCAGGGTGATGTCCTGTAATTGACACTGCTCCGCTTACAGTTTGGCCATTCTATTCATTTTATCCAGCTCTTGACCGACTTTTCCCCGTAGCTTAACTCTTCCATGTTGTCAGCTTTCCAGATCATACGCCACCTGAAACTATGCGTAGTCTGTCAGAAAATCTACTTAACAATGGAGCAGTAGTCAAGGCATTTAATGGACATGTCGCACATACTGTCATCCCCAGACATTTAGTCTTGTTGAATAATGTAAGAAATACCTCAAAATCTTATTCAAAATTACTTCTGCTCTCCATTTCTCACATCCACCTGGGCTGCACACTTCATTGTAAAACTTTGGTTACTGTAGACCCCACAAAGATGACAACTTCCTTTTGCTATTCTTTTATAACCATCAGAATGAATAACCAGGTGAAGAATTATGTAAAATATTTTGAAAATGTAGTATTTTATCTTGACCCTTACTGGGCATATTATTATTTTGCTTTCCCCTAAGCTCAACCTCCAGCAAATCTGGCAGGTACAACCTCAGGTGACAGTTCAGATCAAAGGAATCTTGGAGAACTGAAACTAAATTCTGAAATTCCTGGCTGAGTTAAGCTAAATTAAAAAGTCAAGGACTACTTGGTTAGAACTATTACTCTCTGCTTCCCCCTACAATGTTCCTTCCTTGTCTGCCAAGGAATGAAATAAAATGGCATCTATCAGCTGTGTAAAATAGCCTATCTCTTTACATTCAATTCTGAAGACAAAAAGCATGAGGAGAGATGGATGGAGAAAAGATGAAGCTCATTAACTTTAGCATGAGGCAAACTGGACACAACTCATACACTGAGGCATTCTATAATAATTGCTTTTCCTATTATGCTAATATGTCCATATAGTTGTATATCAGTTTCTGTTCTTGTTACTTAGCTGTTTGTAAGATTTTCTCCTCATTCCTGAATTTCTAAAATTCACTGTAATTATTGAATAGCTTAGGATTTTCTTAGCTGTTTGTAAGCTTTTCTCCTCATCCCTGAATTTCAAAAATTCACTGTAATTATTGAATAGCTTAGGATAGTCTTCTCTACCTCATCAAATCCTTTCATCTCCAAATTAAAAGTTTTCTTCTATAAAATTTGAGTTTATGTTTCAGCCCCATGGGTCTGGCCTCTTGCAGGATCTCTTATTTTATTTGCACACTTATAATTTTACAATTCTTTTCTTTTTCCAGATTGCACAGAGAAGGCTATCTATGCAACTGCTAACAATACATTATTTACCTTGCCATAATATTGCCTTTTTAGAACTTTTGGTCTGGAATAAAATGATACTATTGCATTTTGATTTTTCTAACATATAATGCATGTATTTTATAGGGCTTGGAGTTTGGTTAAATAATGAAGGTATTCAAAAGTGTTTTAGTGTTAACTATTCTGATTTTCACCATTAATAGTTACTATTTATGTCTACTTCATACTGAATTTTTTCCCATTTGTATATCTTTCATCTTAGTAAATGAATTCATACTTTTTCATTTTCTTCTCTTTTTTTGTGATGCACTTTATTTGATTTTGCTAATAAGAGAAAGGCAAAGGCTTTGAAATTCCATTTGTCATCCTTTAGCATTATGGTCTTTCTATGCTGTAAGAATCCTGGCTTCACTTTAATCTACTTTGTTAGAGTGTATTATTTTTCATGCTTTGAAATTAGTGTGTTTCTCATCCTAGGATAAAGGGGAAGCACTTCAAGTGTGCTATTTGTTTATGAGTGATATTTATAGAGTCATGTTTGATAATTCTAGAATACATCTATTTATCATTTAGACTTCATATTGGATACACCCTCTTCTAAGAAAACCTCACCGACCTACTCAAATTGAGATTTTATAACCCTCACACATACTTCTGTAACACTGCACATTTGCACTTTCAGAAACTTCCTGATGATTTATAGTAATCGTTTAATTGCTATCCATTTATACCAAGAATTGTGCTGGGGTGACTGGAATCGTGTTTATTTTGTTCAGTATTCCATGCCCTGTGCTTAGTAGGTTTTCTAGGGTAGTGGGCTCTCAGTACACATTGTCACAATAGAATTGATGTGAAAGGAATGGAATGTGTTTGATGTGGCAGCTAAGAGGACTGAGGGCAGATAAGGGGAATTTGAGCAGAGGAATGTTATCTCGTTTTCTTCAAGTGTTTGGTGAGGGTGATGAAATAAGGACCAGATTTTACCCAGGAAGTCTGAGCTAACCTCTGCACAGGAAGACTGGAATAAACTCTAGCCTGTACCTGCCTGCATTCGAGCCTATATGTAATAAAGAAGATTATGACCTAATCTCTTCTAATGACTTTGTTGTTTTTATTGTTAGTTCTTTCCTCTCTCCCTTCCTCATAGTAACCAACAAAACCCAAATCCTTCAATAATATACATCTTTTCCCACTATTTGTGTGCATCAGATAAAACTAATTTATGAATACTTAGACTTTTTGAAATTTTCTCTTTTACAAAAATGATAACAACCATTTATGTCTGCATCTCCTTATCTTAATTTTCTCTTTTAAATATGCACTGCAGGCCCAGCCATGGTGGCGCAGGTGGTGAGTGGGGTGCTACTGTGCAATGCTGGAGCCACATATGAGGCCTGGCTGCTGATACTGGGTCGACCAAACACACTCAGGGTGTTTGAGCGTATGCATTGTCCTGGCCAGCTGGGAGACTGTGGGAGGATTGCATGTAGCAAAACTTCACTCCCACTTTTCTTTTTTTTTCTTTTTTTCTTTTTTGTAATTTTGATCAAGTACACATGTGCTCACTAGAGAGAGACAGAGAGAGAGGGAAAATTCAAAAATCACCCGTCTATGGGGATGGCCACCCTGCAATCTTTTCTCCTTCATTTTCACAGAATTTGGGACATGGACATGCACCTGGCACATTTCTCAAGCTGCTCAGTCCTGCAATCAAACTGTGCAATCAGCCAAGTGGGATCCAGTGGCCTTGGCCACCATGCCTCTGACTGGCCCAGTGACCTCTCTCTCACTCTCTCACAGCAAGGCACGTCATGTTGTGATTCTTTCTTCTCCATTTCATCATCACATCATAATTCGGGGCATGTGCACACACACCCAGCCTGTTTTTCAAGACGAAGCCACAGTTTGAACCACTGTTGGCCATATGGGATCCAATTCTCTTGGCAGAGAACTTAACCACTGTACCACAGGGATGGCTCCCTTTTTATTCTTAATGTAGTATATTTTTATATTAATCTTAACTTTCATTTTTTAATGAATTCTCCCACAGTTAATTTTGGTATAATTTAAGTTTTAATGTAAGATTAGAAAGTTAATGTAATTAAAGACTAGTTTCTTGTTCGACCCATTCTGTTCCTTCCAGTGGTAGTATTATGTATCTCTATCTTTGTTCTGTAAATTTTAGTACCTCTTCATAAGTAATATGTATGTCACTGACCACATCAACAGGCCTAGCCATGTGATTTGTTCAGCCAATGATATTTGAGTAGATACGCACAAAATAAATAAATAAATAAATAATCCTTTAAATACATCTGTGTGGCTGTGGCTTCTCTCTCAGCCTCTTAATACACAGTTGCTGTGTTGCAACTTAAGTCCCAGACCTCAGCCCCTTTCTCCTGGTGAAGAGCCATAGTCAATGCAGCCTTCATATAACCTAAGCAAGAACATTTTTTTTCTACATCGTTTCAATCACCAAAGGCCATGCACATTCTCCAGAAAGAGACACAGAGACATTGAGAACAAGAGGGACAAAGCATCCTCCCCCTTTAATGCCACAATTCGTCCTTCATTTGACCATCCCATTGAGACTTGGGGTATGCATGCACAAACACATAGTATGTTTCTCAACTTACTGGCACCAGGATTTGAACCATGGTTGGCTATGTGGAATCTGGCTACCTTAATCACTAAGCAATAGAGCAGGCCCTGAATTTTTGATATTTTAAGTCACAGAGATACTGGGCTTATTTGTTAGGGATGCAAAACTGGCTTATAGAAGAGAATTTGCTTCGATAATTTTTGGCCCATTTTAAATATAAAGGCACATAAAACCTTTTCAAGTGAGTGGTTCATTAGCCTTTCATTAACTATATGCTTTTGCATTGACTTCCCTAAACATTACGTGTTCAGGAGTATTTCCTTTTGGATTCAAGAGTTTAACATTATAGATGAGAGTGTTTCTTACTTTAAAGTAGTTCAAATTTTTATTTCACATTTTTATCATTTATTTCTAAGTTTATTAAATTTATGGCAATGGTTACAGCCTCTGAAATATGTACTTTTTAAAAAAACTTTAAGGCTTTCCTTATAACCTAGTGCATGATCGATTTTGTAAATATTCCTCAGATACCAATAAATTACGGATGTTCAATATTCATAAAATGCAAAATCAGATATTTATGTCAGAATATAGTTTATTACAGTATTTGGTTCCTATATGTTCTCATTTATTTATTTCTAGTAGTCCTTTCTAATGTTAAAAAAGATATATTACACTCTCTGAATATAACTCTATTTTATCAAGTTCCCCCTGCATGTCTAATAGATTGAGTTTTATGTTTGGAATGCTAAGTGGTTTGGTGTTTACAGTCTTATGAAAAATGTGTCTTTTAAGCAAATTGTCCTTCATCACTACACAAAATCATCTTTTATCTCATTTAAGAGCTTTTAGCCTTAAAAGAACACTATCCTTTCTCCTTGCTATATAGCTCACCTAACACACCTAAATGATTTCTGAAATGATTTTGTGGCATGTATCGTAGTTTATTATTTTTGCCCCTTGCTATATGAATATTCCATGTCAACCAGTTTTGCTTAGACTGATAGTACGAAATTCCAAGCCCACTTTTACCTATTAACTATATAGAAAGTTTCATTTGTCACTCTGTTTTCTTCTCCATTTGTTTTATCTCTTTTTAAAATGCCTATTTTGAGTCATTTGTTGTGGGTTAGAGCATTTTCTGGAGTGTTTTCCCTCAATGAGGAAATTAAAACTGAATACCATCAGTTTTCCTTTCAATCCAGGAGGTAAATGATCATTTGAATGCCTATAAGTATCTATGTTTTCCTTTTAGTCCAGTATTCTACTGACAATTTTTAATTGCTAGTTTTAATGTATTTATTTTAAATATAAATAAAATGTTCTTTCTATTTGGGAACTTCTAATTTGAAATATGCTTGAAATTCAAAAATCATGCGAGGTTGCCATTCTATTCCATCACTCCTCCAAGACACACACACACACACACACACACACACACACACACACACATCTGTTCCTTCTGTTCTATTTTCCTGGGTATATGCCTCTTACCAAGAAGCTAAGTCCTAGTTCTTTTTCTTTTTGTCTTCTCACACCATGAACTGAACCTAGGGCAGCAGGCCAGATGATGAAGACAACATCCCTGAGGCTGGCAGTAACCACAATATAGCAGAAACCCACTCTCTGTTTTATCTCATGAAGTGGAATTCTCATCACACCTTACACTTATCACAGTGGTCTGGAGAGAGGAAGAAGCTTCTGTGTTATTTCACTTCTCTACTTTGCTATTGGGTGGGAGAGGGAGTGAGATGGCTTCTTCCTGGTGATTCTTTAAAGTATGGGTTGTGGTTCTTGGAGGTCTTGAAGGCACTACTGTGTTTGCAAGGTCAAACCACTTTTCAAAATAACACTAAGATGTTACTTGTCTTAAACAATGATGTTTCAGAGTGATGACTCCAAACTGTACAGAAATCATTATATCATTCACTGTCTCACACACATATGAAAAAGCTAGATTCACTTAAAAACATTCTCGAAGAAAGAGTAATAATTCTAATGTCATTGAATATCAATCCTTGCATAGTCTTTTTAATATTCTGCACAAAGACATGGGAAACAAGCATAAAGACTACTACATCATACATGGTATTATTATTGTTCCCAAGAATTGTACAATTATTTGACCTGTGAGATAAACTAGTTGCCTTTTTATGGAGCATAATTTTTACTTGAAATAACTTCTGAAAGACAAACTGTGGCTATTCAAACTTTAATATTTGGCAAAAGGAAAACAGTATTTATTGAAGACAAAATTGGAACTTGGAAAAAAATAGAATTTCGGAAAATTTCTATCATCCAGTGAGAGTTGATAACTTCCTAATACTATTTTTTTTTCAGAAATGAATGTTCACATGTATGTGTGTATCTGTGCATCTGAATTTTAATATTCTATGATGAAACCTGTAATTACTTGAAAGATACACAGGCATTATTTTCCAGATGATCAATGACTAATGTTATAAATTCATGCATGAATAAAATATCTATCCAAAGTTCAAGATAGACCAATATATTTTATTGTAAAAAGAGTGCAAAAAGTCCATTGATAAATGTTTCAATTCTATGTAACAATTACTTTTTAATTTTAAGTTATTTTTTACCTGGATAATGGGCTTCCTGAAGTGACTGGGTGCTTGGTTGGGTGCTTCCTGACATTTATTGAAGTCTTAGTGTTCCACTGAAAGGCAGCATTGCCTTGAGTGTTAGGAGTTCTTCTCCTGGAGGCAATGTTATTCAACCTTCCAGTGACATACAGGTTGAACATCCCTAACCCCACAATATAAAACCCAAATTACTTTAAAATCTGAAACTTTTTGAGTATAGACATGACACCACAAGTGGAAAATTCCATACCTAACACTGTGCAACAGGGTGCGGTGAAAAACCACAGGAGCACAGCATAGTTTATTCAGTGTCTCCAAGGAAACCTGTGTGAATACTATATCATATTTTGGTACAGTTAACTGTGTAAGTATGAATATTGTAAAAAAAGTATTAGTTCTCCATACAGAAGCAAATTCAGTATCAGAAATGATGGTGACTACCAAGGCCATAGACTAGCTATCTATTTATGTGGATGGCTAAGAGGGTAACTCCTTTGCTTCCTTTTTTTTTAAGAGAAAAAGAGATTTATGCTATAGGGTATGTGGACGCACCAGAGAGACTGAGACAGAAAGTGAGAAATCATCCCCACCTCACCCCCCCCACGGAGGAACGGTCACACTGCAATCCCTTCTCCATTCTCCTCTCAGAATTTCGGGCATGCCAGCACATGCACACACACCCAGTGTGAGTGTCAAGCTGCCAGGTCTGGGACTTGAAACATGGTCAGTCTGGGGACCAGCAGTTAGCATAATGGCTATGTCGCTGGACTCCCATATGATCGACAGCAGTTCGAGTCCCGGACCCGGTGGCTTAAAACTCACGCCGGGCGCGTGTGCGTGCGTGCCCAAGATCCTGAGAGGAGAATGGAGGAGAAGGGATTGCGGCATGGTCATCCCCCCTGGGGGGTGATTTCTCGCTTTCTGTCTCTCTGTCTCTCTCTCTGTCTATCTGGTGAGCGCACACACCCTATAGCAAAAATCTCTCCAAAAAAAGAAAAAAGAAACATGGTCAGTCATGTAGTAGTCTAGCCATGTAACCGTTACTCCATCTCCTGGTCTCAACACCTTTATCTTTTGATGGTTGAATGTGCATAAACTTTGTTTCATGCACAAGATTGTTAAAATTACTGTGTAAAATTTCCTTCAGGCTATGTATGTAAAATGCATATAAAACATAAATAAATTTCATCTTTCAACTTGGGTCCCATGCCCAAAATATTCTCATTATGTATATGCAAGTATTCTAAAACCTCAGGATGAAACAAAACAAAACAGAAATGAAATTCAAAACACTTCTGACCCCAAGCATTTTTGGATAAGGGATGTTCACCTTTTATTCCTTTAGGGCTCTGGAAGAGATAATCTCCATTCCCAGTTCTCCTCACTTTTCATTAACTCATTCCTGCCCTCAAATACTGTGAATGATTCAGCTCAGTCTGTTTCAAGAACTGAAAAGACACGGTTGGACATCCTAAGGGCACAATTTAGCTAAAATGAAGGTGCTGTACTTTTTTTCATAGAGGAGTCATGCTCTCTCTGAGAACTGTGCAATTGTAATTCTTACCCCAGGCCTCCCTCTTGCTAGTTCTAGGCTCAGACATACACTGTGTCAGGAGAGACTGAGTTCTTGCTATGTCCCTGCATCTGTCTGGATTCCTAAAATGTGTGGGGCTTTGTATTTATGCCATAGGCTCTTCCTATTCCCATATCTTAGCCCTGTTTTGCTGAGAGCACAGTGTCAAGTCTTTTATTTTTATTTAATTTTTTAGAGAGATTTTTTAAATGTCTTTCCTTAGACATTCTTCCCACCTTCTTCCCACACCTTCTTCTGCCACCTTCTTCCCACATTGTATCCAGTATCTATAACTACTTTCTATGCTTCTGTATCCTTTATCCTTTCAGTTTTGGCCATAGAATGCAGGGCACATGTGTTCACCAGAGAGACAGAAAGTGAGAAATCACTCCCCAGAGGGGATGGCCATACCACAATCCCTTCTCCTCCACTCCCCTCTAGGAATTTTGGGCACATATGCACACACACTTGGTGTGAGCTTTAAGCCACCAGGTCAGGGATTTGAACTACAGTAGACAACACAGGAGTCCAACAACACAACTATTACTCCATCTGTGGGTCCCCAGTGTTGATGGCTCTTATTCATAATTCTGGAACTCCCAACATTCTGAAAACAAAATGTCGTTAGCAGCAAATCCTGGGCTAGTACAGAAATATGTGTGAATTTTATGACAGGGTAATATTTCAGACTCCCTTCCCAGGTTTCCTGCAATGTAAATTTTATGTACCCTATTGCCTTTTTAATATTTAAATTTTTTTCTGACGTTTTCTTTTACATACCTTACCCATCCAGTGTTGTGCCTCTCTACATAAATACCTCCAAATTCTGTTGTTCTTCTGGTGTTAGGGTCTGTGCTATGACTTCTTTTTTACTACTCTCCTCAGTCCTCTTTGCTGCAAGACTGAGTTTTAATTAGCCTTTGCTACAACATTCATTTTTAATTTTATTGTTTGCTGATTAAGAGTTGAGAAACTATTTCCTTTGCAAGCCATTAAAATCTCTCAGTGTATGGACTTCCCTGTCATGTTTTATTCCTGCTTACAAACTAGCATGATTGCCTTCTCCCCAGCCTCTGATAACATTGCCCTGCCCTGCCCACTTGCCATCTGGCCCTTCAGCCAATTGCACATGTTTAAGGTTTTGGTTCATGGATGCACTCTTCTCCCAGTGCAGGATTTTTCTAACTGTACAGAGAAGCTTAGGTATTTCCCAACCTAATTTCACAATGTTTCCAACACAGGTTGACAGGGGCTTTGCTCATTGTGTCACTGAGGGATTCATTCAAACTCAAAGAACAGCCACCATATTAAACATTCCCAGATGCCATGCTGAGGAAACAAGGGAACTCTGGAGGAGTTCCCACTGGTGGGTAGCTAAACACCCTGGTCAGTTCACAATGCACTGGCCCACATTTGAATCATGTCTCCACCAAAGCCCAAGGGAGCAAAAGAGAGCCATGAAACATTTTGCCTGGAAGGAGGCCCTCAGAAATTAAAAAAAAAAAAAAACAAAGCCCAAGGGAGCAAAAGAGAGCCATGAAACATTTTGCCTGGAAGAGAGGCCCTCAGAAATTAAAAAAAAGAAAAAGAAAAGCATTAAAGAATACATGAGAAGATACACCTCATAAATACTATCGATTTGAAAAATCCCAAAATTGGCTTTCACATATGAATTTCATACAAGGATTTGTGACATTGAAGACATACACAACCCACATAATTATTTAATTATGCACCTTAAAAAGTCATACTATGCAATAGATGTGTATTAAATAATTTATGTAAAGTATGATAATACAGTTAATATAGTAAATCAGCATCCTCATTTTGAATAATTATATGAAAGTCTTTATTCACAACAGAATTAGCTTAAGTGCCAAGGTAGATTTTTTTTTATTCCTGTAATTTCTGCTAATGATGCGGCTGAATGCTGTGCAACATCTGTTGTTTACAAGTTCCAACTACCCATTGAGTCAGTTGTAAATTTTCACACAGATTATAAACTATATTATTAAGATTTAGGAGGATAAACAATTTAGCTGAACAAGTTAATATTATTTTAATTAGAAAATTATATTATTCATTATCTACATTAAGGCTTATATAATTAACCTTCTCAAGAAAACTTGCATGAGAGCAAACAGTGCAGGATCTCCAATAGAATAATTAAACAAATCAAGTCCTAAGTTTCAACATGCAACACATTAAGTAAGTGAACTGAGGCATCTGCATTGTTCTTACTTGTGAATTTCCCTGTGGGGGAAAAGAAGTCAAGCATCTTCATTTTATTCTGAAATGTTTCTTTTTCTTCTTGACATTATTTTTTCCAGTTTTTCTCACAGAAATGTTTGCCCACTTCATCCTAAATGATTCGTGCATAATATGGTCCATGGACATCAAAACCAATTTCTAGAAATATCATGATAAATGAATACAAATTCTTTCTATAGAATCCATAATCTAGCCAAACCTGCCTTTTTCTTAATCTAAGGATACATGTATAGCACGCTTACCATAGAAACCTGGGAGAAAATGAATGCTTTTTAAAGTGAACTTGCAATATTATAAACATGCAATCCTGCTCCGTTACCTACCATTCCATTACAAGAACATTATATCATAATAATATTTAAAATGATTACCTGGCAATTTAGAACTGCTATTAATAGAAATTTAATTTTTAGTCTGTCAACTGTTTTCTAGAGTGGAATCTGACTTAATTTCAAAAATTAACAGTTTTTTTGAATGTAGTCACATAATTAAATCTATAAAATACACCACTTGAATAAAAGCAGCTAACATATGATGAATATGCCACACAAGCTTCTAAACATCTCTCAATTACTTTCTAAATCTCTTTCACGTGAACCACAAATCTTTCACAATTTGACCCCTGCTAAACTATCCCTGGTCTTTGCTCCCTCTCTACATCAGCTCATCAATTATTCTGGTATTCATTCACTCCTTAGTATGTTTGCTTGAAAGAGCATTCGCATATGCTGTTTCCTCTGCGTGACACTTCCCCGACCCTGTTTGCCTGGTTACATTTTAGCAGGCAATTTGCTGCTATTGCATTTACTCATTCCCAGTTATCTGAGCCACATTATCCTAGCACTCTGCCAAGAGTCATCTGTGCACTTCTGCACGCATTCTCATTCTATATGCGCTACAGGGGAGATACCCTACTCCAAGAGGAGCATGTGTCTCGGAACTGAGTTGTCATCATATAGCATCCTTCTTGTCTGAACAAAGATTATGGTAGGGGTGGAAGTGTGACCCAAGTTGGTTCAATGAGAGTTCCAGAAACTGTATGATTGGATGGAAGACTCAGAAATATGGGAATTGCACTCAGGCTGCTTGGGGGTTAGTGGGAGCAGAAGGGCTGCCTGGGAAGGAAGCCAACACAGAGCAGAGCAGATGGAGGAAATGGAAATACTCAGACCTAATGCCCTTGTTTGGGCCTTGTTGGTCTGGATTCCTCAGATGCAGGAAGGCAGACCCTGTGCTCGATTACCCTCTCCCTCTTATCTTTAGTGCCGCTAGCCTGTACCAGGGACCTGATACGGTTGCATTATTTGAACGGATGAATATCAACAAGTTTAAGTATATTTTAATACTTGTACTTCCTCCACATTCTGCATCATCACTGAAATAATCAATTCACTCATTTATCAGCAAAGATTCACTGAGGGACTGCTATGTGCTCTGCAATTAACATGCTCTTGTGACACCATTTGAACCAGGCTAAGAAGTTTTATTCTGCTCTCAAAGAGTTCCCAAGGTAGTGACAATTTCCTTGGGAGATTATCTCATTGGTCAAACTCCAATCAAGTTCTTTGAACGTTCTCAAGCAGACCCTGCTGTGTTTTACTCCCACCCTTGATATCTAATCAGCTTCCTCATCTTCCAGCATTCCCTGGGTGATGTTTCCTCATCCTGACTGTCTTCAGAAAGAATCATGTTGGTTCACATTAGCCAGAATCCCTCATCACCCCTGATATTTTTTTCTTGTAATTTTCCATTCACTGACCTCTGCTCTGGCTATAAACGGCCACTTTTTGTCATATTTGCAATAAAGCCCCATTTTTCTCCTGGACTGCAGAACAGTGTTCATTACACCTAGCATGATGGTCCTGAATGAGGCCTGTCTTCTTTTTTGGCACTTCTTTTGCCAAGTGTCACGAGTCACTTTTTCTTTAACAGTATTTAAGGAAGACAGAAAGATGAGGAGTTGATAAGAATATTAGTACCTTAAAAACCAACAGCACGTGGGAACCAGCAGTTAGCGTAATGGCTATGTCGCTGGACTCCCACGTAGTCGACCGCGGTTCGTGTCCCGGACCCGGTGGCTTAAAACTCACGCCGGGTGCGTGTGCGTGCATGCCCAAGATCCCGAGAGGAGAATGGAGGAGAAGGGATTGCGGCGTGACCATCCCCCCTGGGGGGTGATTTCTCGCTTTCTGTCTCTATGTCTCTCTCTGTCTGTCTGGCGAGCGCACGCACCCTACAGTGAAAATCTCTCCAAAAAAAAAAAAAAAAAAACCAACAGCACGTTAGGGAAGGGAATATTAATTGAGTCTGAGAGGAGTGGAATTAGAAAAAGCTTCACTGAAGAAAAGGTACATAAACCAAAATATAAGATGAAAGGTTTGGGAGAGAGCAGGACAGAAAGGAGAGACACCTTATTGAGTGTCTGCATGAAGGCCCAGAGGAAGGACAGCAGCTGAGGAGAAAAACAGGAAAGAGGGATTTCAGAGGCCAGTGAAAGGTTGACAGAAATCTGCACACATAATGGCACTGAGGGTATAACAAGCTTTCTGAACTTTACCCCACATGCCAAAGCATTGTATAAAATAGTTCAAGCAGGGAAGTAGCTTATCAAAATTTACATTTTTAATGATGACTTCTGGGCAGCATGTATAAGCAATAGGGCATATTATAAGAGATCTGTCAAGAAATTATACTTCAGTTATTTACACTCTACCTGTGGCCTTTTGCATGGGTTAGGCAACAGATGACACTTGGATGATATTAACATAAACAAATGTTTCTGAGCAATTTGTTTTTAAAACACTTAGTGGAATCTAAAGCTCAGTGCTTAATAATCAACACGGAGTGAGGAAGATGGAGATATAAATATTCTCAGATTTTGAGGGCTTAAGGGTGGAACACCTATGAAACCAGGACTCAGAGAGGCAGTCTCACGTGGGAAGCTCCTGGATTCTCATTTGGAGATCTTACTGACTATTCTGGGTACATGCATGCTCATGATCCAAGGTCAGTCAAAGCTGGGGATGGGTCACAGCATGAAGACCCTGTTGGGGGTTTTGTTTATCTTTCACTCTTTCACTTTCTCTCTGTCTCACTCACTCATGAAAAAAATAAACTTTAAAAATAAATGGATACATAAATACATATTTCTAGATTTCAAGTATAAACACAAGTTCCAATTACTACCAAAAGAAAAACTAATGCACAATTTAATAAGAAGGAAATAAAATAATAATTTTAGAATTATTCTTTAAAAGTGGGACCAGCAGTTAGTGTAATGGCTGTGTTGCTGGACTCCCACATAGTCGAATGCGGTTCGCGTCCTGGACCCGGTGGCTTTAAACTCATGCCGGGCGCGTGTGCATGCGTGCCCAAGATCCTGAGAGGAGAATGGAGGAGAAGGGATTGCGGTGTGGCCATCCCCCCTGGGGGGGGGTGATTTCTCACTTTCTGTCTCTCTGTCTCTCTCTGTGTGTCTGGTGAGTGCACACGCCCTATAGTGAAAACCTCTCCAAAAAAAAAAGTTTTTGTTTTTTTTTTTAAAAAAATAAGAATTATTCTTTAAAAGTAAATTGGCACTTAGGAAGCTATTTTAACATCTTGTACTACGAAAAGTTAATGATTGAAGAGGTTCACAATGTTTGGTGAATAGTTTGCCTTCATAGTTTTCCAAAGTGCCACATAATTTATATAACATGTTACTGAAAGTCATCGTTGACTATGAACTAAATTGAAATTATAAAATTTTATTCAATACATATTAGCCTTATGTGCCTGATACAGTAAAACATGTCCCCTCGACTTCGAGCATTTGATATTCACACCCAGAGGGTGAAAGCAGAGTGGAGGAGTGAGTAAAACAAAACCATTGAGTAAGGAAGTAAACTGTTGTGAGAAGTGATAAAATACACACACACACACACACACACACACAAATTATGTACATGGAATCTGAAGTGAAAGTGGGCATTTTGCTCTACAGTGATAAAAATATAGTGATTTAATCCCAGAAGACTCCTATTGGGGCTGGAATTATCATCTTATAATTAGTCATGTGGGATGCTATTCTCTCAACCACCAGGACACAAGACTAGTCCTATTTTTGTCTTTTTTTTTTTTAACATTATTTTATGAGAAGAAAATACAAAGGCAGTGATACTTCAACAGGATCTTCATGCCACAATCTACCAACAGCCTCAACCGGTCAGGATCATGGGCATGGAGTATATTCACATAAACAAGAGGTCTCAGGACTTGAAACCAGGAACTTCTCTTGTGACGTCAACACTCCATTATGCCTGCACCACCACAAGTGGCTGTGGATATTTTTAAAATTATATACCATAAAGTTTCAGTAACATAAATGGGCCTTGATTACCTACCAGTTTCTCTCAATCAGAGTATTTTAAACATTGTCTCATCACCATTAGAATTAGTTCTGGTTTTTGTTCAGTCCTATACCCTTCTGCCACTATCGACACCCAGTGCCATGTTGATCTCCTCAAGACTGCATGTCCTTTTTGTGCCACCTCCTTTTTCAGAGTGCTGGTTGCTTATTTGAGCCAAAGCCCTACATTAGAACTGAAAGGAATGTTATATTTGTTTATTGTGAAGACAAATATATACATATATGTGTGTGTGTGTGTGTGTGTATATATATATATATAAAAATTTAATATTGGACCAGCCAATGTCATGGTGAAGGTGGCTGAATTCCACATGGCTAAGTTCAAGTCCCAGACCTGGTGACTTTATAAACACACTGGGCACATTTGTGTGCCCAAAATCCTGAGAGGAGAATGGAGGAGAAGGGATTGTGGCATGGCCATCCTTCATGAAGAGTACTTTCTCACTTTTCTCTCTCTCTCTCTCTCTATCTCTCTCTCTCTCCTACCATCACACATGCTCTATTCCATGAAACAAAACAAACAAACAAAATGTTGACATCTCCAATTTTTTAATTTTAGACTTTGAAATAAAACTTGCATCAATTGCAAGTTAAAGATGTTGCTTTTCTGCACTCTTGTAACAGCTTAGCCCCATTTTCCAGTGATCCAAAGTGCCCTCTCCTCTTATTTATGTGTCTTTGGCCATGCTATAAGTGTAGGTGTAACAAACTAGCTTTTTTTTTTTAAATTTGATCCTGCATAAAAACAAAACAAAAGAACAATAGGCACTGCTCACGAATGTGCAATATATGCTACTTTGGGGGTAAAATAAAGAAATACATATATTTATTTATCTATTCCTTGAGCTACAAGAGTCTATAGTTTTCCTCTTTAATTGCTTTCCTCTACACATTTTGAAAGTTTCAAAAGCTATAAATATAAAACAGAGAACAATAAACCTCAAGGAAATGATTAGCAATCCTCTTAATAGGAAATAAACATTTTAATTACATGTTCTATATCACTTGAGTTATTTCAAATTCTGATACCAGCACAAATATCTCCCTAACTTTTCTGTATACAGTTAAGAATCTAGTACCTTATGAAGAAGAGTGCTAATCCAACCCCACCTTCATTTACTGGGACAAGACTTGGGGGTCTACAAGCTATACATGATTTGTCACAATAAAGGATAAAAAGAAAACCAAAGAAGTCAGATTTTAGATCATAAAAATTTCAAGCTATTTTCATTGAAAATCTGAATATCTGTAAATATTCTTTATTTTTATAGCATTCAGTTTTCAGATGAGGGTAAAACAGTTTAGGGAAGCTTTTTAGAAAGTGTTACAAAATAAATCAACTCTCTTTGTATCTGAACACAGTCATCACTCTCTCCAAATCAAGGCAATAAAGATAATTTTAGCTGACAAATGACCTCAATTAAGATTTCTAATATTAATTGAAAACACTTTGGGAGAAATATCCACCTTAACTTTATCCTTGAACAGTCAAACAAGAAAAAAACCCAAAAGAAAAAAATATTTAAAATTTCTCTCACTCTCACATTTTTTAAACTCTCTACTCTGACTCTAAAACAATTACAATAAAAAGTTATTACCACACATAAATATTCAGGATATGAATTCATTATGCATAGAAATTTGGTTAACTATATTGTTATAACTTAAGAATGAGAATTGGGAATATGAAAAATAATGACAAGTATGCATACTACTGTTTGATAGTCTTAGATTAGTCTTGTACGTGGTTTGAATTCTCAATAAGCCAGACCATCATGTTCAAATGGGAGGAATACCTTCTTTTCCATTTATCCCTCCTTTTGGGATTTTGGGCACACGCACACTCTCCCAGTGAGTTTTTCTTATTGTTGTTGCTTTGTTTTGGTTTTTATTTTTTGCTACAGTGCATGTGTACTCACCAGAGAGAAATAGTGAGTCAGAGGGAGGAGGAAAAGTAAAAAAAATCATCCCCTCAGGGGGAAATTCCTTCTCCTCTATTCTCCACTCAGGATTTAGGACATGCGTACACATGTGACCAGTGTGATTTTCAAACTACCTGTCCAGGACTCAAACGGCAGAGTTAGCTATGTGAGATCCTACACCTTATCCACCAGTCACCTGCTGGCCTCACCCAGCATGTTTTTCAAACTGCTAGTCCAGGACTCAAACTACATTGTTGGCTATATAGGATCCGGCCACCTTAACTGCTGCCACCAACTAGTCCACCTTTTTAAATAAAATTATTTTGAAATATTTGCTTGAAAGATAGATATGCCATCATCCATAGAATCCTGACAATAGTAATACTCTATAATTGGAGTTTTCTGGAAAAGATTATACACTACAATTTTTTCCTTTAAAAGGTTATAAAGTGCCATTAGAATAATGTAGTGCTAATGGCCCTCTCTCTGCCTTTCCTTGGCAAGCTAATGTGCCCTCTGGCCTTTGAAAAGAAAAATTTAAATATATTTTAAAAGAGTATATTTTAAATAATTATTTATTTGTTTAATTCTATTTGTTATTGTTATTTTTAAATTTTAAAAGACAAAGAGAGAGAGAAAGGGAAACCGAGAAAGCAAGCTTCTAGGTCTGGGACTTGAAGCACAATCAACCACGTGACAATCCAGAACCTATATAAATATGTAAGTATATATTTATAGTCTATATACAGTTTAGGTGCACAATATGATATTTTGATATACATACTCATAATAAAATGATCACTAGTGAAATTAACATATCCATCACCTTCCATAGTTAACTTGGGGGTGTATGCAGTGTGTGTGCGAGGTAATAGTACCTAAAATCTAGTCTTAGCAAATTTTCAGCATGCAAAACATGCTAATTATAACTACTGTCTCTGTAAAATTACTACTATTTTGTTCATCTTAAAACAAAACAAGGAAAACAAAGAACTATTAAAATATAACCTGACTAAATAAAATGTTTGTTATATTATACATGTAACATTTACATAATAATATATTATATATAATAGTAATATATATTATTAATAATGTATCCTATGTTCCCAGCCAGCACTAACTTTCTTTCTTTTTTAAAAGAATTATTTAACTTTATTTATTTTAATTTGACCACAGAAGGGGAGAGAGAGAGAGAGAAAGTAAGAAAGCGAGCTACCAAGTCTGGGACTTGAACTGCATTGGGCCATGTGGGAGTCCAGAGCCCTTAACCACAACACCACCTGCTGGTCCCATAGCACTAACTTTCATGTGGAATGAGAAGAATTTTATAAGAATTAATCTTAACCAGGAATGAAGTATAGTTCATTCAAAAGCATAAAATTTAAATTCATAAAAGATCATTTTAAAGTTGAATTTAGAAAAAAAAATAAGAGCATTGCAAAACAATTTTAGGACCAAATAAATACATCTAGTAGAATGTAATTGATTTTAAAAAGGTAGGATATTTTAATTAAGATAAAAGTTGAGCAAAAATTTGTCATAATGGGCCAGCATATAGTATGGTGGTTGAGGTACTCAGCTCCCTTATGGCCAACTGTGGTTTGAGTTCCAGACCGGGAGGCTTTCTTTCTCACTTTCTCTCTCTCTCTCTCACTCTGGCCCTCCCTGGTCAAATTTAAAAAATAAGTAAATAAAAAGAAAGTTAAATAAAATACTTTTTTAAAAAAATAAACAAAGCAATGATAAAATAAGATCACGTCTGTAAATATTCTTTATTTTTATAGCATTCAGTTTTCAGATGAGGGTAAAACAGTTTAGGGAAGCTTTTTAGAAAGTGTTACAAAATAAATCAACTCTCTTTGTATCTGAACACAGTCATCACTCTCTCCAAATCAAGGCAATAAAGATAATTTTAGCTGACAAATGACCTCAATTAAGATTTCTAATATTAATTGAAAACACTTTGGGAGAAATATCCACCTTAACTTTATCCTTGAACAGTCAAACAAGAAAAAAACCCAAAAGAAAAAAATATTTAAAATTTCTCTCACTCTCACATTTTTTAAACTCTCTACTCTGACTCTAAAACAATTACGTTAAAAAGTTATTACCACACATAAATATTCAGGATATGAATTCATTATGCATAGAAATTTGGTTAACTATATTGTTATAACTTAAGAATGAGAATTGGGAATATGAAAAATAATGACAAGTATGCATACTACTGTTTGATAGTCTTAGATTAGTCTTGTACGTGGTTTGAATTCTCAATAAGCCAGACCATCATGTTCAAATGGGAGGAATACCTTCTTTTCCATTTATCCCTCCTTTTGGGATTTTGGGCACACGCACACTCTCCCAGTGAGTTTTTCTTATTGTTGTTGCTTTGTTTTGGTTTTTATTTTTTGCTACAGTGCATGTGTACTCACCAGAGAGAAATAGTGAGTCAGAGGGAGGAGGAAAAGTAAAAAAAATCATCCCCTCAGGGGGAAATTCCTTCTCCTCTATTCTCCACTCAGGATTTAGGACATGCGTACACATGTGACCAGTGTGATTTTCAAACTACCTGTCCAGGACTCAAACGGCAGAGTTAGCTATGTGAGATCCTACACCTTATCCACCAGTCACCTGCTGGCCTCACCCAGCATGTTTTTCAAACTGCTAGTCCAGGACTCAAACTACATTGTTGGCTATATAGGATCCGGCCACCTTAACTGCTGCCACCAACTAGTCCACCTTTTTAAATAAAATTATTTTGAAATATTTGCTTGAAAGATAGATATGCCATCATCCATAGAATCCTGACAATAGTAATACTCTATAATTGGAGTTTTCTGGAAAAGATTATACACTACAATTTTTTCCTTTAAAAGGTTATAAAGTGCCATTAGAATAATGTAGTGCTAATGGCCCTCTCTCTGCCTTTCCTTGGCAAGCTAATGTGCCCTCTGGCCTTTGAAAAGAAAAATTTAAATATATTTTAAAAGAGTATATTTTAAATAATTATTTATTTGTTTAATTCTATTTGTTATTGTTATTTTTAAATTTTAAAAGACAAAGAGAGAGAGAAAGGGAAACCGAGAAAGCAAGCTTCTAGGTCTGGGACTTGAAGCACAATCAACCACGTGACAATCCAGAACCTATATAAATATGTAAGTATATATTTATAGTCTATATACAGTTTAGGTGCACAATATGATATTTTGATATACATACTCATAATAAAATGATCACTAGTGAAATTAACATATCCATCACCTTCCATAGTTAACTTGGGGGTGTATGCAGTGTGTGTGCGAGGTAATAGTACCTAAAATCTAGTCTTAGCAAATTTTCAGCATTCAAAACATGCTAATTATAACTACTGTCTCTGTAAAATTACTACTATTTTGTTCATCTTAAAACAAAACAAGGAAAACAAAGAACTATTAAAATATAACCTGACTAAATAAAATGTTTGTTATATTATACATGTAACATTTACATAATAATATATTATATATAATAGTAATATATATTATTAATAATGTATCCTTTGTTCCCAGCCAGCACTAACTTTCTTTCTTTTTTAAAAGAATTATTTAACTTTATTTATTTTAATTTGACCACAGAAGGGGAGAGAGAGAGAGAGAAAGTGAGAAAGCGAGCTACCAAGTCTGGGACTTGAACTGCATTGGGCCATGTGGGAGTCCAGAGCCCTTAACCACAACACCACCTGCTGGTCCCATAGCACTAACTTTCATGTGGAATGAGAAGAATTTTATAAGAATTAATCTTAACCAGGAATGAAGTTTAGTTCATTCAAAAGCATAAATTTTAAATTCATAAAAGATCATTTTAAAGTTGAATTTAGAAAAAAAAATAAGAGCATTGCAAAACAATTTTAGGACCAAATAAATACATCTAGTAGAATGTAATTGATTTTAAAAAGGTAGGATATTTTAATTAAGATAAAAGTTGAGCAAAAAATTGTCTTAATGGGCCAGCATATAGTATGGTGGTTGAGGTACTCAGCTCCCTTATGGCCAACTGTGGTTTGAGTTCCAGACCGGGAGGCTTTCTTTCTCACTTTCTCTCTCTCTCTCTAGAATTAAATTAATAATAATAATTTTAAAATTATATATATAATTCCTTTAAAAATTTATCATAATACTTTAGGAATTTATCACGGCAACTGAGAATTCTGTTTAAACACCTCTGATAACCTGTCTTTTCAGAGCCTGCAATTACACACAGTAGTTTTCTCTTATGAGTTGTACGGCAGTTAAAGAGTTTTAATAAAGGTTTGTAAGTCCATGATTATAATTTTTTTTGAAATAAGCAAAGAAGGCAGGTGGAAAAATTGAAAGTGGCTGTTTTATTTACATATGTGAACACATGTGTAGCTTCTAAACACACATTTCCACCTGTTCAATGTTGAATATATAAAAGAAGAATATAATCGGGACCTATTTTTCCAGAATATAAGTAAAGAGACAGAAAGCAATACATGATAAGCTGGGAAGCTTCTTATATTTCTTTAATTTGATAATAAAAACAAAATAAAAGATGCATAATATACTTATTATAGTGATAAAATATAGGTGAAATTTTTCACAAATCCCACATCAAAATAATAATAATAATAATAATAATAATAAGTACAAGTAGTCCTTGTCAATCTCTTCATTTAGAGATTATCATAAAATACAGAATAGTTCATAGAACTCTACATTATACTATAGTATATTAACTTAGTTTAAGGCCCAGAAATTATTACAAAATAGTATAACTGACAGAACTTTTTGCATGTTTATCTTTTTAATTTTACCTGGTAAAGTACTGAATTTTTGTCCTAAATATATGCAACATTATTGCATTCCACATGTCATTACTGGTTAATTATAAAAGTTTGGGTAAAGCATAGTGCGAAAGAACGTATTGCAAAATAGAAAATATGTTATTAAAGTAGGCTGAATGACATCACACATCACAGTCGTTAACAACATTATATATTTTACCTGCCTTTGGTAACCTCTTTTTTCATGAAATTAGTTACATTTGTCTAAAATGCCACAGTATACATTCTCACTCTTCTGCGGTTTGAACAGAAATTGCTCTCGCAGACATTCAGCAGCTTTCTCACAGGCGCTGCTCTGAAAGCCTGGGGTCTGGGGACAGATTCGGGGGAGTACTACAGGATGTGAATGACCACTCTACTCATAAGAGATCACCTACTTGAAGCTAGCATAGAGGCAGTTCCTTTGAAGATATCTGGAATTTGAAAACTTTGATCATGAAGGCAGCATTAAAGCCCACAGATGTGGCAGTGTACTTCAGAGCATGCACTGCCAAAGTGCCCAGTCCATGACAATTTTATTCAAGCTTTAATGGAATTTCTAGTCTGGGAACAAGTCCTGCTGGAAGATTATTTTTGCATGTAAGTCAAAATTTCAGAAAAGCAAACATGAAGCATCTATTAATTCAGCAGTCACTGACATTTTT
Source organism: Tupaia belangeri chinensis (assembly GCF_000334495.1). Taxonomy (NCBI): domain Eukaryota; kingdom Metazoa; phylum Chordata; class Mammalia; order Scandentia; family Tupaiidae; genus Tupaia; species Tupaia belangeri. The sequence continues at coordinate 72,323 of NW_006203686.1, forward strand.
TTTTCTTTCTTTTTCTTTTTTTTTTTTTTTTGGAGAGGTTTTTGGTATAGGGCCATGTGCTCTCCAGACAGACAGAGACAGAAAGTGAGAAATCACCCCCCAGGCAGGATGGCCACGCTGCAATCCCTTCTCCTCCATTCTCCTCTCGGGATCTTGGGCACGCACGCACACACACCTGGTGTGAGTTTAAGCCACCAGGTCCAGGACTCAAACCGCAGTTGACTACGTGGGAGTCCAGCAACATAGCCATTACGCTAACTGCTGGTCCCAGTCACTGACATTAAAAACACACAAAAAAATCAAGCCACATCCTAGGTAATGAAGCTACCAAAAAAGAAATGCTACTGACCCTTTATCATTTTTTCTAATACTCTGAAATTTCCTATGTTCTAAGGGAAATTAGTCTCTGCAGTAAGTCTCAGTTGTCTTCAAACTGGTAGTGAACACTATCATGTGCTGCTCCAGTACCACTTCAGAAATGATGTTCTACTTCTCCAGCTGTTGACTCAATGCCTAGTAGACAGATCACAGTTAATACCCTCTTACATGTGCCTCATTGGCAGCCTATGTTTGGTGACTAATGGGTCACATGATACCTATGGATCAATCATCATCTAGCTTCATGAGAGATTGGTGTTCAGATCCCTAGCTCCACTATAGGCCATTATTAAAGGCCATCTCAGTTTCACAGTACCTGTGAGGTCAGCTGGGGTTTGCTTGTCACTACGTGGCAGCCCGTGCTCTCCTGGGGCCGTCTCCTATTTCCTTACTTACCTGTTCACAACCGTTTATTCCTGGGTAACTATCTGCACCTTATTAGCTTTCTCAGGCTCTGCTTCCCAGGGAACTCTACCTGTAATCAATTCAGTTTATCTTTATAGAGGTTAATATAACTGTGTGAACTTGACTGGATTGTGGCATGCCCAGATAGCTAACAAAAAAAAAAAAGAGAGAGAGAGAAGAAAAGAAAAGAGAAGAAAAGAAACTCGGTGTGTTTGTGGGGATATTTATTTCTAGAAGATATGAACATATGAACATGTGATTTTGTAAACTGAGAAAGCAGATGGCTTTTCCCAATATGGGAGGGTATTTCTTAGTCCATGTGGGCCTGAATAGAAAAAAAAAGGTGGACAGAGGAAGAATACTTTCTCTATTCTTGAGCTGGAACATCTGTTTTTTCTGGCCCTTAAATATCAGGATTCCTGGATCTTAGGACTTTGTATTTAGACTGGAGACACCACCAGTGTTTCTGAGGCCCCAGCTTGCTGAGGGTAGATGGTGGAGCTTCTTAGATGCCATAATGGTCTGAGCTAATACTTCATAATCTCTCTTGTCTGTCTGTCTATCCATCCATACTACTGATTCTTCATCTGTGCCAAACCCTGGATAACACAGTTATCATACTCTATACAATCTGTAAAATAGAAAATAAAGAAGTCTGTGGCACTATGGTTGCCTTCCCAGAGGGCACACTTATCTGTCAGGTCCCTGCTATTATGGAGAGAACTGAAAATTTTGTCATGAATGAAGATGTTGTGACCCAGCTAAAATGTAATATTACCGTCTTCAGGCAAAGACAAACATTATGTAAAAATTAATGCATACATACTTTGAAATTACTTGGACACTTTAGAAAAAAGTGAAACTATGAATGTAAATGCTGCTGAGAAAACAGAGCAACTTGAAGAGTGAAGTATAGGTGGTGAGTTTGTCAAAAGCATAAATTTAGAAAGTGAAAAAAATTCCTAGGAGTAATTATAAAAAGATTTTTATGTAAAGTAAAACCATTTCAAGTACTCAATTTTAGGAAGAAGAGTATGATTTATTTTCTCTGAGGAAAATGGCTTTTCATTTGCATTTGGCATTGTAAATATATAAAATTTGATGCACAGAAAAATTGCTCCCTGGATATGGGTTTTCACAACACTCTGGTATGATATAATTTATTTTTCCCCATTTTCTTTCTCTGTAGGAGAAATACACCCAGTGGGACAGAAAGTTTTATTTGCAGAATGCTCCCAATGGGCTGATGACTGATTGAAATTACTCTCAAAAATCAAGAAGCCATCCAGTATCATCAACATTAAAAATAGTTACATTTTGAAAACAGGAATTTAAAAAATTATTCTTCCTGTTCAAGAATTAAAAAAAAATTTGAAAAAGTTGGGACATTAATAACATCTTAATGTGAGCCATCATATGAGGTTAAAAAATCGGTTTTAACCTACCTTAATGATAATCGCCATAGACCACAAAATGCTAGTCACTGCTTTGTACTCTCGATGCTTACTGGTAATGGCTGATGTGCATTGGCACCAGTTGATCACCTGTCTCAGTGTGCCTGTGGTGAGAGGTTTCCTAGACATGGGAAAGTCTCAAATCCATTTTGTCTACTAAGTATCGTGCCTCTCTCTTGGTTGTAGGAGGTCTTTCCCACCATAATGGTACTAACTTCACAGGTTAGGGAACCAATGGGGACATTCTGCCGGCTATGCCTATTATGATTATACATTCAGGAACTTGGGAAAAAAAAAAAAACTGTGATGGAGTTTAAGAACCCATTGGGATCATTGTGACATGTACTCGGACTAAAATTCTATCAAACACCTGCCCCTTATAAACTCCTATTTTGATTGGAGGACCATAGTGATGTTACGGGTTTCCTGGAATTAACGTCAGTTAAGAGTCAGTGTCCACTAGTTCCCCTATAGGACGGACTTATTTTCATTGTCCAATGCACACATATATGATAAAAAGGTCCCTGTTGGAGATTCTAGAAAAAAGAGTAATAGTATAAATTTTAGGTAGTGCAACTGGGTCCTTCTTCTTTCTTTCTTATTTATTTATTTATTTATTTATTTATTTATTATTTTTTGGGGGGGAAGAGATTTTTGCTATAGAGTGTGTGCACTTGCCAGACAGACAGAGAGAGACAGAGAGTGAGAAATCACCCCCCAGGGTGACAAAGTGTGTACTCTTTGGTTCAACACTGCCTTGGATTAATTTATTTTCTTTTGCTTCCTGACTTTGAGATGCATTTAGCTTTGCTCTTTCTGTCCTAAGCTTTGTACTTACACTTAAGAAATGTGCCAATGTGTATTAGTTAGATAGTGTTACAAATATACTAAGAACGATACCTTAAAGCATTGAAACATCCTGGCCAACAGGTGGTGTGATGGTCAAGGCTCTGGACTCCCACATGAGTGACCATCATTTGAATCCTGGACACAGTAGCTTGCTTTCTAGCTTTCCCCTTCTCTTTCTCTGTCTCTCTCTGGTCAAGTTAAAAAAGAATAACAAATGGAATTAATTAAATATATATATATATATATATATATTACATATATATATAATATATATATATATATTTAAAATACTAAAGCATCAACTTTTCAATCTGGTCATATGTAAACAGTAGGAATTGATTGTACTTCACACTGAACACTTAAAACTACTACTATTACTACTAGTAATGATAATGCTCCTGGGTTTCTGAAAGTTTGAGCTCTAGATCTAAAGATTTCATATTTTTAATTGTTCCCAAATTGAGTCTTTATATTAGACTTTTTGTATCCAATCCTTTCTAAAATGATTTTTCTTAGAAGTTTATAAAAATAAGTAAATATGTAATATTTTCATATTTATTAATGAATTATTCTATTACTACTAGTAATGATAATGCTCCTGGGTTTCTGAAAGTTTGAGCTCTAGATCTAAAGATTTCATATTTTTAATTGTTCCCAAATTGAGTCTTTATATTAGACTTTTTGTATCCAATCCTTTCTAAAATGATTTTTCTTAGAAGTTTATAAAAATAAGTAAATATGTAATATTTTCATATTTATTAATGAATTATTTCTCCTTTATGATATCATAGATTTCTTAAGTTAAATGTCTTAAAACAATTTTATCAGGCCCAGCAGATTGCATAATGGCTACGTCGCTGGACTCCCATGTAGTTGACCATGATTTGAGTCCTGGTCCCATGGAGGAGACCATGATTTGAGTCCTGGATCCGGTGGTTTGAACTCACACCAGACACATGTGCGTGCATGCCCAAGATCCCTAGAGAAGAATGGAGGAGAAGGGATTGTGGCATGGCTATCCTTCCTGGAGGGTGATTTCTCACTTTCTATCTCACTTTCTCTGTCTTTCTGATGAGTGCATGCACCCTGTAGCAAAAACCTCTCCAAAAAACAAACAAAGAAACAAACAAAAAATTTTATCTTTTTGATTGTGCTTTGTCAAAACTGTGCCTTGATTAACAGCAAAAAACAGCTATTATAAATTTTTAGTATAAAATCATACCAGTGACATTGCCCACTGTCACACTGAGAACGTTATCATATGTTTGGGGCTAATTGGTCTGATCTTGTATGCCATGCCAGTAGTACATAAATTAAAGTCTAATTTAGCTAAAGAAAATGAATATGTGTATATCCTTAATTTAATTATTATACAGTGTATACACACCTTTTAAAAAACATATTGTAGTCTACAAAGATATATATCAATTATATGTAAATCAGATACCATAATTTAAAAAATAAAATGCAAAACAAAGTCATTTGGTGATTGCTTATTAATGAACATTCAATCTGTTGTATTCAACATTTATGCAATAGACATTTCATTTCATGTCTACACATAGTAGACATTAGGGTAAGCGTGACAGAAAGACGTGAGAAGGACAGGTTACCCTCTAATAGCCTATAGTCTGTACTTGAAACTATGAGTTAATAGTTTCATTTTAGGGTGTTGATTATTTTACATTCTAACTTCTCACCTTTCAAGCTTTATTGTTAACACTGAAGAGGACTGTTACAGTGTGTTCAACTAGAGTTTCTTCAAAGATGAGTCAAAGGCTACAATACTTTGATAAACCTCAAAGCTGATGCTCTGAAATGAAGAGTCAGTGACTTAGACATGGAATATTTATGTTTTATTTTTCATCTTACAACATTTTTATATAGATTATTTTGAATTTTTATTTAACAAGGTGGTAGAGGGCACCTTGAGTATAGGTATCCCATTTTTTTAAATTCCAAACTAAATAGTAACATGAAAACAAATAGACAAAGTTAGTCATCATAAATTAGAGAAAAGTAGAACTTTATGAAATTACAATAAGTACAGTAAGTTAAATTTTTTTAAATGGAAAGACATGCATTCAACCATAATGGGCTCTACCCAGATCACAAAATACTAAATCTCTGGGGCTGTGCAGTGGCACAGATAACACACAATGCTCTGCAAGGCTGACTGATGTGGCAAGGTTCATAGATCATGACTAGAGGCCTCACTGAGTATACAGGGTGCACAAGGAGCCATGTTCCAGGGCTAGCCGAAGCCGTGGATGGATTGTGGCACCAAGATCCTACTGGGATGCTCTAGATCTATTTCCCTTTCCCCTCCCTTCTGTCTTGCTCTCTGTTTCCATCTCTCTCACTCTTGGAAGAAGTAAACAAAAAAATCTACTTCTTTTTTTTTTTTTTTGGAGAGATTTTTGCTATAGGGTGCGTGCGCTCGCCAGACAGACAGAGAGACATAGAGACAGAAAGCGAGAAATCACCCCCCGGGGGGATGGTCACGCCGCAATCCCTTCTCCTCCATTCTCCTCTCGGGATCTTGGGCACGCACGCACACGCGACCGGCGTGAGTTTTAAGCCACCGGGTCCAGGACGCGAGTCGCGGTCGACTACGTGGGAGTCCAGCGAAATAGCCATTACGCTAACTGCTGGTTCCCGAAAAATCTACTTCTTCTTTGCCAGTGCTTATTCTATGTCTGATTCTGCTTGTAGTGAAATTTGTATAATCATGGACACACATTAAATGACTTGAAAGGAAGGGCAAACATGCCTGATAAGAAAGTTTCGGTCACATACCTCTTGGATTTTAGTTGGTCCAAAACATTCTGTCCTAATCAAGGTTAATGAATAAATATTTGCATATGACACATCCACATCTATAATCTTAAATTGTATGCAAATTTTTAATAGAAATATTATTTTTCTAACAATTTTATGTTATAATAATTCATTATAAATAGTTGGTAAAATTCAAGTACCTTAAAGAATAATAGCTATCAAATGCAAAGAAAGTAGAAACTTGAATTCACAAGTCTTTACCTGTCTTCTTGTGTAATGCTAATGTAAAGATAAAGAGAAGCAGGACAACTAGATGGTTCTCTAATGTTATGAACTATTAATAAACTCTGACACCCGGACTTCTTTTAACAAGTCCATGCAGAGGAGACCAGCAGATGGTATAATGGTTACATTGCTGGACTTCTACGTTGTCAACTGTGGTTCGAGTCCTGGACCCGGTGACTTAAAACATGCTGGATGCGTGTGCATGTGTGCCCAAGATCCCAAGAGGAGAATGGAGAAGGGATTGTGGGGGGTGATTTCTCACTTTCTGTCTCTCTGGTGAGTGCACACTCCCTATAGAGTTTTCATTTTAGAAGAACATTCAAGCCAACCTGTGAAGGCTATTGAATCTCACATGACTGATCATGTAGTCACATCAAAAATCATCAGCTTAAAAACACTCCGTACTCCCAAAAGGAGGGAGAAATGGAGGAGAAGGGACTGTGGTGTGACCATTCCTCATGAAGGGTGGTTTATTCTTTCCCTTCATCAGCAAATATAGGTATCTTCTAGCTAAACAACAACTAAAAAAAAGAAAACATCATTATCATCATCCAAAAAGAAAAATTAAGAAATTTTAAGTTTAACAACTTTAAAACATGTAAAGTTAATTCAGAGAAACATAAGCTTAAATCTTACAGCATCAAAACATGAAATGTTTCTGTTGGTCCTTTATTCTGTAGAACTCAGAAAGAGCGGTCAGCCACTCTCTATCCCCAGGTAGTGAGATGATATCGTAAGGCAGGGCTCTACACTATTCTGAGTGGCTTTGAGAAGCAACCACTTTCTGAACTGTACTCCCATTCTCCAATTCTTGTGAAGAAAGAAGCTTACATGACTTCAAAAGAATTCATTGGAGGGAACCAGCAGTTAGCATAATGGCTGTGTCGCCAGACTCCACGTAGTTGACCATGGTTCACGTCCCAGACCCAGTGGCTTAAAACTCACGCCGGGCGTGTGTGTGTGTGTGTGTGTGTGTGTGTGTGCCCAAGATTCCGAAAGGAGAATGGAGGAGAGGAGATTGTGGCATGGCCATCTCCCCTGGGGGGTGATTTCTCGCTTTCTGTCTCTCTGTCTCTGTCTGGCAAGTGCACATGCCCTATAGCAAAAACCTCTAAAAAGAAAAAAAGAATTCATTTAAAATTAAACACAAAGCTGGTGCTATTTAGAATTCTGATTACAAATTACCTCTTTTCTTTCTTTATTTCCCCATTCTACTGTGCACAGAAGCTCATGTTAATCTCCTTTTCTTATATGGCCAAACAGTGTTTAAGACATGTCTCTCAGGCCAGCAGATGGTGTGGTGGTTAAGGATGTTGAATTACCACATAGCTGGCCATAGTTTGAATGCCAGACCTTGCTTTCTCACTTTCCCTCTCTCTATCTTTTGCTCTCACTCTCACTCTATCCCTTTTTGATCAAATTAAAATAAATAAAGTTACATTAAATAATTATTTTAAAAATGTCTCTAAAGATAAGGATTAAAACATCAAAGCATTTATATAAAGTCACTTAAAAGAAGTAAATTCCTCCCTAATGTGAGCAGGACAATGGTTTATAACAGGATGTGGAGTTATACACCCTCAAATTTGACTTTTTTTTTTTCATACTATCTCTGTGCACACTTAGTCAAGGTCACATGGCTAAGCCCAACTTCCAAGGGACAGGGAGATGCAGTCTTATTTTAATGGTAGACTTTTACTTACTTTGGGCTGCTATAACAAGATATCATATACTGGATGACTTAAACAATACAGATTTATTTTTCTTAGTTCTAAAGTCTAGGAAAGCCAAGAACAAGGTGCTGATAGATGTGGTTCCTGATGAGGGCCCTCTTCCTAGATTGCAGAAGACCAAGTCTTATAGGGACACTAATCACATTATAGGACCCCACTTTTATGATTTCATCTAAACCTGATCATCTTCCAAAAGCTCCATCTCTAAGTGCACTGTATTGGAGGGTGGGTGGAAAAACTTCAACTTAGGAATTTTGTGAGACACAAACATTCAGTGCATAAAAATAGCCCCCAGAGGGACCAGCAGTTAGCGTAATGGCTATGTCGCTGGACTCCCACATAGTCAACTGTGGTCGGAGTCCTGGACCCGGTGGCTGAAACTCACGCCAGGAGCATGACCGTGCGTGCCCAAGATCCCGAGAGGAGAATGGAGGAGAAGGGATTGCAGCGTGGCCATCCCCTCTGGGGGAGGGGGGGTGATTTCTCGCTTTCTGTCTCTCTGTCTCTCTATGTCTGTCTGGCACATGCACCCTATAGCAAAACACTCTCAAAAAAATATACGAAAACCATCTCAAAAAAAAAAAAAAAAAAAAGCCCCAGAAAATATCCATCAATATCCCTAAGGGCAGCCATTCAAACTGAGGTAAATTGCATGCCTCCCATGCCAATTTAACCTCAATGATCAAATAATACCTGAATTCAAAGAAATGCTTAAAAGTAAAATAACAGAAATCAGTAGCTATATAGAATTAGCTCAGATCTTACTTTCCAATCCTGCACTGCCAACTTACCAGTGTGAACACTAACCCACATCATAGTCTTACAGGTATGTTTCTAGATTCACAGTCCCTTTATAGACTTGATGTTTATAAATCCATGCATCTTTCCTGGTTTATTTAAGCAAGCCACTTCCTGTGGCCACCCTTTCCTTTTGTTAAAACACTTTCTTTGTCCTCCTGTGACTCTCCTGTGGGCACAGAAGTACTATGAAGAGATTGAGTAGAGAGGAAGAGGCCATACCAGGGGTATACCTGCTAAGCCTCTCTCATCTTCCATATTAATTGGGGCAGAAGAAGAAGAAAAGTTAATTTTAGAGAATGTTGCTTTTTAAAATATTAGAAATATATGAGAAATTCCTGGAACAGTGTGGTTTCAGTATTGATAAAGAGGGTATGGCTAAATGACACCAGAGGCTGGACAGCACACCTTGGAATTTGGAGAAAACATTCATCAGATCATGCACCCACCTAATGACCGTCTGCCATTTTCAAACAAGAAGGCAAGAGGGCAGGCATTTTAGCCATTTTCCCTAAGCACATATTCAAGCTAATTGGCTTTCTGCCATTTTACAGAAGGAAGGCAAGAGGTTAGGCATTTTCGCCATTTTCCTTGTATTCATTCAGAGCTCATAAATCCAAGGAGTTCTAGAAACATGGTATTTCTACTATTTCCTAACACACACACACACACACCCTTTTAGTAAACCACTTCCTGTAATCAACCTCTGTCTCTGGTAAATAACTTCCTGTGTCCACTCTCATAGTAAACCACTTCCTGTGCCCCCCTCTCCCCTATGGTAAACCCTTTCCTGTGCCTTCCCTCTCTTCTATGATTAACCACTTCCCGTGCCCACCAGCTCCTTACGGTAAACCACTTCCAGTGTTCACCTTATCCTTATAAAACCACTTTCAGTGTTCACCCATACCTTATGACAAGCCACTTCCTGTGTTTACCCTCTCCTTACAGTAAACCACTTCCTGTGTCCACTCTCACCATACTGTAAACCACTTCCTAGGTTCAATCTCTCCTTACCATAAGCCACTTCTGTGCCTACCCTTTCCCATGTGGCAAACCACTTTCTGTGCCTACAGATTCCTTAGAGTAAACCAGTTCCTGTGTTCAACTTCTCCTGACCATAAACCACTTCCTGTGTCCATTCCCTCCTTACAGTAAGCCACTTCCTGAGCTCACCCTCACTTTCCAGTAAATCACTTCCTATGTTCACCTCCTTACCATAAGCCACTTCCTGTGGCCACCCTCTCCTTACTGTAAACCATTTCCTTTTCCCCCATGGAAACCATCCCCTGTGGCCCTCCTCTCCTTACAATAAACCACTTCCTATGTCCACCCGTTCTTTAGAGTAAACCACTTTTTGTGTCTGCCTTATCCTTCAGTAAGCCACTTCCTGTGTCTACCCTCTCCTTGTGGTAAACTGCTTCCTGTGTTCACCTTCTCCTTACCCTAAACCACTTCCTGTGTCCACTCTCTCCCCTATGGTCAACCACTTCCTGTCCCCCACTCTTGTATAATAAACCACCTATTGTTTCCACCCTCTCCTTGTGGTAAACCACTTTCTGTGTCTACTCTCTCCTTGTGATAAACCACCTCCTGTGTTCACCTTCTCCTTACCATAAACCGCTTCTTGTGTTCACTATCTCCTCTATGGTAGACCACTTCTGTTTCTCCATTTCTTGCAATAAACCACTTTTTCCACCCTCTCTATATTGAAACACTTGCTGTTTTTATCTGCTCCTTTCATTAAACCACTTCCTGTTCCCATCTCTTCTTACCATAAGACAATTCCTGTGTCCTCCTTCTACATATGGTAAACCACTTTCTGTGCCCACCCTCTCCTTAGGTAGACCACTTCCAGTGTCTGCCCTCTGCTTATCCTAAGCCAGTTCCTGTGTCCATCCCCTCCCCTTGGTAAACCACTTCTTGTGCTCACTCTCTCCTTATGGTAAACCACTTCCCATGCCCACCTTCTCTTTAAGGTAACACACTGCTGTTTCTATCCTCCCTTTATAATAAACCACTGTTGTGCCCACCTTCTTTTGCTGCCTTGCCAGGAAATACTTTATTTCCCATGAATTAAACATACTGGAGATTGTAACATGTAGCATTGTGAGAATTTAATAAGAGATATAAATTAATGTTTCCTAGCATGAAATGAGTATTTACTCTTTATTAGGTACTTTGATAGGCATTTTACATATTATCTTACTTAATTTCTTCAGCATCTATATGGAGAAAATATTACTATTATCTCCATTTATATTCAGGGAAGTTAATTGAGTTATAGTAGCATTAAATAGTGGACCACACTGTAGCACAGTGGTTGAGTGCTATGCACTGGACGCCAGATCCCATATGGCCAACCACAGTTAGAAACTCAGGCTCGGTGATTTGAGGAACAAATTAAGTACATGTGCACGAATATATAAAATCTTGACAGGATAGGATTGCTGCATGTCTGCACCCCATTGGGGAGGGTGCATTCTTTCTCTTTTTCTCTCTCTAAGGCACATGTGCACTCTAGCAATTAAAAAATAAATCAATAACTTGCTGAGCTTCTTAGAAAAATTGAATGTAGAATCAAAATTCAATTGTTCATTGTCTGATCTAAGGTTCTAGATTTTTAATATCTGTATTTAATTACTCTCTTGTTTAAAAAGACTATTAGGGACTGTCCATGTCATCTATTATCATAACTGGGACATTTGTGAGTGGAAGGGAGGATGTTAATAATTAGACAAAGATGAATGTATCAACAGGCTTGTTCTGAACACATTTAAGGTACTGACAGCATGAGTAACTGACATGTAGTAATTTATAAACATATATTGAATTCCTTTCTCACAAATCTCCTTCTTTCTCTTAATTCCCATTAGTTTTTCAGCTGGAAAATAATATTTCTGGATTATGGGGTCTCCAAAGAGAATGGCTACCCCAAGAAAGGTGATTTTTTTTCATATAAGCCCATAATCAGGAGATAATAATGTTCCAGGAGCTCATCCTACCCATATCCATACTCATTAGAAAGTAAAGACTTAAGTAGCTTCACACTTTTCTTTGCAAGACGGAAAGAGTTCTCAAAACATCTGCACTTAGTACACCTCCAAACTAAAACCTGGCTGTTTTATGGGAAATTTCCATCAGAAATGTTCTTCCTGGTTAGAAGGCAATTGTTCTAGCTCATGGTAATAACAAAATATTGTTAATTTTTATGTCCATATAATACAGATTCTAATGAGAAGATCTTTTGTAAGTTTAAAACAGTGTGACCTTTGGGTATCTTTATGAAGTTAATCATCCTTAAGGGACTCTTCCTTCTCTTTGATCCATGTGACCAGTGTTAAGCACACAAAAATCACAATCCTAGAAAACCCTAAACTTTTAACAAAGTTAAAGGACCCTTTTGCATCATGTATTTTTGGCTTATCCCAAAGATGCAACTAAAGGGTTAAGGTAGATAGGGGAATAAGGATGGGGATTGAATTTTTTTCCCTCCTTATTTCTTCAAACAGTTTCCCATTACTACATAATAATAAGTGATATATTTCCTTGCTTTGTCATAGCTAGAAACTTCAAGTCACCCTCACCACACAAAAGGAAAGTGGTAGAAAATTAGTTTATATTTCATAAACATTAAAGCATAATGAGCAGAGATTGGACCAATAAAAAAACCACAAGAGCGAAAGTGAGCACAATCATTTTTTAGAACCAAGAACAACACATATTACGTAGAACAGGAGCTGGGGAGGAAAATGAAGAGATGAATAATTTTATATAAAAATATCACCTTCAATATTCTATTGAAATTCCTCTTTGCATATTTGTCAAAAGATGTTGTGACTGCCAATATTGCTCTTTCATTTTTCTGGTTGTTTTTGTCAATGCATTCTTTACTTAATTTAGACGTTACTGGGAGAGAACAAAATGGGTTAACTTCTTAGGTTAACACTAAGTTTTCTCAGATGACAAGAGACCAGTCAGAGAGAAAACAGCACACAAGAAAGAAAGAACTTAATCGTACCTGAAAACTTGCAGCACACAATTGTGATCTAAGATTGCTTACAAACAGCACAAAGCAAAACAGACCCATAATGTGACTGGTGATAAAATAGTAAATAAGAGGCAAAATTTGAAAAATCAAAATGATCTTATTAAATAAAGGCCCAGGGAACACTATGCTGCCATCATACATTATGAGGAAGAAGAATACATCTCTGCCCATGATATTTGACCAAATAAAAAACAATTCTGGACCACAAAACTATTATCTACAGAATAACAGAAATTGTATCCCTAATGTAATTTCTGAAACAGAGTAGAACATCACTAACCAAGTACTGAATAAGTGTTCACAAATGTCTGGGCCAGGGTGCGTTCAACTACAAAGAAAGCTCTAGATGGTATCCACAGAATATAAACACTGGAAAATTAGCACTCACTTTTCCTCTTTATGTTTTTCTTTTAAATCTTTTTGTATTTTTCATGTTGTCACAAAAACATTTATTAGTTAAGTCATTATTATAAATACTTAGAAGATTCACTTCAACGGTAACACTGAGATTCATGTTTTAAACTTGTCACCAGGAAAAAAAAATAATGTCCTTCTTATTTTTATGATCATCCAGTGACATTATTATAGAATTAAAAAATAATAATAAAATTAAAAAAATATTTAGTCCCAAAAAAAAAGATTTAATCCCCAACAAAAAATTTCAAGTTGTGAATATCCTTACTGTTTACAAACCCACCTAAAAAGAAAAGAAAAAGAAACTTAAAAATGATATATTGAACAGAGTAAAGTATTCATTCTAGGAAGCAACTTCTTCTGCAAGATTTCATACACTATTGAAAGGTTCAAAAAACTACTTTGAAATTTTTTATCTTGAACAAAATAAAATGCATGAGAAGGAGAAGAAAGGAGAAGGAAGGAGAAGGAAAAAAAAAAGGGGAAGATTCTTTACTCTTCCAAAAGATCCTGAAAAGTAAGGAAAGTTTAATTATTCAGCTGTGGCAAATGCTCTGGGGGGAGGGGTTGAAAGCTAAAGTACAATATGAAGCGCCACATCCAGGTGATAGTTTTGCCACTTCGATTTTCTTTATGATTTCACCAGTTCACAGAATGAACAAGCAAAGAAAAAAATCTTTATTATTTCTCTAACTTTTTGAGATAAAACTTCATTAAAAATTCTCAAGCCAAAGTATGGAATGGGGGACTCTGGGTTTCAGTTTTCCTCTTTAAAGTTACAACTCACTGCAAGCTCAACTTCCTTGTTTCCTCAAATGCTAGGAAACTCATTTGACTATGTTGTACCTGAGCTTGCCGACAGATTTGAAAAAAGCAATTTCAGATGTCAGAATGAGAAAGCACTGAGGAAAAAAAGAAAACAATCTTTTTATATGCAATCTCTATGTGATGGTACATTATTATTTCCTGTAATGTTACCTATTGATGTACGTATAATTCCTAGGGTAGTCAATTAAAAGATTAAAAGACCCTGTGGCCACATTATGAATTATAATTATTTGAGCAATCTGGTGCTCAGGTGGGTAAATGGCTGTGTCAGAAAAAGACTTGGAAAATAATGATGCTAGTACAGAGGAATGTCAAAATATGTTCTCCTTGTTGAACTCAACACTGCAGCATAATTTCTGCAGCACTTTGTCTTCTCGTGTCAACTTTTTGAGCCACAGGTTATACTTTTTTTTCAGAGCACTTCAGATAAGTATACCCATTCCTATTTAAATTGCACCGCAGATAAGAATCCCAGTCTATAAAAACAATCTACTCATAAATGCTTAACACACACTGCTATAGAAAAGCTTCAAAGCAGTCTACCCTGCTGCCAAAACCAACTCTAACCTTTCCAGCATGACCCTTGTCAAATTGATTGCATTTTCCATATTGGCCCCTGCCAGCAGGCACATGGACTCAATTCACAGTCAGCGGATACTCTGTCTTTCAGGTTTATAAGCATCACTTTAGTCGTAAAACCTAATCAACACAATGAATATCTCATCCTCTGGCAAACCCTAACAGTCCACCTGGAAGCACTCCATTTGGAAGGTAAGAGATCTTTCCCAGCTAAACATGAAGAATTTGAATTCCAAAAATTTAATAAAGAGACAAACTTTAATATTCTCTATACAGACTGGGCGGACAGCCAGTATTAATTCAGCATGAGATGCAAGCAATGGGCCTTCTAATAAAAACTCCAGTGATCATTCAAACAGCCTCAATGACCACCCAATAAATTTACTACAGAATAAAATGAAGCACCTATATTTAATTACTATTAGAAATTAATGGAACTATTTTACGCTTCACAGGGTATAATACAAAATATAATGCCAAAATTGGTCCTATCCATTTATTTAACAAATATTTATTAAAACGTCTTATTTTGTAAGAACTAAAATAGCACTTGAAATTGACACTAAAATAATTTTCCAAATGATTTGGACCTTGAAACAATTGCTTCTGAAATGATAATTTTCCATTAGTTTGAATAACTTTTATAATAAACATAGTATCCCTGTGATTTGGATGTATAGACCTATCATGGTGACTAATTTATGACATTGATCCTAATATTTTATGGCCACTGATGAAAAACAGATAGATGAGAGGCAGATAAGACAGAAATTATACTATAACTCACAGATATGCAATATTAATATAATGTATTTAGACACATAACACTTTTCTAATAGCCTAAGAGAAACATATTGTAACCCTGTTAGAGAAAGAAAGTGAGCCAGTTTCCTAAACTTTCACAGTACTAGAAATTATATGGTGCACATTCCTTAAAATTCAGATTTCAGATCTTCAGCCACAATATTAGGTTTGGTGAGATTGACCCAGTGCCTCCATATCTGCATTTTGACAAATATTCCACGTCGTTTTCATGCACAATTGAAGTAGCTACTGGTTTGTGTGTACATATTCTGTTTTCTGATCCTTAGTCAAGATTTACCTAATATATAAATGCTTGCATCTTCTCAAAAGCCTATAAGCAACTCCACCACACAAAACAAATAGTTGTTCTTTTTATATTTTTTCAAAAGTAACTACAGAAATAATTGTTTTAAAGTTTTAAATAGGTATTGTTGACTAAATATATAGACTCTTGTTAGGAGTGAAAACTAATGATATAAATTATGATATCGTAAAGACCATATTTCTAAAAACTTACAATGAGTCCAAGATGTTATTTCAATAGTTACTATCTTTTATACCATGAACATAAATAAAGGACATTCCTCTGTTTTATGGAACTTCAGTTCACTTGGACAAACCTGGCAATAATTGAATCAGTTTGTTAAAGAGACTGTGTTGACCAAAACATGCCTCCAGCGGGTGTCCCTGCCTTCCTGTGTAGATTTCTTCTACTTCCTAAGACAATATGACTTTCTAGTCTGACAAGTCTGTAGGTAGTTGACACATGTGGTGGCTTGCATGTACTACCACAGATAGAACAAAATCAGGTAACTTGAACCTAAACGCTTTTGAAACTACTGACACAACAAATTCCCTGTAGCTACAAATTATACAGTCATGAGAATAAATACATGATATACTAACTCATATTCCATGAGAACAAAAAAGGAAACATCTGCTATGTAAATGTTCTCTTTCACTGTTTGTTCTATAGTTCAAAGTGGAAGACCACCACTCACATCAAGGATATGGGTATGTGGTAACCACAAGTTTCACGTCCTGAGCCTGTGGCTTCCGCCAAGAATTTAGGAACTTGAAACTAACAGATGTTGACCACAACTAATAAGTACACACTCATTTTTGTTAAAAAGTGCACATAAGTTCCTTCTTACTTGAAATTAAACCTAACTTGAAAATAAAGTAAAATTAAACTCAAAAAAAATTTTAATGGATTTTTTGGGGGAGGTGGGTAAGCTGCTTAAATTCCCTATATATTCTTTATCAATCCCTTATCTGAGTTACAGTAAGGAATACTATTTAGCCATAAAAAATAATGAAACCCTGACATTTGATACAAAGTGGACGAATATGAAAGACTTAATGCTAAGTGAAGCAAGCCAAACTATGGAAGAGAGGCATTGTATGTCTCCACTTAGCATATACTGAATGTCTGCACTCTATGGCAGAAAATGAAAGATTGGAAGGTAAAATAGCAGGGAGGGCAACTGTAGATAAGATAAACAGTATAGGAAGGGAGTGGATAATAGGGAGTGGAATAAAAGGGATGAAGAAAAGAGAAAAAAAATTATCAGACATAAAAATGAAAAGTTATCTGTCTGTTAATGATAATGTAAATACATAGTAGTATCCTTAAGCTGAATAAATGCACTGATTTCAGGCTGGGAAAAAACATTTTGCATGCTGTAAAGATGTGCAGTGATTAAATGTAATTTAAGACTGTATAGGAAGGCACTGATTAGTAAGGAGTGGGTAGGTGGGGTTCAGGAAGAAAACATTTAAAGACACAAAAATGAAGAGTTATCTGCTGAGAATGACATATACGCTAATATCTTAATTGCCATGTACTACATGCATGCTTTGAAAAACCATATTGTATCCTATAAGATATTCCATAATTAAACGTAAATTTTAAAATCTGCATATATTAAAAAATCCTTATGACTGGCTTTAAAAGAAATATTTCCAAAGTTAAAGAGATATTTAATAAAATTGGAAGAGAATTAAGGAGAAAAATAGAGAGGCAAGACATTTATGGGACACAGAAATGGATGATTATCTATTAATTAGAATGTGTATGATAGCTTCAACTGGACTGGTATGCAGTGTATTCATGTTGGGCAAATTCACTTTAGAAGATGTAGTGATCCAGCAGGTGGCGTTGTGATTAAGGCATTGGACACTCTCACATGCCCAACCAGGGTTCAAATCCTCAATCTGGTGGCTTGCTTTCTCACTTCCTCTCTCTCTCACTCTCAACCTCTGTCTCTCTCTGGTCAAATTTAAAAAAAAAAAAAATGGGGAACCAGCAGTTAGTGTAATGGCTATGTCCCTGGACTCCCACGTAGTCAACCGCGGTTCATGTCCCGGACCCGGTGGCTTAAACTCACGCCGGGCACGTGTGCGTGCGTGCCCAAGATCCTGAGAGGAGAATGGAGGAGAAGGGATTGCGGCGTGACCATCCCCTCTGATGTTGACCACAACTAATAAGTACACACTCATTTTTGTTAAAAAGTGCACATAAGTTCCTTCTTACTTGAAATTAAACCTAACTTGAAAATAAAGTAAAATTAAACTCAAAAAAAATTTTAATGGATTTTTTGGGGGAGGTGGGTAAGCTGCTTAAATTCCCTATATATTCTTTATCAATCCCTTATCTGAGTTACAGTAAGGAATACTATTTAGCCATAAAAAATAATGAAACCCTGACATTTGATACAAAGTGGACGAATATGAAAGACTTAATGCTAAGTGAAGCAAGCCAACTATGAAGTACAGACTTTGTATTTCACTACTCAATATATAACAAATGTCTGCTCTATAGCAGAAACTGAAAGATTGGAAGGTATAGGAACAGGGAAGGCAACTGTAGATATTAGAGGTAGTAAGGATACAAAGATTGGAAGGTATAGGAACAGGGAGGGCAACTGTAGATATTAGAGGTAGTAAGGATAGAAGAAATATGGAGGTGGGTAATAGACGGAGGGAGGGAAGGAGGGAAAGGAACGGGGGAAAAAAAGTACATTTAATTCACACAAACAGAGGTGGGTAATAGATGGAGGGAGGGAAGGAGGGAAAGGAACGGGGGGAAAAAAAGTACATTTAATTCACACAAAAATGAAAAGTTATTTGCTGATGATAATGTATATGACTATGGTAATGGTAATGTCTTTGCCTTGACTGATAAGACTGTATAAATGCTAGAAAAAGCCATGTTGTACACTGTAAGGATCTGGGTACTTTTTGAAAGTATAGCCTTTGCAAGAGGTAATTTCAGAAGTAACACTGACTGCTACAACACTGCGAGTTTCTTCCAGTGTTTTGTTTTAGAGAAAAAGAAATAAGATCTATGCTGCCATGAAATATCACTACTGTCCTCCCCTAAGGGATTGTAATCTTGAAAGGGCATGGCTCCAGAAACAACATACTCCTCCCAGGTGGATATGGCTCATCTCTTTTCTAGGGCTTTGAAATCTACTCAGTGCTTAGAAAGTAGTTCAAATGAAACAATTCAATCCACTCTGCAAGTTATAATGTATATATGGTACAGAAGTAGCTTTCCTGGGTTCAAACGTTATTTCTTTCACTTATAAATTCCATAATCTTAGGTATCTGATATTTGGTATTCTTATCAATTTAATAGGTATAATGATGTTGCCTAACTCAGCAGGTGGTTGTTCAACAGAATGAAAAAAAAAATGGGCATGCGTGCTTATCAATTGTCAAATTAGTCTTTTGAACATCAGATATGTGTCTGTACAATATATCTGTGCAAATCTGTATCTGTACAGATACTACAGAGAGGTGTTCCAAAGTATTCCAAAGTATTTTTCATACTTGCATTTTGAGTTTTTAAATGAGATAGAGCTCATTTTTTTGCATTCTAGCTGTGTCTACTTCTGAAGAATGAATATACACTTATCACGGAGGAGGGAATGTCTCAGGCAGCATGGGATATCATCGTGTTAACAGCTTCTTAGCATGAGACCTCAGTTAAGCCTGGTGGCTCTTGCTGGTTGCCAGGGCTGAGATGGGACAGGCTTATGGAGACCAGGAAGTCTTTCACAAGATAGAAAATTGTGTGTTCATTTGCTTTCCTTTACATTTGTCTCTCCTTCCTGGAATAATCTTATAAAATATGTACATCTCTTTTTTGAGGCTGTCCAAATTAGAACTGTTGCAGAAAATATCTTCTCTTCAACATCAGCTATATAATAATATACATTTAAGCTAGATAGAGCAAACATTTCTTTCCACTTTTCCTAATAAAGATAATAATTTATACATAATTTTGTGTTTCTGAATTAGGAGGAAAAAATATAAGAGCTTTATGCTATTTTCTCTGAAGGTACATAAAACACATTAAGCTGTGTCCTAAGGTGATTATTGACATTTTTTTTACCTTTTGTTTGATGCAAAGTTAATAAGAAAAAAAAAATAATAATGGACTCTATTGATTACCTGTAAGTGAACTGTGGTTAGTTAGTTAAGTCACATGTGTGATGCACACACACACACACACACACACACATACATATAGTCAAACTCATCTCAGATAGATAATACATGCATAGGACTACACATTTCAAATAATATTGAGAGGAAACATAATTTCCATGAGGTTACATACAATAACATAATTTTTAGCAACTTGATCCTAGCAGTATAACATAACATGAAGTTACATACAATAAGATAATTTTAGCAACTTGATCCTAGCAGTATAACATATGCCTTCACATCAATACAGTTTTGATCAACTAATAGTTCATTTTAAATTATTTTATAATTTAAATATTTTATACATACAGGAGTATATTATAACAAATGTTAGAAATATATTCATTTTAATGAAGTATAGAATTACATGATATTTTTGCACTTTATGGATATGTAGCTACTGGAAGAGGTAATTTCAGAAGTAACACTGGAGTGCTACAAATTTTAATATATATTCCAGTGATCTAAAAAAAAAAAAAAAAAAAAAAAAAAAAAAAGATTGATAAACTGAATTACTTTCGCCCTCCTATATGATCAAGGGGAAGGTGAATGACATAAGAAAGTCTTACATAAGAAGACCTAAGGGCCAGGGCCAGCAGATGGAGTGGTGGTTAAGGGTGCTGGATTTCCCCATGGCCGACCGCAGTTTGAATCCCAGACCTGGCGGCTTGCTTTCTCTCTAGCTATTGCTCTGCTCTGTCCCTCTTTGGTCAAATAAAAATAAATAAATAAATAAGAAAAATTAAATAAACTATTTCTTTAAAAAAAAAAAAAGAAAAAAAGAAGACATAAATGCTAAGATGAGCATAATTACTTGATAGACTGCATAATCGCCACCATGCTATCTCCTCCCTAACCAGACACTTATTATTCAGTTCACTGAAAAACTTCATTTCATTGTATATTCAGTATGTGTTTTATAGATGAGATTAAAAATTGAATGCACTTACAGTAATGCATTTTTTTTTGAGAGGTTTTTTTTTGTTTTTTTTTTTCACTATAGGGCACGTGCGCTCACCAGACAGACAGAGAGAGACATAGAGACAGAAAGCGAGAAATCACCCCCAAGGGGGGATGGTCACGCCGCAATCCCTTCTCCTCCACTCTCCTCCCGGGATCTTGGGCACGCACACACACGCGCCCAGCGTGAGTTTTAAGTCACCGGGTCCGGGACACGAACCGCGGTCGACTACATGGGAGTCCAACGACATAGCCATTACGCTAACTGCTGGTTCCCAGTAATGCATTTAACAGTAAGTTATCTGGAGACTTTTATTTTGATGATTTTTATTATTTTCAATCATTTTTAGCTACTGAGCAATCGCTTAAATCTCAAAATCTTATAAATGGTAGTTTAAGTCTTGGGAAAAAAATTCAAACCTGTGATTGTACACTAAATTTTATTAGGCCAACGGATCTTTCTTAAGTTTCATGAGGAAAAATGAGTATTGCTTTTTATATGTGTATTTTATAACATAAAAGTGTGTAAATAACGAAGAAAAATATGTTTTACCACACTTCTCAATTCTCTTGTGACATGTGAAGATATTTTCTGGCAATGAATGGTGAAGGAATCTGGAGAGTAAGATGTGGTAAAGACAGTACAACACCTGTGTCATCCTTCCTCCACCCGCTTGTCCCGGACACAGGAGACTTTGTATGCCAGGTATTAAGTTGACTGTGTTAGCATAAAAGGAATCTTGAATCCTGGGGCAAAACTGCCAGAAGAGATACCAATAAAAAATATTTAGTGGTGCAGGTAAATTTGAAAGTTTAATATAATATAAATATGATGTGATATGACATTATATAATAAATATGTTTGTTGCTGAGATAACAGAGCCATAAGCCTACCCAGACTAATACAGCTTTGAAAATAGTGTTGAGCATTCTTGAAATATGGGACCAGAGAGTGGTGCAGCAGAAAAATGAGCCATTCTAAAAGGCTGACCCACATGAGGAAGCTGTGAGTTCTCATCTGGAGACCTCCCTGGGTACACCAGACACACACATGCCTGATATTTAAGGCTGCCTGAGGCTGGGGATGAGTTCCAGAAAACAAACCCTGTTGGAATTGCATTCTTTCTTTCCTTCTGCTTTATGAAAACATTAGAGAAAGAAAGAAACAAACAAACAAACAAAAAGAATATTTTAACTATAGAAAGGGGTTGGCAAGCAGCAAACATTCAGTTAACATCAGCTATTTTTACCTTTAACAATGGGCAATGTAAATTACTTTAATTAGAATTCACACTACAGAAATTGTGTGGAAGAGAGAATTTGAAAACAAGACAGAGAGAGGAAAAAAATAAAGGAGAGAGAGAGACAGAAGAACTGAGAATTGAGTTTGCTTGGGAGAGAATTCCAAAGAGCATTGCACAGACCAGTCCAAAGAGTGAACATGTGTTTTACATTACTAGAAATGAGAAGATTGGGATCTCATAGGAAACGCTGTTGAGAACTTTATGGAAAACTAAGGTAGTTAACATTAAATCATCAAAAAAGGAAGTTTAAGCAGAGGTAGCAATATAAAAATTAGGGTCTAAAGGGAATGTTCTGAAGAAAATGGATCACAGAGTAAACCTGACGTTTTTATCAAATTCCTGTTCTTGAAAAAATATATTCCAACATAGAAGACATGCTTTTTTTCAAGAAGAACACCCAGAAATATCAAATATACTTAAAGAACTTTCTTAATAAACTGTTACATAGAAAATGACAACAGAAGCCATTAAACTTCCTTCTCACTATTTATTAAGCTCTTAATTAACTTGAGTTTATATAATCTTTAATTGGGATGTGCCATATTTCAATACATATTTCATATCATCTAAAAATACATCACAATAAAAATATATAAATGTTATGTACATCATTATCTTAATTTAAGTTAAATAATAATCCATTTCTCTCCTTTATCTTCCATTAAAATTGGAAATTAAAATATTTTTATTATTTTTAATATTAAGATAACGGAAAAATACCTGTTTTGGCTTTGTTAGTATGAATATAGAAAAATGATGGTATTAAAACAGCCTTCTAGTGACATCTACTGAACACTGAAATTCTTCCTTTAGGAATAAATATAAAGACTAAAAGTATTTCTCCTTGAAAAGAGAAGAAAAATTAATTTTCCTGAGGTTCCATATGAAATTAATCTGCATAAGATATAAAATAAGACTTTTTTTTATAGTTAAATTTAACAGTGAAACTAGTTCAACAAAAATGTGGGCTGTGTTGACATATCGTGAAATGTATTGCCAAAACATGCCGCCAATTTCCCTAAAGGATTCATGGTTTCTTCCAATTCTATAAAAGTTTAGTGGAAGAAAGGTAGTATTAAGGATAATAACAATTAAAAAGGGTTTATTAAGTCATGAGGTAAAGAAACTGAGCAATGTATATGTTACAGACACTAGAATGTTCAGTAACAGAATGAGACAGAATTCATATGAGACCAAGAAACACTAGAAATCTCATGAAAAAAAGTGAAAAACAGTAAAAGATTGAAAAAGAGAAGCATAGGAGCCAGCAGGTGGAGTGATGGTTAAGGTGCTGGACTCCCAGAATGCCAGGCATAGTTCAAGCCCTGGACGGGGCAACTTCCTCCCTCTCTGTCTCTCTCTGTCTCTCCCTGGTGAGTGCATGTGCCCTATAGCAAATTTTAAAATAATAATAATAAGTAAAATTAAATAACTCAAAAAAGAAAAGCAGATAAAGAAAGTTAAATCAGTTGGAAAAATATTTTAAGAATGAATAATTATTCATAAAAATACATTTTGTTAAATTAAACTAATATTAAATAAAATATATGATATGGGTCAATAATCAGGAAAAAATATAATTTTTTAGCGAGATATTTTTGCTACATGGCGTGTGTGCTTGCCAGAGAGACAGAGCGACAGAAAGTTAGAAATCACCCCTTAAGGGGATAGCCATGCTGCAACCCCTTCTCCATTCTTCTCTTCAGATTTCGGGATGCACACACACACCCAGTGTGAGATTTAAGCCACCAGGTCTTAAACACAAACCACGGTTGACTACACTACAGTCCAGCAATGTAACAATTATGCTATTTGCTGGTCCCAAAAATGAAAAAAATATTAAATATTTTACTTGCTAGGAAAAAATATGGATTAATAAAAAAACCTTTGAATATTTATTAAACAATTTTCCAAACATATATTCTATAGTGTCACCATGTTATTATGTATATACTTCAAGTATCTTTGCAAATTCTCTCAAGAGGTAGGCTTACTTTAATTTATCAGGCAATAAAATCAAGGTGACAAGAGCATAACTGGGTACTGCATGTCACAAAGGCAAGAAAAGGTCAAGAAACTTGGACTCTGAAAACCAATCCCAGTCCCCTTTACACTACGTTGCTCCCATTCAGAGGAAGAAGTGCATTATGTAAAGGCTAAATTCACTTACATAACACTTGGCCTGTGTCAAAAAGCTGTTAAAATAGTTTGTTGGGTAATCAGTGGCATGCTGGTTACAGTGGCTGGATCTCCGTGCAGCTACGGACCCAGACCCAGCAGCTTGAAGAACATTCCAGGTGCGTGTGTGTGCATGCCAAAATCTTGAAAGAGAAATGGAGAAGGAAGGGAAACTGTGTGACCTTCTCTGTGAGGGATGTCTTCATACTTTCCCTCTCTCTCTCCATTTCTCTTGGTCTCTGGTGATTGCACATGCCCTCCGACAAATAAGAAAATACAAATATGTCATGATGCTGGGACAATCTTCTACATTCTTCAACTGGAAAATAAAATTTTAGGTGTTTTAAAATTTTCTTCAATTTACAATCTATATTTTTAGTGTTTTATTTAGATCATATTTTAAATATTTAAAGCTGGCTTTTTTTTTTTTTTTTTTTTTTGCTTTATGATTTGTTCACCTGCCAGAGAGAGACATCACCCCCCAGGGAGGATGGCCATGCCACAACCCCATCTCTATTCACCTCTGGAGATGTAGGCACATGTGCACATATACTGAGAGGGATTTTCAAGCTGCAGGGTCTGGGACTTGAACCATAGTGCCAGCCATGTGTGATCCAGTGCCTCAGCCTACATGCTGGCCCAAGAGATCTCATCAAATTTTTGTTGTGATATTTTTTATTGCTCTTATCAATCAAGAACTATTTTTTTAATGAATCAATGATGTCACAATATTCATGACACATTAATTTTTAAAATTTATTTGAAGGTAAGCAGAAAGAGTATTGATTTTCCATATTGTTCTTAGCCAGTATGAATATAGATGCTTGCTCTGATGCTCTGGGAGGCTGCTGTGTCTGCCTGTGTGTTGGTATAATTTTAGCATGTTTTCACAAATCCTGACATCATTTAGTATTAATTTCAAGTGTGTCGCTGCCTGGGAAATCAAATACTCCCAGTATTTTATGATCTATTCATTTAATTAAACTTACATATTTTATCAATAACAAGTGAATTTCCAAACAGCATCGCTGAATCAAATTTATTTTTGAGGATTATTATTCTTGACCTAGTTTTCCTTTTTAAGTTCCCTTGTGTGTTCTCAGGAATGGATTAGATGCAAAATAAGTATTTATAATGATGTTGAGAGTGATGATATATGAAAACTGGTTATTATTGCCATTAGGAATTATTGCACAGACACTGAAATCTAAAGAAAATGCAATGGAAGTGAGAACGATAAGACTGCATAATATCTCATCCAAATCATCAAAAATCAAATGACAGTCTTTTGAGATATACCATTGCAGACTTGTTTCTATTTTACTTTTCTTTTGTTATTAAAAGAAAACACAGTGTAACAAAACAAACATAATCTTGTGATTTGAAACACATTTTAAACTTTTAATTTAAATAGTAGAGATAATTTGAGAGTATCCTTCTTGCTCATAAAATATCTTAATTTAGTGATTCTAACTGTGTGTTATAAAAATCTTCAATGCCTTCAATTACCTCAAGGGCATATGAAAGTATCTCCTTAAGACACATTTAATTGTAAATCATTTTTACTTGTATTTATTCATTCATTTATTTTAATTTGACCAAAAAGAGACACAGAGAGAAAGAGACATAGAGAGAAAGTGAGAAAGTAAGTCACCTGGTTCAGGACTCAAACCATGATCGGCCATGTCAGACTGTCCAGTACATTATCCACCACGTCACCTGCTGGGCTCCAATCATTTTAATTTTTAAAAAGGTATGAATGAGTAAATAAATGACTTAATAAATGTTTACTCTCTATATATGTTAAATTGAAAAATATGAATTGCAATATTATTAAAAAGGAATGATGTGGTGATAAGATTCCAAAATGAAATTGGTACATTTTCTTTATGCAATTCAGTTTCTGCTAACTTTTTGAAAAAAATCCCATAAGAACACTGAGTATCAAAACCTAGCTCTATGGAACAGCAGTAATGCATTTCTTTTTTTCTTTTATTTTTAAAGAATTATTTATCCAACTTTATCTATTCATTCATTTATTTTAATTTGACCAGAGAGAGACATAGAGAAACAGAGAAAGAGAGAGAGAGAGAGAGAGAGAAAGTGAGAAAGCAAGCTACCAGGTTGTCCCGACCCTCAGGACAGTCGAACAGGTTTCCTGAGGGAAGGAGTGAGAGACGAGACAAATGGTGCAGTGTCACAGCACAGAGACGAAGCAGTGTTACAACTCTTCAGGGTTGTCTGGAGACAATAGGGTGTCACAGCTCAGGGTCATTCAGAGACGACACGGTGTCACAACTCTTCAGGGTCTTCAGGGTCATCTGGCAATTGTGGGCCAGGGATCATGGTTATATACATGTTGGTGGGCAGTGATTGGTTGAATGAAGGATTATAAAAGGTGGGTTATGATTGGTTGCTTTGTGGACCAATCATGAGGTGCCAGATATGCAAATCTGAGGGATTCTAAGCTCACCGATTTGCTATGGGAAGTGGCCAATCAGAGTATGGTTTTGAAGGTGAGGTTTTTTTTAAGAGGAGCCAATTATGGCCTTTGCTTGCTGAGAAATCGAAACTTAGAAGTTTCCTTAAAATGGTGATAGTATAAGACTCATAAAATGGCCTCAACGGACTCCCTGCGCAGCCTCCCACACCAGGTCCTGGACTCAAACCATGGTCGGCCATGTGGGAGGGTCCAGCACCTTAACCACCACACCATCTGTTGGTCCTCAGTAACACATTTCTTAAGAGAAGCTGGATCCCACGTGGTGACCACATTTTGAATCCCCCAAACCAGTGAGCCTGAAACACACTGGGCAGGCATGCAAATGCCCAAAATTCTATGTGCTGCAGAACTAAAGGAAGGGCACCATGCTATGAATGGCTGCTGAGAAGGGTGATTTTTTTCTCTCTGTCACATTTCACAGGTATGTGCATGTACTCTTTCGTGAAGAAATTTTAAAAGTCAATATAAAAATTGAAGAAAGAATACCGGAGTACTTATTTGTGACGACTTATGTGTCAACCTGACTGGTCCACAGGATGCCCAGATATCTGGTTAAATATTGTGTGTGTCAATGCTGGTGTTTCTGGAAGAGATCAGAATCCAATTAGTGGCTTGAGCAAAGCAGATGATCTTCCCAAATATTCAGCACCATCTAATCTCTTGAGTACCTGAATGTATCAATGAAAAGAAGGAAGGCTGAATTTGTTCTCTGAGTTACTTTGGGAGCTGGGACATGATTTTTTTCTTGTTCTTAGTGCTCCTATTTTTCAGACCTTCAACTGTAGGCTGGAATTAACACAATCAGTTCTCTTGTTTTTAGGCCTTTTAACTGCACTACCAGTTTTCCTGTGTCTCCAGCTTGCAGACAATAGATTATGTGACTTTTCAGCCTCCACAATTGTATGACTGAATGACTTATAATACCGCTATTTCTAAATAGATAAATAGATCGGTGATAGATAATGATGGTTCTATTTCTTTGGATAACCCAGGCTAATACACTCATTCGTGCTGTAATTAAAATAATTCTAAATTCTTTTTCCATAATCCATGTAAAAAAAATAGTAATCTAGGTGCACTTTACGTCTTCAGGTGGTTATTTATGCACAATTTATGAAGAAATAGCATAGAACCAGAAAAATCAAAGTGATTAAGACAAAATTGAGCAACTGATAGAGGGAAAGTTTTGAATCCCGGTCAAATAATAACAACAAGTATGAATTTTTTCAAAACTATAAATTATTTAAATGATGTGACTTAAATTTATGTAAATCAACTTAAACCCTACAGGAAAAGGTAATATTAGTCCTAGTCAATTCCAGATGAGACCAGCATATTTGCTTTTTTCCATCCCTGGCTATTCCCTAGTCTCAGAGATGCATATACATTCCCAAGGGTTTATGCAATGCCATAGCATGAATTTGTGAACTGAGAGTGCGATGAACACTCTAGAAGAAATGGCAACCATCATCTCTAAGAGTTTGTGTCCTTTTGGTAAACAATGCAGTAATTAGTTACTATTTCTAGAGCCACTATTCTATGCCAGACATTGGTCTGCATGCTTTATTTATGAATTTACTTTATGCTCCCTAGATTTTACAGATAAAGACCTTGAGGCACAAAAGTTTAAGCAACTCGGGAACCAGCAGTTAGCGTAATGGCTATGTCGCTGGATTCCCACGTAGTCGACCGCGGTTCGTGTCCCGAACCCGGTGGCTTAAAACTCACGCCGGGCGCGTGTGCGTGCGTGCCCAAAATCCCGAGAGGAGAATGGAGGAGAAGGGATTGCGGCGTGACCATCCCCCCTGGGGGGTGATTTCTCGCTTTCTGTCTCTATGTCTCTCTCTGTCTGTCTGGCGAGCGCACGCGCCCTACAGTGAAAATCTCTCCAAAAAAAA
>NW_006203686.1:101182-159267 GCF_000334495.1 Tupaia belangeri chinensis
ATATATATATATATATATATATATATACATACACACACACACACACACACACACACACACACACATATATATATAATTATATATAGATAGATAGATAGATAGTTATTTTCCATGTTTGCTATAGGGTACATGTGCTCATGAGAGAGAGATTGGGAAGGTGAGAAAGCAAAGTCCAGCTCTCTAACTTCAGTTGGCCATGAGGGAGCACCAGTTGGCCCTAATTTTTCATCCTTTATTATACCCTCTAATATGTAAGAATCTCCCATGAGTGCAGGAAGACTGAGGGCCAGTTCCCATTGAGTGGAATGTAATATGTTCTACTCAAATTACCTGTTGTTCTCTGGTCCGCATTGTGTCCTTGGACTTTTACACTTTGAGGGAATATTTCTTTATGTCAGATACTAGAAATAATGTCTTCATGCTATATCTACATTCTGTAGTGGCAAAGTAGCTCTGATACACACATATGTTGTTCCACACACACACAAAAAAAGGTTCATTCTTACTACAGTTTGATGCATTTAATAACATTTTGGCTAATATTTCAAGTACAATACCAGATAAGGCTAAAGAGATAAACCTGAACTCTTGTTCGTATTCACTCCTCAGGACTCCAGAGCACACAGATTAGGTGAGCAATGTTCCCCTGAGCAATAAAGCGAGGTGAGCAAGTTCTAGGGTGTAGGAAACTGGGTGAAATTGGGAAGAGAACCAGTTACTTAAAATCGTATTCAGTCTTTATTTTCTATCTCAATAAAAAGTGGCTGGGAGACCAGCAATTGATGTAATGGCTATGTCGCTGAATTTCCATGTAGTCAAATACAGTTCAAGTCCTGGGCCCAGTGGCTTAAACTCACGCCAGGCGCGTGTGCATGCATGCCCAAGATCCCGAGAGGAGCATGGAGGAGAAGGGATTGCTGCATGACCATCCCCTGGGGGTGGTGGTGATTTCTCGCTTTCTGTCTCTCTGTTTCTCTCTGCCTCTCTGGCGAGTACACATTCCCTGTAGCAAAAACCTCTAAAAAAAAAAAAAAAAAGTGGCTGGGATTTTTTTCTTTCAAATAGAACAGCCTTACATCTCACAATACACTACACATATAGTTTTAATAACTTTTTTATATCAATAGATTAAAATTGCATAGTTTTTTCTAAAACTCTGGTCATTGAGACAGGCAGTTTTCTTCCCCTGTAGCTATAGTTACTTGGTTTCTAAATAGCATATATTCCTACCTGCTTATAACAAGCCCTACCTTTGACAGATAGTGGTTGTTTGTTTGAGTTGTGATGAGAAAAGATATTTTTAATATAGTATTTCCTAAGGATTTTATAGCACTGTTCATTAAAAGTTCTACGCAATAAACTTCAACATTTCTTTGAAATAAGAAACAATTCAATTTTTTTTTATAATTTTGCATTTTATAGCATAGAAATATGAACTTCAGGTCACCACACAGCGGCAGTACAGAAATAATCTAGGCTCTTGGGTTTCAAATTCTGCCTTTCTGGCCTTTAAAATGGACCCCGTGTGAGGAAGAAATGTGTTTCTCCTGGGCTGAAGCCAGCAGGGAGCAGGTCTTCCTTCAGCAGCCCAGGGTCAGGGTAGTTCCTGGTTTTCACAGGCTGAATTCAGATGAGGCCGTTGGTCTGCATTCCGCTTTGTTTCTAAGAGCTTAGTGATTTCGTGTACTTACCCATTCGGTTCTGCCTGTCTGGTTTCCATGGAAATGTAGGCCTCTTGGAAAAAGTGAAGCCTGTTCCCAATGCACAGACAGTGCCTGTTATTTTTGGAGTCAGCTGAGTAGCGAGCATGTTCCAATGTCCATGCAAACAGGTCCTGGAAAGGGCAGGCAGGGATGCAGATATCAGGTACAATATCCAATTGTCCTATAGAACTTCCTGTCTGGAGGGGTGACAGTTTGTCTGCTGGAGGAAATACAAGATTTATCTTCATAAACATTAATCTAGACAGACAGAAAAACAAAAGACCAAAAGGCAAAAGTACAAATAAGGTTTTGTGGCTTCACTCAATTTTTATTTAGTATGTTTGCAGGAATTAGGTTTATCCAATTTGATATTTAAGTAAAGCTATTTTAACCTTAGGTTTATTGACTTCTCCACCAGAATATATAACTACATGTAGAATGGTTCCCAAATAGATAAATCTCTCTCCTCCTACACATTCTTAGTGCCAAAATCAAATCAAGTTAGGGGCCAGCCACTTGGTGTGGTGGATAAGGTGGCTAGTTCCCACATGGCCAACTATGAGGTTTGAGTCCCCAGACCTGACAGCTTATAACACTCCAGGTGCAGTGTGTGTGTGTGTGTGTGTGTGTGTGTGTGTGGCGCGCGCGTGCGTGCAGAGTCCCAAGAGGAGAATGGAGAAGGGATTGTGGTATGGCCATCACCCTCTGGGAGGGTGCTTCCTCACTTTTTATCTTTCAGTTTCTCTCCAGTGAGCACATGTGCCCTATAGCACATTAAATAATAATAATAATAATAAGTTTGAGCAATAGCTCAAGAGCTATTCTCCTGGGAAGTGAACTTACCCTCCATAGGCTCTTAAGCCATTTCATTATAATAAATCTTTACTACATAGATACACATCCTATCAGTTCAGTTCCTCTGGAGAATCCAGGAAAATAATCAGAAAATAAGCCAGGGATATGTCCTGCACTCTCCATTTATCTACATGAAATAGCTAGCATGTCTCAATATTTGAAATTTCCCATTATTACATAATGCTCTTCTCTGTGTATACTAATGACACTTTGTTCAGAGACAAGGAGAGAGAGGAAAAGTGAGAGATAATTTTGGTATCACTAATTAAACTTTTCCTGCTCTTTCTTGCCCTTCCTCTGCAAGGAAGCATGACCGTAAAGTAAACACCAGGTTTTGTGCATTTCTTTGACTAAAGCCTACATGGGCATCATTTGCAGAAGATTCCAGTTGTGGTGTGAATGATTATTGAATAACTTTTGTTTTCAAGATAGTCTTGTGATTTACACAAGTATTTTTGCCCATAAAACTCAGTCAAAATATAATTGTGCTTCTGGTTGTATAGATTCAGGTTGTGAATATGTACAGTATTTTATTAACCTAGTGATTCCTTGTCATGCTAAGAATCCCTGCATTCCTATTACAGCAAATGATCAGTAAAGCTTGTAGCTATTCACTCCTGTAAAAGAACCCCTGAGCTAGGAAGGTCAGGCAAAAATAGGTCAAATACCTCACATTAATGAGAGATTTCAGAACCTGAATTTCTGCCTAGAGCAGTATTTGACTTCCATTGTGAAGATTAGCTCATGTTTCAGTATGGCTGCTGAAGCTCATGCCATCATGTCCATTTTTCAGGCCAAAAGAAGAAATTTCAAAAACGTGTTTGTAAAGGAATGGGTTAATTTTAACAATATTTCTAGGAGTCTTTTAAAATCCATCTCCCTATATTTGAAAGCCCAGAATTTAGTGGGTTGGCTATGCCACCAGGCAAGCAGGCTGAGAAATATCATCTTTCATTCTAGATGACAACATGACTCCAAAATCTAGACCTCTGTTACTAGGGAGGAAAATAAGACTTTACACTGAGCAGTCATATGTCTTACTAATCCTCAAACATATCTGTGAATCTTTAAAAGTGGGCTTTACACGTTTTACCCCATCAGTCCACAGTCATCCACGATTTTCCTCTCCGTACTGTGCTCCTCCTTGTTGAACGCAGATGTCCCTAAAGCCACTCCCTGGCATCAACACTACCCCGCAAGGTGCCCTCAGAGCGTCATCCTCAGTGTCCAGCCTGAGTGCTCCCCACCAAAGCCCTGCTTTCCCGAGGTTCCAGAATAGATCTTGACTCTCAGTGTCATTGGCATGAGTGGTCTGGGCTCTAACCTATTACAGATGTAATCCAGACACAACAACCCACCTGTTTACATCTAAGCTTTCAGAAGTGTCTGAGAACTGAGCCCTTCACGTTCTGACCACAACCCTTTTCTCCAGAGTCTCAAGCAAAGCTTGAGAAACCGGATGCTGTGGAGACATTAATCTCTTCTCTCTACTCTCTCCCCCAGGGCTCCTCAGGTCAGAACAGAGAGCAGCTCATGTCAGCCCTGAGAAACGGGAGGAGGCTGGCTTCTCTTCAGCTCTGGCAGAATAGCCTGCTGTGAACATTTCCTGATCATTTCCTCTGGAGTGCAAGTGGGCAAGAGATTTCTTCCACACTGCATTTGCCTTTTCCATGAGAGCTCTCTCACAGGTCATAAACACACCCTCTATAAGCAAACACATTCCTCTGCTAAGCATTCTAACATCAAATTGGAAAGAGATTGTCAGACGATTACATTAGCTTTTAGGGGCAGATGTAAACAGAGAGAGTGAATGCATTCTATCTGTACAGTCACTTAGGTGGTTACAGTTCCATACAAATAACTGTGAGAACCTTACATTGTGTAAAGGATTTTAAATTTTTTAACGATGGAGATTCATTTCCTAAGGTATTTCTATGTCATCTTACTTCATAGTATTTCCTAGTCATAAATACGCGCATATGGATAGAATAATCTGTTTATTAAATCTCTCTGAGAAAGTCACCAATTAGCTTGATTCCTTACAGCCAACTTTCCAAAAACACTTTCGGTAAAAGGATTGAGGTGACTGGAGTTACCAAGATCAAAGTGTCAGATGTTGGTAACCTTTACACGGTCATGTACCCCCTAACTTTCAGTCTGTGATGGACCACACACACGACTGTGAGTGCATAAAATTGCACTGGAGCTGACAAACTACCATCTAGTGCGATGTGGCCCCGTGACGTCACAGTGAAATGCACTTCTCGTGTGTTTGTGGTGACGCTGCTGTACTGCCAGCCCCAGGGAAGCATAGCACACACCAGCAGGTAGTGTGGTGGAGGTGGCTGGATCCCACAGGTGAACTGCACGCTTGGGTCCTGGGTCTGGCAGCTTGAATAACACTCCAGACATGTATGCAAGCGCTCTGAAAATCCTGAAAGGAGAATCAAGAAGGAACCACAGCATGGCCATATCCCTAGGGAATGCTTTCTCTCTCGCTCTCGCTCTCGCTCTATCTCTATCTATATCTCTATCTCTATCTCTGGCAAGTATAGGTTATACAGAAAATTAAACTTGGTGATGATAATAAGCAACTATGTTATTGGCTTGTGTATTTATTTATTCATTTATTATCATCCTAATCTTGCCTGTATTACATTGAATCACATATAACTTTACAGGATATTACATTTCTTTTTCCAGAAGGAATACCATGCATGTCGGTCAACACAGAGACATTAAAATCCCCATTTCATCATCCAATATCTTTTCATTGTTTTTCCCAATCATTGTTATTATTCCAGTTATTTTTTTTGAACAATCACTATTTCTCATTTTGCTTGTAAAAAGACTTTACCCAACATGAAATACTCCTCAGACCAATCCAGTTGACAATACTATACACATCAGCATCAATAGGAAAGAAACTATATCTGTGTCCTACTAATGCCATGCCTCTCTATTTGTTCTCTTGCTATCTTCTCTATACTCTTCTCTTCTCCCCCACCCCATTCCACACTGTCTTATCCTCCTTAACTATTTTTACTGCTTTAATGTCCTTCAATATTTCACTCTCTACTATAGAGTGCAGATAGTTGGTATATATTAAGTAGATACATAACAATATCTTTCTTTTTAATCCTGGCTTGCTTCACTCAGCAATAGATCCTCCATATCCAACCACTTTCTATCAAATGTCAGGGTGTATTTAATATACTATACTTGTGTCACTACTTTGGAATATATGCCTACTTAGTAACCAAAAAGATTAACTATAAAACAGTATGCCATATTAACCCAACAGCAGCCTCAATTTACTGTGTCTCGCGATTGTATCATTTTGTTGCACTTAATTCAATCTCTTGCCATTTTGTTCATCAGGGCCTTTCCAGTGAGACAAGATGTGGGTGGAATGTACAGGTAATGATGATCCCGACCCTGTGTGGCCTAAACATGAGTGTTCATGTCTTAGTTTTATACCAAAAAAATTAATAATTATATAATAAAAAGTTAAAGAAACAAAATTTTAAAAATGTATAAAATCTTATAGAATAAGGATGTAAAGAAAATACTTTTCTAAAGCTGTGCAATATATTTATATTTTAAGCTAAGTATTATTAAAAGAGAGTCAAAAGTTTAACATAGTTAGAGACCAGCAATTAGCATGATGGCTATGTTGCTGGACTCCTATGTAGTCAACCGCAGTTCTAGTCCTGGACCCGGTGGCTTCAACTCATGCCAGGTGTGTGTGTGTGTGTGTGCGTGCCCAAGATCCCAAGAGGAGAATGGAGGAGAAAGGATGGCAGCATGGCCATCCCCCCTGGAGGGTGATTTCTCTTTTTCTGTTTCCCTGTC
Source organism: Tupaia belangeri chinensis (assembly GCF_000334495.1). Classification (NCBI taxonomy): domain Eukaryota; kingdom Metazoa; phylum Chordata; class Mammalia; order Scandentia; family Tupaiidae; genus Tupaia; species Tupaia belangeri. The sequence continues at coordinate 107,596 of NW_006203686.1, forward strand.
TCTCTGTCTTTCTGGCGAGCGCACGTACCCTATAGCAAAAAAACCTCTCCAAGAAAAAAAATAGTTTAAAATAATTAAAAATTTGTAAGATAAGAGTTACAGTAATTCAAGTTTAATAAATTATTGAAGAAAGAAAAATGTTTTGTATAAACTTAATGTGGTCTAAATGTGAGCTGTTTATAATGTCTGTAGTAGTGTCTGATAATGTGCTGGCCTTCACACTCACACCTACTGACTCAGAGCAACTTCCAGGTCTGGGAGCTCCATTCAGTCTATGTGCTGTATGCAGACACACCATTTTCTAAAATCTTTGATACCATATTTTTACTGTACTTTTTCTATATTGAGATGTGTTTAAACATGCAAATGTTGAGCATTGTGCTATAATTGCCTACCATGTTTTTTCAGAGAGATTTTTTGCTATAGAGCACATGTGTTAGCCAGAGAGACAGAAAGAAACAGAGAGAAGCAGAGAGATAGAAAGCAAAAAATTATACCTCCCCTCACCCCCCAGGGATGGCCATGCCTTGGTCCTTTCTCTTTCATTCTCCTCTCGGGACCTTGGGCATGGATACACACATGCTTGGTGTGAGTTTTAAACTGCCAGGTCCAGGACTTGAACCGTGGTTGACTACGTGAGAGTCCAGCAATGTAACCATTACTTGATCTGCTGGTCCCAGCCTACAGAATTTAGTACAGTAGCATGCTGTATAGTTTGTAGCCTGGGAACCTTAGATTATACCGTATGTACACTTACATACCTATGTTCACGTATTGAGAAAATTGACTAGTGAACATATTCCCTCATTAAGCAACACACAATTGTGCTTAATGTGGGTACTCAGGAACCAAACTGCCAGGTCAGATGTCAACTCAGATGCTCATGTGTGCCGTAATTTTGGGCAAGGTAACAAATTGCCATGTCTTTCTTACTCTAAGGGGCAAAAATAATTGCACTACATAACCCTTGAATTATTATTCCTAAACATTTTAACAGAAACTGTACATAAGTCTTATGTAACTGTTAGCTATTGTGCTGATTAATTCACAAAAGTCAGAACACAATTTTTAAAAATTCCAAACCAGTACTTTTAGCAGAAAACTTGAACCAATTTTGGATTGATTGCATTGAATATCAAATAAAATACATCCCAGTTAGAATTCTACTTCTCCCTCATGATAAAATGATAATAGCCACTTATCACCTCACATAAATGTCTGTGAAAACACAGAGAAACTGCCATGTATGAAGATCATGAACCTTCTCTGTGCCTGCCATCGAGGGCCCCCACATGGCATAACTCCATGGGATACTATTCACAGAGTGACTTAGATGAGTTGAGTGCCAGGGGGTGCTATTAACTTCAAACTCAGGGTGATACCCCCTGGAGTTGTGCAATATAAAGTCATGGGCATTATGCCATCAATGCCCATTATACTATAGATTAATTGGTGAGGAACCATCCTAACCAAGGCTAAGTAATTTGCCCAACTTAATATCATTATAGGGCAGCCCATCTCTTCATGCCCTCATGGCATCATTGACCAACTGTAAATTTGCACTCATCCAAACCTATGTGGTCTCACAGGGCTCTAAAATTCAGTGGTGTTTTGAGGACAAGAGCTTTTCATTGCTTTTTTATGTTAAGAGTCAGATAAGGTCTCATGAACTTCTGTGAGTGTTCACAGACCCTAGTAGGCCGGCAGCTCCTGTTGATAAGGCAAAGTGCTTTCAAGAGCAACTGAGAATAAAAGAGAATAATGACAATTGTCAGTAGGCTCAGAACCTGAACTTCTCATCTCAGACCCTGGGCATGGGAAACACCCTAGAAGATCCCTGGGAGAGGAAACAGCTGTTAATGGCTTTAGCTTCTTTTCTGCTACTGTCATTTCGATTCCCGATCCCTTTTGTGTGTCTCCTGATTCTTTTAAAGTATATTTTCCTTTTTTTCTGATACTCTGATCAGTACTTAAATTTTATAGCCTGAGTATGAAGGCCCTAATCGACCATATTTTGTGCTAAATTCCAAGTAACTACATGTCAGATAGTGTCAAATTGTATAAAGCTAATAAAATAAGTGACCTATATATGCATCAAAATGTAAAATTTTCAGGTCCGTCGTGTTAGTCGGACTTTGTAAGAACAGACCTCCTGAACATCGGAGTCATAATCTAACGGGTTAGATTTGGGGTGATTCAAGGTTCTATTGGGTCCATGCAATATGTTGCAGGTTCAAACCTCCCTGTCTCACAATAAACCTAGCAAACAGAGACTCCAACATGCGATAGTTGCTGAATCTGACATTTGTACCTCCAGGATCAATGGCAGCTGAAAAGACAAATGCTAGACCACCCTCATGCTGGAATTACATGTTTCAGACCAGAAATGGGACAAGCCATGTGTTCATAACCTACTAGTCTTTGTCACTTATATGGTCTTGTCTTATCATAAGACAGCTGGGTTAGGTAACCTGGCTGCTTGCCCAGAGCCAGAGGAGAACATGTCCTGACTCACATCAGAGATGTCTCTGTACTCCCTTCCCTGTTCAGGACTGATTGACATTTTATACACTACCCCCTTTCCTCAGTTTGAACTTTGATAGCAGAAGTTGAAAAAATGCTATTTTCAGAACAATATTTATTTAACTATGAAGAATGATCATAACTCTATTAAGGGAAAATTAAAGCCTATACACAATTTGATAAACTCACATGTGTATTGTTTCCAAAATTTGAGATGTGAAGCACAGTATATTTTTATCTTTTGATAGGTTACACTGAAGCACTTTTTAATATGTTCGTATTGTACCTCGAATTAATATTTAGAGCATGCACTTACCTGTTTTTCAGGAAAAGGTATTTCCTTAATAATGAGGCATGGAGTGTGTGCATGTGTGTGCGTGTGTGTGTGTGTGCGTGTGTGTGCGTGTGTGTGTATACATATCTATATATATATATATCTATATATCTATATATATGGCTTTCAAAAATTTAAAGGTAACTATACCAGCTCTCACCTGGTAAAATACGTTCATCTATGACTATTATGTTCATGATAACTAGCTTTTTTTTATGTTTTTGCTGTAAGGTGTGTGTGCTGACTGGAGACAGACAGAGAAACAGCAAAGGGAAAGTGAGAAACCAACCCCCCTCCTCCCGAGGGAGATGAAAATGCTATAATTCCTTCTTCAGTCTCCTCCTGGGATTCTGGGCATGCATGCACATGTGCCTGGTGTGACTTTCAAGCTGCCAGGTATGGGACTTGAAGCAAGTTTGGCCATGATGGAGTCCAGCGCCTTAACCACCTCGCCACCTCCAAGTGCCAGGTAATTATTATATGCTGTTTTTTGAAATATATATCATTGGATTCAAGATGCCTATTTTGCTGGACTGAAATCAGAAAGTGTTTAAAACAGTTTGAAAAAAATAGAAATAAAATTTAGAAATTCTCACTGCTTTTAACAAATTTTATCAATTAGGAAGAGCCAGGTAGCAATAAAGTCTGAACTGAAGTTGAATCTTTCATTGCAGGAAATGGAAGATTGAAATGGGAGCAAGTGAACAACCACACAGACTGGAAGTCGGTCTTGGGTAGCCAGAATCTAAGTAAGACTGACAAAGTCTTCCACTGTGGCTGCATCAGGTGCATTAACAGAGACAACTTTATGCTCAAGGTTCCCATTCTTATCACAGGCTTAAAATGAGAGCAGAACAAAGAAAAATGAGTAAATAACAACTAGAATAAAGGCCTAATCTACCTACAACAACAACAAAAATAGAGCACTTTTCTAACTATATACTCTAATGTAATTAAAAATTTGATGAGATTTTTTGATTTCCCTATAACCTAAAGTAATAATAAAGACAAACACCATGAATCTTTTGCTCAAGATACAACTTGTTATTGCATGGTTTGTCTATATAGAAACGTGAAATTGCTCAACTTGCTAATATAAATGATTTTACTTTATCTAGTCACGCGAGAATATAAATATGAAATATATTGTGTGAAGACAGTATTGAAAAGTGATTTCAGCTAGCCAAAGGTATGGTGGTTAAGATGGCCAGATCCCACATGACCAATTACATGGTTCAAGTCCCAGATCCAGCAGCTCGAAAAACACTGGGCGCATGTGAATGCATGCCTCAAATCTCCAGAGAATGATGGAGAAGAGGGGATAGTTGTGTAGTTGTCCCTTCGGAGGGTGCTTTCTCATCTTCTCTCTTTCTTTCTCTCTCATTCTGTCTCTGGTAAACATACGCCCTCTAGCAAAATTTTCAGAGAAAAGAAAGAAAAAGAAAAATGTTTTTATTTCTTTTTGTTTAAAAAAAAAGGACAGATACTTATGTCAATTTATGTGAGCCAATAAGCAAAGAAAGAAATGAAGTTTTTAGTTAAATTATCTTGAACATTCAGATGCCACAAAGGACAACAATGATTTATCTTCTGAAAGACCGTTAACAAGGTTTATTTTTTAGTGCAAATATCTTCCATGATGTTAGAAAATATCTTGCAGAATGCTTTTGGGGTCATGATGATATGCTTGCCAAGTATATAACTTAAAAAATCGACTATATGGGCGGGACCAGTAGATGGCATATGGTTACATTGCTGGACTGCCACTTAGTTGACCCCAGTGGAGTATCAGACCCAGCAGCTTAAAACTCATGCTGGGTGTGTGTACGTGCGTGCCCAAAATCCTGAGAGGAGAATGGAGGAGAAGGGATTGCAGAGTGACCATCTCCCCCGAGGGGTTCTTGCTTTCTGTCTCTCTGTCTCTCTGGCAAGCATACACCACCCTATAGCAAAGATCTATAAAAAAATTAAAAAATAGAAAAAAAAGGAAAAAAATTGACTACGTGACCACAAGATGGCAGCATCACACAAAAGACAATACAAATAAAATTAAATTACTTTATTACTGTTGTATAAATATTGCTAATGTGTATACTTAATTTTATCTAATCAAAAGAAAAAATAGCAAAAGAAATCATTCCTCTAGTAAATGTTTGATTAAAGTGTATCAGTAAGGACTTTTGCATATTTTAAAAGCTAAAATAACTTGTTTAACTATTGCTTTAAAAACACAGCCCCCCAAAGAAGAGATTTTACAAAGAAGCCTGAATAGTTTCCCTTCTTTAAATAAATACCATCACAAAAGCTAAGTGGACTGGCTACACAAATACAAACATATCACTCATTTCCACCCATCTGTACAAACACAAGTTCCACAGAATTATAAAGAATTTTCTATCTCACAACACACAAATGGTATCACTACTAAGTTTCAAAATATCCAACCACTTTGAAATTTATATATAAATTTACTTAAATTGATTTAAATTTATTTTAAAAAGTGTTAAGTTAAAGCACAGGCTGTCATGATTTCTGAATAACTTTTGAAGATAAAGTATATAGCATTATGAATTTTAATTCTCAAACTTCAGCCAACAAATCAGACATTTTTGATGAAGATGAAGATATTATATTTTAACCATGAGGTTTTCAATAGTTTACTGAGGGAGGAAATACTTGAAAATATTAGATATCACTGATTCTAATTTATTGGATTGTGTGATATTGCTCATGCCACCACTTCTTTATATTTCAGCAATATAAATCCTAACATCAGCTCATTTGAATGCTGGTGTTCACCTGTTCTAGCTGAGATGCTTTGATTTTAGAGATGCTTTTATTTTAATGCTTAGGTTTGAAAATATCTTTAAATGCACTAGTCTATTTGCCTAGCTTCATAATTAAGATCTTCAATGTGAAGCAAAATTAATGCGGGTCAAATGATTACTAGTTTGTGTGCACTGAACTTATTCAGTGGTAGCTACGTTACTAAACCTATTCTCAATGTGTGAATTTTATGTACATAGGTACTGTCTCTGTTCATAAATTGAATATTCTAAATAATATATGCACAGGATTGTAAAAGCAATCAATTTGTGGTTTATTTTTAAATTATTTTAAAAGAATTGTGTGTAATATTTATAATTAAGTTCACAATAATAAATACATAATACTTATAATCAGTCTTATAATAAGTTCCTCATTTTGATTATTCTTTGTCCAAAATTTTAAGTCCAAGAAGAATTTTTATTGATGGTCAAGCTGAAGGCTGAACTTCTCATAAACTTCAAAAAGTTAATAAAAAAATGTGCATTATGAAGAAACTATGCATGGATTTCAAATGTTTTATAACAAAGTTAACTCAGACTTTAATTCCATTCTTTCATGAACTTTTGAAGTTCTATTATAGTGCACATTATATTGTTTTTATGTTATGGTATACTGTGCTTCATATTATTACCCCATATCGTAATACAGCCCAGTAGATTCCAGCAGCATGTATGTTTATTATCATGTTATTATCACAACACTGAACATCTTTTTTGCCTTTATCTCCCTTCTGCTTTGTTGATTATTTCTCTCCATCCATTATTGATACTGACAAGTTTTTATTTGAGAATTATTTTATTTAACTTTATTTATTATTTATTTATTTTCATTTGACCAGAGAGGACAGAATGTGAGTGTGTGTGTGTGTGTGTGTGTGTGTGTGTGTGTGTGAGGGGGGGTGAGAAACCAAGCCACCAGGTCTGGGACTCAAACTTCCCCATGAACCAAGGTGGAGCATGGGGGAGTCCAGCACCCTTAACACCACAATGCCTGTTAACCTGAATGCTGGCAAGTATTTATCTAGCCCAGTTTTGCATTTGTTTACGATAATATACAACACAGGCCAGCAGATGACATAGCAGTTACATTGCTAGACTCCCACATGGCTGATCACAGTTCAAGTCCCAGACCTGGTAGCTTGAAACACACCGTGTGAGTGTCTGTACATGCCCAGGAACTCAGGAGGAGGATACAAGATAGGGGATTATGGCATGGCCACTCATTCTGGGGGGTGATCGCTCACTTTCTCTCTCACTGACTCTGTCTCTGACGAGCACATGCACCCTAAGGCAAAAACCTCTTAAAATTAAAAAAAAAAAAATCTAAAAGATTTAAGGGAATCTCTCTAATAAGCTTGTGATCCCTATAATTTATTCACTAGGCAAATGTTTAACTGGGATCTATATTCCCTGCTGTGATCTGAGTCTCAGAGAAAATGGTGAACAAACTTGGTTTGTCCTAATCGTTGATTAGGAAGAAGACAGATACCGGGTGCAGACAGCATTGTGATACTCTCTGCGATTGCACAGGGGCTTTGGGGTAACGCGGTTCACTGCTCCAAATACTTCAGTCTGAGGTAGGGAGAGTTTCAATTGGCAAAGGAAACTGCCCATTATCTGAACTCTGAAAAGAGCAGTAGATGTTAGCCAAGTGAAGTGGAGATGGAAGAGTGAGATGGAGAAGAAAGGAAAACTTACTGTGAATATTCTAAGAACAGGATTCAGCATACACAGTAGTTCAGAAGAGTGAGCTTGCAGCATTTGGGGACAATTTCCAGCAGCAATAAGCAGAGAGCAGGGCAGGAACCATATGGAACTTATTCAGTGAAAGCAGCATCATGGAAGGCCTTAGAGGCCAACTTAAGACTTCTCTCCTGAGGGTGCCAGCCAGAATCAGTGGAATATTCTTGCAGAGAAGTAAGATGAGCACCCACTGAGCACACAGGCTCTTCTCATAGCTCCCTACCTCCTTCCACGTTAGCCTGAATTTGTTTCTAACTGTCAGCTGATTTAAGTTGATTCCTAGCTCTAAACACTTCCCCTTATCTTCCAGAAAAATGCACAACTCTGCATCATCTTGTACTTTCTTTGTCTTCTGTGCCCATTGTCTTAATCAGTCCAGGCTGCCCTAACAAAATACTCCAGACTGGGTGACTCAAGTAACAGGAATTTATTTCTCAGAGTCCTGAAAGCTGAAAGTCTGAGATCAGAGTGCCAGCTGCATCATGTTCTGGTGAGGCCTCTCTTCCTTGCATGCAGGTGGCCACTTTCCTGCTGTGACCTCACATAGCAGAGAGATACAGAGACAGAGACAGAGAAAACAAACTCTGGTGTCTTTTCTTTAAATGAACTAATTTTAATCATGGGGGCTTCAACCTCACAACTTCCTCCAAATCTGATTATCTCCCAAAGGCCCCAGCTCCAAATACCACTATGTTGGGAGTTAGGAATTCAATGTGTGAATTTGGAAGGAGACACAATTCATCCCATTGAATCATCCTCTCTTACAACTCTTCCTTCCTATGCTCCCCAAGCAGGATATATTCTACTTGTCAGCTGCTTTCTCAGCAGTTTCTTGAACATATCTCTCCCTCCCACCAACTCCACTCCCCACCTCAGACTCTGAGTGTACATTTGCTCACTCAGCCTGAAATTCTTTAACCCACCACTTTGGCTTCCTAACTCTAGGAAAGTCCCCAGGGCTCAGCTCAGCTATCAATCATACCTTCTACGGAACAGTAATCACTCTATGTTTCCTGCTCTAGCACTGTGCAAATGCCTCGCACAGCAGACTGACCGCATTATGATTGGGTCGTGTCCTCTCTGCAGTGCACCTCAATAAGGCTCTAAGTTCCATAAGGAGATACGTGTAAGTTGTCCTTAGCAAACATTATCAAAAGTTTGATGTCTGAGAGAGTTGGATGATAATGGACTTGAACAGAACTAACAGTGGCCTCTGTTCCTCAAAATGTTAGTCTGGGGGAACCAGCAGTTAGCGTAATGGCTATGTCGCTGGACTCCCATGTAATCGACCGTGGTTCGCGTCCCGGACCCAGTGGTTTAAAACTCACACGTAGCGCGTGTGCATGTGTGCCCAAGATCCTGAGAGAAGAATGGAGGAGAAGGGATTGTGGCGTGGCCATCCCCCCGGGGGGTGATTTCTCGCTTTCTGTCTCTCTGTCTCTCTCTGTCTGTCTGGCGAGCGCAGGTACCCTATAGCGAAAACCTCTCAAAAAAAAATTTTTCGCAGTTGTTAGTCTGGTAATCTATATGACAGGAATTTGGCAGTACAGTAATGCTCTTGCCTGGCCAAGAACTTCATGTAGACAGTGTGGGTCATGGTCATATTTCTTTAGTTATTTTACTGTTTTGTTGTATCTTGTTTTTGTTTTGTTTTGTTTTGTTTTTATTAAGAGAGATTTTTACTATAGGGCACATGCACTCGCTGGAAAGACAGAGAGAGACAGAGAGACAGAGAGAAATCACCCCCTGGGGAATGGTCACGCTGCCATCCCTCCTCCTCCATTCTCTTCTTGGGATCTTGGGCATTCACACACATGCACCTGGCATGAGTATTAAGCTGTCAGATCTGGGACTCAAACCATGATCAACTATGTGATAGTCCAGTGACATAACCTTTATATCATATGCTGGTTCCATTATTTTTAACTTTAGAAAAATTAAAAAGTAGAATATGGTATATGTGTGTGTGGTCTATGTTTTTTTCTTTTTTTTTTTTTTCGCAGTTAGAGACACAGAGAAGCCTGAGCTCAAATTACTTATGAATCTGGTTGACAGATTAGTTACCAGTAACACAAGGGACAGTAAATGATCTTCCCAACATGCCAAAGAAAGAGGAAGTAAAATTTACTGACAATGCCTCCAGGCTGCCCACTTAGACCTAGGACTTCTTACTATATGAAGATTTTCCTCTTAGAAATAGTTATGGTATATGGGATATAGAGCAATTTAAGCTTAAATTTTGTCTTTTACTTTGTGACATTTGAGACATTAACATACACGAAGGAAGTGGGAAAATTCTAGTATATTTCAAAAGTAAAAGGAACTGATCCAACAACTTAAATTTGCCTTTAGTGAGACCATCATAATTCTGGGGAAAGTCACATAAAATAATATTGAGGTTTGCAAAAGTGAAATAGACAGAAAACAGACCATGAAAGAGATGTGTGAATGCTTGTGTCTAAATTCTATGCAATGTTGTAAAAAAGGATTCTATGTTGATAGTCAATGTTGTATCTCTAGTTTATGTTGACTTTGGAGACAAAATTTTCATTTTTTACAGCTAAGTTGTGGCATGCTCTATGTCTGTAAACATTTATATAGAGATATATCTGTTGCTCATAGTATTAGTAGTATTAGGAGCTAGGACTATGCAGAGTAGGAGTGATGGACAGGCCAGAAGAACCATACTCCAAGGGAAGCTGTATAGCTTGACCTAGACTATTGGTTTACTCCACTTGGTGGCATTTAATTCTAAACAATCCAGACTTCTAGAGATTTTTTTTAATAAAATGGAGTTTTACAAAGTAACATAATATCTTTCATAGTCACAACATGTTTTGGGGTTTTGAAGAGATTGCCCTTTTGAGTCAAAGGATAGTGGCACAGCTCGACAAGGAAGGGATAAATTCATTTATTTTTACTTTTCTGTTTGTTTATTTTGGCTATAGGGCATGTGCACTTGCAGAGAGAGAGAAAGTGAGTCATGCCTCCCCCAGAGGCATGACCACTGCACTATCCCTTCTCCTCCAGCCTCCTCTCAGGATTTTGATCGTGTATGCATATGGATCTGGCAGGATTTTTAAGTTGCTGGGTCTAGGACTTGATCTGCTCAGTTAGTGGTGTAGGACCCAGCACCTTAACTTCCATGCCACCTGCCTGCCCATTATTTTTATTTTTAATTATCAGAGGGCATGTGTACGTGCCAGAGAGAGACAGAGATACAGAGATAGAGAAGGAAAGCATTCCTCACAATGGGATGTGTTCATGCCACAATCCCTTCTCCGCCATTTCTCCATCCTGTTGGAATTTGGGGCACAAGCATACACATGCCCAGTATCTTTTTTGAGCCATGAGAAATATGATGCAAATCACATTTGCCCATGTGTGATCTGACTCTCTTAACCACTGGGCTATGGGCCAGCCCAGAAAGGGTAAATTCTGACATGAAGAACCATGCTCAATCATATTACAGAAATGCAGATTTTGGAAGGATAATTAGGATGGGCACCTCTTAGACTGAGATGGGGATAAAGGGAACAAAGGTCATGGTGTTTCTACGTTATGAGTTTCCTCTTGAACCTGGACTCTTACCATTCTAGAAATGTGAAATGCCTGCCTCTCTGGTAGATTGGCCAGCTCCCAGCACTGGCTATAACGTTGTAACTGCGCCGGGGGCTTATACATAGGAAGAGGGTAGATAACTCAGCTATGGGTCTGAAGACTCTATAAAGAAGACTGAACTTACAGATAGTGCTGGGCCTCTCTGTGCTATAATTCTCTTTCTAAACTACTTTCAAAGTTCTGGAAATGGTTTAATTGAATTCATTCATGCTGTAGGGAATAGAAGGAGGAGGAGACAGGGAAAGAAGAGGGGTGGAGCAGGGATTTATTCCTTGGACCTCCACAGTTAGGAGGGAAGCTGTGCCCTTACTGACCATATAGCCTTTAGGAAGTTGGATAATTTCAGTGCTTATCTATTTTCTCCTTTGCAATCAATCTGTTCCTTTAAAAGTGAGACACTACAGAGTTACAAAAATTTGAAAAAGTAAGAGCAAGCATCGTTTACTGCTTCATGGTTGGTTTTGGCCAACCCTTTTATTTAGTATTGTGTAGTTGGTCATTATGGTCATGGAGTGCTGATATAGTCACAGTAGATAAAAGCTGGCAGCAAAATAAATCACATGCTAAGAGTTGTTGAAGCAGAAGAATGCTAATTGTTGATAAGTTACAACAGTTGCATAAGCAGTGTTCATCAGGATTGGTTGGGTTGCAGGCAATAGAGTTTGCCTTCATGGGATCGTGTGGATCTGAGGGGAAGGCATTAGTGTTGATTAACACTCTTAACTAGGGAGTGGTATTGGCTTAATAATTGGCCAAAGGAGAAAGGGAGATAATTAAGGAAATTGGTAAGTGGAGGTAGTCAGGAAGTTCTTGTGGTCCTTTAAGTAGATTTTACAATTTCTGGCTTCCATTGTTTAGCTAAAGTCATGGGGCAACTCCCATTTAGTACTTCTTAATTATCATTGACTATCAGGGAACTGATTGGAAAGATGGTTGGCTTAAGTGATAACTGTCCAGCAAAGTGTCCAGCAAGCGAAATTTTTGGTGTTAGCTCATTCAGAAATGGGGTTTACTGGTAAAACCAAAGCTGAAGGGAATAGCGATACTGGAAACTGTGGTAAGATATCAAAAGCACACTTGAAAGTGGTAACAAAATTAGGACAATTGGGTGTTTTTTGCTTATTTTTTTAAAAACTGTTTTGTGCAATTACTCCCATCTCCCTAGCATGGAAAAAAGACCATTAGTGCTTTGGAAACTAGAGCCAATATTATAAATACTAATGTTCTCAAAGGAAACAGGAGTGTTCGGTTATAGTAACTAATGCAACATCTGAAGATTTTTTTGCTTAGTTAATGTAGCACTACTACCATGTTTAGCATTTGTTGTTGGGAAAAATAACCCAAAATTTCAACCCTCAATTGACAGACTTCTAATAACAAACCATGACGGTATGATCAAACTTATAGTTAACTGTCTTAGCACAGACCTTACATAGTCTGATTACTTGGATTAATGTTTCTGAGGACTTTTTGGCTCTTGAGATTATATCTTAATATCTTAAAGATAATGTGGAATATAGAGATTAATCAGTCAATCTGAATACTAAATTTAAATAGGTATGCCTAAACAACAATACACCTGTTTGGCAAGTAGTTTACTGGCCCAGCATACTTAATTCTGCTCCTACTAGAAAAAAGAATCTACCTTGATTCTCTGGCTTTATACTGCTTGTAAAAAACCAGGATGACGTAGAAAATGCTTTTCTTGTTTAACTGGTTATTGAATATAGGACATAGGTATCCTAGATAGCTTTTCACTTTTTGGAATGTTTTGTATTAAAACTTGAAAATGCAAAAAAAAAAAAAAAAAAAAAATCACCCTGAGTGTGTGCTTGTATGCCCAAAATCCTGAGAGGAGGGCAGAGTAGAAAGGGTTGTAGTGTGGCCATCTGCCCCCCTGGGGTGTGCTGATTTCTCATTTTCCATCTCTCTGTCTCTCTCCAGCAAACATAACCTATGGCAAAGCACAGCCCACCCACTCACCCTCCAAAAAGAAAAACGGATTCAGCTATATTCTGAATCTAAGAATGTAAGAAACATACCTCACTGGTGAAGATATGTATGAACTAAAAGTGAAGAAATGAGAAAAGATATTCCATGTAAATGGTAAGCACGGGCAAATAAGAGTAGCTACACTTTTGACAAAATAGAATTAAGCTAAGAAAAAAAATACATATCAAAAAAAAGGTCATCCCATAGGATCATTTATAAAGGGATCAGTAAAGCAATAAGACATAAAAATTGTAAATATATATGCACCCAACAATGGACACCCAAATATATAAAGCAAATAGCATTAGACCGGAAAGAGATAGGCTATAAGACAATAATAACTGAAAACTTCAACACATCACTATTGACTTTGGATAAGTCATCTAAACAGAAAATCAAAAGGAAACTTTGAATTTAGATGTACTATAGGGTAAGTGGACCTAACAGACATTTACAGGACTTTTCAACCAATGGCGACATAATACACATTCTTCTTGGGAACAAACAGAACTTTCTCCAGGATAGATCTATGTTAGTTCACAAACCAAATATCACAAATTTTAGTAAAACAGAAATCACACTAAGTACCCTTTCTGATCACAATGGAATAACTAGAATAAATAACAAGAGGAGCTTAGAGAATTATACAAATATACAAAAACTAAACAGCATGTCCCCAATCACTGGTTTAAGAAGAAAATTTAAAAAATTTCTTGAAACAAATAAAAATGAAAACACAATAAACTGAAACCTCCTGTATATAGTGAAGTGGTACTATGAGGCGTATTTATAGCAAAAGTGTCTATGTAAAAAAAAAAAAAAAAGAAAAAGAAAAAGAAAGAAATATTTCATATATTTAAACTAATTATGTACCTCAAGGAATTGAAAAAAAGAACAAAATTAAAATGTGAACCCAAAATTAGTAAAAGGAAATAAATAATACAATCAGAGCAGAAATGAACAAAATTGAGAGCATTTGAAAAGATAAAACTGACATACTACTGACTAGTTTAAGAATAAAAAAGACTTAAGTAAATAAAACAGAAACAAAAAAGGATATATTACAACTGATAACACAGAAATACAAAAGATTATTGATACTATTAGGGAAAACTATAACAAATTATAAAAGCTAGCAGAAATGGAAAAATTCATGGAAATATACAGCCTACCAAGATTGAAGCAAGAAAATATAGGAAACCTGAACAGACTAATAAGAAGTTCTGAGATTGAATAAGAAAATTAAAGTCTACTAGGAAAGAAAAGCCCAAGATTGGATGACTTCACTGATTAATTCTACAAAACTTTTAAAGAACACCAATTCTAAAACAAAAAAAAAAAAAAAAGACAGAAAGAAAAGGAAAACAGTAGCTAAGGGAATCCTCATACTGAATATACCAAATAATCATTGTCCAATGTCTAAACCAGAGAAGCCACAATAAAAACCATAAACCAACATTTTTGAAAAACAGAGATGTGAAAATTCTCAAAATACTAGCAAACTAAATTGAACAGCACATCAAAAAGATTATATGCCATTATCATGTAAGATTTATCTGAAGGATTAAAGAATGGTTAAACATAAGCAAATCCATAAAGGTAATACACTACATTAACAGAATAAAAGACAAAAAACATATGGCCATCTCAATAGATGCATAAAATATATTTGATAAAATGCAACATTTCATTGTAAATTTTTTAATTATATATATATATATATATATACACACACACACACACATAAAAAATGAGGAATAGAATGCAGTTACCTCAATAAAAACCAAACCAGCAGTTAATATCACACTGATAAGCAAAGTTAAAAACTTCTTTTCAGCACCAGCAGGTGGCACAGTGGTTAAGGCACTGGATTCCCACGTGATTAACTACAGTGTGAGTCCTGGACCCAGTGGTTTGAAACTCACACCAGGTTCATGTGTGTGTGTGCCCAAAATCTCTAGAGAAGAGTGGAGGAATAGGGATTGTGGCATAGCCATCTCCCCTGAGAAGTGATTTCTCTCTTTCAGTCTCTCTTTGTCTTCTCAATGAATGCATGCACCCTATTCCAAAAATCTCTTAAAAATACTTTTCAACATATCGATTGGCCAAGAAAAAGAAATAAAGGGAATTAAAATTGGAAGGGAGGATTCAAATTGTCCCTGTTTCTTGACATCATGATCTAATATATAGAAAAACATAAAAACCATCATAAAAAAGTAAAACCTGTTAAAACAGGTAAAAATAATTTTGTAAATTTGCAGGATATAAAATCGACATAGAAAAAGCAATAGTGTTTTATACACCAGTAACAAACTGGCTAAAAATGTTAAGAAAAAAATTTGCAACAGTCATATACAAAACATAAAATTCCAAGGAATAAATTTCATTAGAGTTGTGAAAGATTTCAACAATGAGTATTACAAAACACTGATGAAGGGAACAGAAGACAGCAAACCCCAAAATGGAAAGACATTTCATGGATTGAAAGAATTAATCAACATAGATATCCATTGATAGACTAGTGATTAAAGAAATTGTGATATGTATGTGTGTGTGTGTATCTATATATGTAGAGAGAGAGAGAGAGTTATATAAATCACCAATTAAATTATTATTCAGTTACAGAAACAAGGAAATCCTGTCATTCAAGATAGCAAGAGGAGACCTGGAAGACATTATATTAGGTGAGATAAGCCAGGCATAAAAAAATGAAAAATCAGATGTCCTCCCACATATATGAAAACTTAAAAATAAACCTGATATAATAGGGTAGAATAGTTGTTACTAAGGCATAGAATGGCAGACAGGAAGGGAGAATAGGGAGATTTTGGTTAACAAATACAAAAATTACAGTTGGATAGAAGGCATAAGTCTTAGTGTTCTGTAGCACAGTAGGGTAAATATAGCTAACAATAATTCATCACATATTTCAATATAGCCAAAGAGAAGATTTTAAATGTTTCCAATACAAAGTAATCATAAACATTTTAAATGATGGTTATCCTAATGAACCTTGATTTGTTATTACATGTTGTATTCATGTACTGAAAAATCATACTGTGCACTATAATTGCATACAAGTAATGTTAATCATAGAAACAAAATAGAAAAGACAACAATATCTTCTATCCATGAAAAAGCACAATCTTTCTCTTTGAATTTGTACTCATAGACCTCTGAAATCATGACACAAATTTTAATTTCAAATGTATGTTTAATTATACATTCTACAGTACTTATATTACTTCATGAAGGAAAACAAGAGTATGTTTTTAATCAGTTTCAGTCCTCCTTTTTCATTGGCCTCCTTATTCACCTTGTCCATTCTGAAAAGTTCTTTTATCAGATTTGAAAAATAGAATGGAATTGGCAGCTGAAAGAAATGGCAGAGGAAGATGTCAATGAGAATAAGAAATCAGCAAGGTAAATGAAAGCAATCTCACCACATGGTGTTTATTCGCTCATTCACAAAAAATGATTCAAAGTCTGCCTTGTGCCTGGAACTCTGCATTGGTGGACACATACGAAGTACAGTGCAATCTCTCTGGATTGAGGAGAGTCTGAGGAAGGACTTTAAGGAGAAAAATAGAGAGGGAAGGCATTTATGGGACAAAGGAATGGGTTATTACCTGTTATTATCTTTTTAAATTTAATATAATTTCATTTAATAATTACATCTAAAGTTCATTATCTCTTCCAAAAAACAGCATTAATTATATTCAAATTGTATTCATTTTAAATACCAACAAACCCATCATGTATATACAGGGTTACATGTTAGAAAACAAATAGAAATTAAAGCAAGTCTTACTTTTTAAAAGCCCTCCCAAATTAAGAGCTCTGTGAACTAATAAATATATACCTTAATAATGTATATATCATCAGTAAAACACAAATTGCTCTACTAGGAAAAGCACTGTCGCACACATTCAATGGGACATAATTCACACAGGCTCAATGTACAAGGATAATGTGTATAGTATTCTCAACTGGATTAGTGAGAAATGTACACATGCTGGAATATTCACTTTGCAAGCTAAGTGACACATGTGATTGAACGTATAAAAGAAATTGAAATAAAAATTATTAATATTTTTCTGAAAAGAAGTGAACGATGAAAAACTGTAATGTCTTTATGTCTACACCCCAAATCTAGGATTGAAGAATATGATGGGCTGAATTATGTACCCACAAAGTAATATGTTGGGGTCTATAAAAATATAACTGTATTTGGAGATAATGTCTTTCAAAAAGTGATTCAAATAAAGTGAGGTCATTAGGGTGGACTCTATTCCACTTTAGCTCTTGTCCTGATAAGAGGAAAAGACAGCTAGACTGCATGCATTCAAACTTCCCATCTCTGGATATAGTTGTAATGCAGTAGCATGCACACCAGGTGGCAAGCGTGTTCTGAGTCTCTATTGTAAAAGATGAACTCTGTTCTAAAACCAAATGACCATAATGCACTTACATTTTGTATGTTCTGTCGAACAAAACATGGGCAGAAGTTCAGATTGCCAGAGCAATAATGTGGACATAGGCATCAAGAATGAGATTTTTTCCTCAAATGAATCCTCTAATTCCATTGTGTCAGACATAATAGAATTGTTGGAACAGTCTCTTTGTTCTCTAAAAGATCCATTTACTCGATGCAATTCTAAGCCATCTTTTAAAAATGGTTTTGCAGCTGCAACACCATCTAGTATTCTTTGATGTTGATATTTTAACACATCTTATTGAAAAGCATTTGTAATGCATTTTCATATCTTCAAATATAAAATGTCTTATGTTCATTACTATAACTGTTAATATTTCAGGGACATTTCATGGTAGTGATAATAGTTGATAACAACAAACAAATTCATTCATCTTCTTACTTTGAACAGCATTCCATAATGTTAATGTTTCTGTTAAACAATTGAGTTTATGCAAACAGAATTTAAATGATATACACTTAAAGGTTGACTTTGTTTATGCATTAAAAAAAAGAAATAAATGAATTAAACATATTAGTATCTGCATACTTGACATTGTTCATTAAGTTTTCATTAGAAAGTATTTTCTTGGAAACAATTTGGTTTGTAGTTTTCAAGAAATTTGCAAAATTCTCGTACAGTTTTGGATCAATGTACCTAAAGCTCTTCTTTATAGTCCTCATTATATGTGTTTTGTAGGGACATATGTCCATGTGTCTCTTGAGATGTAGCAAGTTTATAGGTGCTGATACAATACAGGAACAATGAAGTGTTAGTGAGAATACTAGAAGATACTATGTCACAGAGGAAAACTAACCAACCTTGTATACTCACTCTAGTAGCCTTCTTAGTAAAGAAAGATAATAAAGAATTAAGTTCACTACAGGACTCCAGAAATTACAGCTACAGCTTAAAATTATTATTTGCTTATTTTATCTTTAGGACACTAAAGGCAATTTCCCAAGAAAGGGATATTTCTGTTGGGATTTATGATAGTCATCTATAAAAGGGGGAAAGTTGAAATCAAGACAGCTTCACTTCTGAGTGGACAGCTAGAGTCCCATTTGTCAGGAGAATGGGTCAGCTCTTTCTATTTAAGGGCCTAAAGGAGAAGTGACTACACTAAGGGGCATTGGTGGCCTCTACATAAAAACTCCAAAATCCGGAAGTAATCTGCATCCTTGAAGTTTCTGAGTCTCTGGTTCCCAGAAAGAATGGTTGAGACCTGTCTCTCTAATTGTTGGAACCGTGACCACTGAAATTCCAAATGCTGGAAGCTACATCAGGTGCAATGTCACTGTCGTGTAGGATCGTACGCTGTCTCCATTCTTCAGATGATCAACAGCAAATGTATCTCATATATAAATGTTTCATGATTCATAAGAACTTATTATAACTTACTGTCAGGTATATCTGATCATTCTGTTGTTGGAAAACTCTTACACTGTGCTATTTGCATAAATCTTGGTCCTGATTCTTCTAAGCTGAACTCTTGAGATAAAAGAAATACTATCTCCTTACACCACAGTTAATTTTCAGTGGAACAAAACTTTAGAGCCTCATAAGAAACAATTGGATATTGCAACTTGTCAAACGTTTGCTTTGTGCAAAGCACCTAGCTAATCTTTTACTCGTAGTCGCTCTGTGTCTCTCTCTCTCTGTCTTCCTGTCTCTTGGGCTTGTGTATTTGGTGGGTTATTTACCAATTTGGTGCTGTGTTCCGTTTGTATCATGAGAATTAATATGTGGGCACATTTAAATGCTTACAAAGAAAAGAGAACATGTACATATCAGTTCGGAGTTTTGTGTTTTTACTTCTTTGCCAAAAGAATACGATGACACATTCTTAACAGAAATTAGACAAAGAAAAAAAGTAGAACCTAATATTATCCAATACTGTACTTTGTTTTGTTGGATACCAAAATTAAGCTTGTAATATTGAGTAAACTGCTGATTTTCACAGTACTGTGAGAATTTCTAAGCATTCTCTCAAGTTTAAGTTCTCACAGAAATCTCATAGAGTATGTGTCATCATCCCTCTTTTACAAATAAAGTTGGAAGATTAAATGAGTCCAGGGTCATGAGATCAGTTAACTGTAGAGCCAGGACCTAATAAATCCATGCCCTTTCTCTGGTGTTTCAACACCACTGGCAATTCTTGTGCACTACATATAGGCTTTTGTACCACAGACTACTGCATTGTTTTATTTTGTCAAATAGTGTATAAATGCCCACTATTATCCATAACTCCAGAAACTGCTTTTTTAATATTCACATAGTAATATGCTTTATCAACAGCATCAGCTCTAAAAAAGTCTTTTCCTGAAAATAGAAGTGGTGGGGCCAGCAGGTAGCATAGTGGTTACGTTGTTGGACTCCCACATGGTTGACTGCAGTTCGAGCCAGGGACCTGGTGGCTTGAAACTCACACCAGGTATGTGTATGTGTGTGCCCAATATCACAAGAAGAGAATGGAGGAGCAAAATCCCAAGAGAAAAATGGAGGAGAAGAAACTGTGGCATGGCTTTCCCCCCCGGTGGGGGGGGGTGATTTTTTTGCTTTCTGTCTCTCTGTCTCTGTCTCTCCAGTGAGTGTATGTGCCCTATAGCCAAATTAAAAAAATAAAAAACTCACCTGAAAAAAAGCTTTAAAAAAAGTGAAAAAAGTGTAGAATTCCTTAAATTAACTGACAACACTCTCATTAAACATAAGTTATTTATTTTTAAAATTCTAATTGTTAGTAATACTTCAGGAAGAGGCCAGAAAATTAAAGTACCTTTATAATTTAATAACAAAGCATCACAAATAACATGCACAACCCATTTTACTAATAAAATAAAATTATCATTTTATTCAAATGGTAATACCACTTGTGATTCTCAAATAGATGTTTCTTCTCAGTGATATTACCATCTGAATCAGAATGATTATTCATCTAATTCTCAATCTCTATTCAGTCCTCACTTTGTTTTTTGGATAGAAAAATCTGTCAAGATCATAGAGATCAATGTCATTCAGTGCAACCATAACATTATTCATCATACTTATTACTTCACTATTGTCCTTAATATAATACTTAAAAATGATTGTCTACTAAGAAAATGAATAAATCATTTCTTACACTAAGATTAAATACTTCAGTATGTATTTTTTTTCCTTATAATAAAATAGCTTCCCAAAGGGATGCTTTTCTGTGGTTTGCCTATAAATGATAGAACATCCATCCACCAGCCTAAGAAAAACTCAAATGAAATAGCCTATGAAGGGACCCAGGGAACTCATTGTTCCAAATGGCTTTCCTCGGATGAAAGTAGGTCATGTGGTCATTATGGGACACAAAGATCTGGTACAAATCCCCAGCCTATGAAACATTAGAAAATAAGAGAAAACGCAAGTGGATATAATTCAAAACTCTCTATATAATTTTTTTTCTCTCTAATTGCCTTTCACTTTTTAGGTATCTCAACTAGAGGACATTGAGTGGTATTAGTTTCCAGGATGTCAGAGCTCTTACACAACTATTTGGAAAGGTTTCAAAATTAGAATAAGTTATTTGTGGGACCAGCAGGTGGTTAAGGCACTGGATTCCCACCTTGTTGACTGTGTTCAAGTCCCAGATTCGGCACCTTGAAAATCATACCAGGTGCATGTGCATGCATGCCCAAAATTGCAAGAGGGAATAGAGGAGAAGGGATTGTGGTGCTCCCTTTATGGGTGATTTCTCACTTTCCCTCTCTTTGTCTCTCTCTGGGGAGCGTGTGCCCCCTATAGTAAAAAAAAAAAAAAAAAAATTAGGAATTACTGAAAACTCTGTCATAACCACAGCCTTACACAAATACCACTGCAAACCGACAAGAACTACTGCAAGGACATCTGCCCGAAGACCTCCCATCTAATCTTGGATTTGTAAAACCTTGTTTAGGGCTGTTTAAATAATACTCACATGGGCTGCATGCTGGCTACGGTTACTCGTTTTGTTTTGTGGCCTAGAATTAACCTCTTTCAGCATTTTACAGAGTTTGACTTTTCCATCAGCAATATGATAAGAAAAAATGAAACCTTCTATGACCATTCAAAGCTAAAAAGAGTAACATTTTAAAATATACTCATAAGTGACAGTGCTGCATATTTTAATAAGAAAAATAAAACTTCTTTTTATTTATTTATTTTTTTGGAGAGGTTTTTTTGTTTTGTTTTGTTTTTTGTTTTTTTCTTTTTTTTGCTATAGGGCGCGTGTGCTCGCCAGACAGACAGAGAGAGACAGAGAGACAGAAAGCGAGAAATCACCCCCCAGAGGTGATGGTCACGCCGCAATCCCTTCTCCTCCATTCTCCTCTCGGGATCTTGGGCACACACGCACACGCGCCCAGCGTGAGTTCTAAGCCACCGGGTCCGGGACGCGAACCGCGGTCGACTATGTGGGAGTCCAGCGACATAGCCATTACGCTAACTGCTGGTTCCCAATAAAATTTCTTTTAAAGAAATCTCTATCCTGTTCTAAAAAATCCATGCTTTATAAACCCTTCAGTTTTTTAAACATCTAGGGAACCCCTCCCATACATATTTTAATAAGAAGATATTGATTTACCTTTTTTTGGATTAGCTGTCTATCCAACATGTCATTTTTCAGAAGCAATAACTCCTAGCTACAGGAAAGTAATTTCACATCTACAGAAGATGAAAGTCAAGGAGGAAAAAAAAAAAAATTGGCATTTCTAAGTGTCAAGATTAAAGTTTCTCCCTAGACATCACCTTAGGTCAACAGATCTTCCCTTAACTCAATATAAGCAATAGAGAGCATTTTGTAGTTAGGTACACTTCCCAGCAAACCAATCAATTTAATCAAGTTAATGCTGCTTTTAATAGTCAATACCTAGACTAATACTAAAGCTTTCACTAGTGCTTAAAACACTGATTCGGAGATGTATATTCATAATTATATAAAGATTCTATATCTTGTTTGACTTTTCCATTTATTACATTTCTGTCCTTAATACATATGAGATTATTGCTTCCATCATGTTTTAGAATGTTATCTTTTGAAATAATAATATTGATTTTAGTACTTATTTTGTATGCATCTATCTTGTTGTTTTCTTTATTGGTTCTAATTCTTTGTTGTTCTGATAATCACGGTCTCCCCTGCAGTTCTCTTTTAGTACTTATAGTTATAAAATAAAATCAGATGCAGAATAAAATCAATGTAGTCAATAATTTTGCTACTTTTCCATCTAAAAGTTAACTTTTGGTTTTAGTTTTGCCACCTTGCACTAAGTTTTACTTCCAGTAAATATTAAATAATAATAGTACTAGTAAGTATTGATTAATCGATTCTCATTTGATATTTGAATGTCTGTGTGTGTGTGTGTGTGTGTGTGTGTGAAAGAGAGAGAGAGATTATGTAGAGAGAGAAAGAAGGAGACAACTGTGTGGCTCACGGTTAAGGCAGCTGGATCCACATTGCTGGCTCCCCAATTTGAGTCTAGGACTTGCTGATTTAAGAAACACAGTGGGCATGTGTGAGTGCATGTTCAAAATCCTGAAATAAGAAAGAGATGGAGGAGAAGGGATTACAGCATGAGCATGCCCTGCGTAATGGATTGGATGCTTAGTCCTTTTTCTTCTCTTCCAGTATCTCTGTCTCTGTCTGGTGAGCACACATGCCCCATGGCAAAATAGAAAAAGAAAAAAGAAGACATATAGATGTTATATTTTTAATGTTATTATTATTTTTTAACAATGTATATACCTGTCTAGGAAGTATGTCCTCCTTCATACCATTATCTATTTTCTGTGGATTTGGAGAACTTGACAAATAAAAATAATAGTTTAATTTTTCATAGTACAGAACTGAATCTTGAATAAAACAAATATTCGTTATTTGAGGATCTAATTGAATATCTAGCACTCACAATTAATACTTTAGAAATAGTTCTGGGGACCAGCAGATGACAAAATGGTTACATCACTGGACTCCCTTGTAGTCAACCGCAGTTCAAGTCCTGGACCTGGCAGCTTAAAACTCATGCTGGGTGCATGTGTGTACATGCCCAAAATCCCAAGAGGAGAATGGAAGAGAAGGGATGGTCATTATCTCTCGTGTGGGTGGAGGTTGATTTCTCATTTTCTGTCTCTCAGACTAGTACATGCACCTTATACCAAAAATCTCTCTTAGAAAAAGAAAAGAACAACAGAAAGAAGGAATGACCACATGCTTTGGGGCCAGCAGGTGGCATGGTGGTTAAGGCACTGAATTTCCACATGGCCAACCATGATTTGAGTCCTGAATCTGGTAGCTACCTTTCTCATTCTCCCTATCTCTTTCTTTCTGTCTCTTTATGGTCAAATTGAAGAATAACAATAAATAAATAAAGTTAAATAAATAAATCTAAAAAAAAAAAAGAAAAGAAGTAGTCTTGAATAAGCAGCTTTTGCAAAAATGCAGATCCTATTAGAGGAGAATAATAGATTCCTGAGGCTTAACGGATCACTATGCAATCCAGAAAGGGGAAAAAAAAAAGAAAAACACTTCATTACAATCATGGAATGATATTAAACTTCATTTTTGAAACTAAATATATATGTTTTCCACATTCTTTTCCAGCATTTCAAGTTGCCACAGGCTATCAGGAAACTATTCATATTAAGCTGTTTATAAACACAATGTTGTTCAAAAGTTTAGAGGAGGCCACTGAAAGTATGTGTTCTGACACCACATCTGTAGGATTATTGTAGTCAGAGTATAATTACAGACTGGAAATGGACCCATACCTGGAGTAATACTGGCCATGTACAATATCCACATAGTAATCAGGAGAGGGAATTTTCTTTTGCTTACTTTCACGGTGATAACCACAAATGCCACACCAAAGTATTAATTCAAAGAGACAACACAATGGTGTCCCTGTGAGTTTTCCCAACATTCTCAGGTGTTCTTTCGACTACCTGTAATCTGTTAATGACTCTGCATTAATGTAGTGCTTTTCAAAGCTACCATGCGCTGGCCAATGGTAACAAATGCCAATATCTTAAATGCCAGTGTAATATAAGAATTGCAAAATATGGAGAGTTGTTTGAATTGTATAAATTGTTGTCTGTGAAAATAACTCACATTACATTCAATTTGGTTAAAGCCTTCTAGACTAAATAATTAGCTCTTACTGAAACAACTCTAGAGGCAAAGTAAAGGATGCTAAAAATGGAGAGGCATAACAGAAAGGAAAACAAGACTTATTTTTGTATTTTTTGCAGAGGTTTTTGCCTTAAGTGGCATGTCCTATTAGTATTACTTATTAGTATTTTTTTAAACCTAAGTAACTGACTTTTTCATTTTATCTTTTCTTATTTGCATTTAATTGTTATAAATCTTTATGACTTACAGTATAATTTTTCAAAGTCTGCATGCAGTCTGTGATCATCAAATCAGGGATATTACTGTACCTTGTTTTCAACAATGTCTGTTAAATAATTTGTTGAGACCCTCCTTCCAACCCTCCCTAATCCATCCCTCTTTCATACAGTCTCTGGTATGAATGCTTTCTCTCCCTACTATTATGCATTTGGATCTTCCAATTTCTGCCGGAGGGTGCAGATGTACAGTATACATTGCATGGGACATACCATGTTTGTCTTTCATAGACGGGCTTATTTCTCTTAGCATTGAATCTCCTGGATTAATCTACTTTGTATAGAATGACAGAGTCTCCTTCTTTATGACTAATATTCCATGTGTAAATATGTCAGATGTTTTTAATCCAATCATCAGTTCTTGGGCACTGAGGTTAATTCCGTAACTAAGCAAATGAGAATAATACTGCAATAAACATGGATGTACGAGTGTCTTTCTGACCAAGTGTCTTCCTGTTTTTTTTTTTTTTGGGGGGGGGAGTATACTAAGAAGTGAGATTACTGGATTATAGGGTAGTCCTATTTGTAAATGTTTGAGGAAACTTCATATATTTTTCCACACTGGCTTCACTAAATTACATTCTCACTAGCAGTGCAGGAGAATGTGTTTCAACTCAATGTGTCATGAGGATGCTGAGTCAAACTTCTGGTCCCTTATTTGTACCAACTCTTTTCGAGGTCCAGAGAAAGACCCTCATGGTGCATGAAATGGCCCTGATGTTCCTTAAGCTCTGTAAAAATATGATATTGAAAACACACCTGGCTAAGTCTATTGTCTCTTTCCACCTGAGTATCCCACTTGCTTCCATGCTTCTCTCTTATCCACTGTGGTTGGTGTGACCATGGTATAACTAAATACAATAAAGGAAGATGACTTGGGAGTGTACTAAGGTTTAGACTCACTGGACTACATGTACATGGTTCACAGTCACCTTGAATTTAGTTCATTTAATGCTAGCTTTCCTAGAATGTCAAGGACTTCTAAAACCATGTCCACACTCCCTGAGCCAATGCTCTTTGCATGTAGACAGGTGGGCACTGGCCCAAGGACACACTCTGAAAGGAAACACGTCCTACAGTCCCTGGCTCCAAAAACATGAGGGTGGGTGACCAATGAAGCAGGGGAGGGATAGAATCAGAAGGTGGCAGGAAGAACACTCTTCCCATCCTCAGAAGTGTAAAAATGAAATGGTGAATTTATTTTCCTAACAAAATCCAGTAAAATTCAAGTTTACCCTTCTTAGAAATGTATTTTGAAATAAATCATATAGAAGAGTGCCAGACATTTTTAAAAAAATCTTTTTGATGAGGATGTTGAAAGCAGAATTAACTGGAATTCCAGTAAAGAATTGCAAAACCTGCAAGGCATGTGAAAACTACCCACATGTGAAAAAAACTTCAGCAGAGATTCTCCCAAGTGAGTTGTCTTAAAATTAGACCTGACATGATGGATAAAGAGGAGTGAAGGTGAGAGCAATTGTCTTAAACTAGCAATAATAAAAAATACATTGTTATAATTTATGATGACAATACATGATACTTATCATGTGAAAAGTTTATAGAGGTTTATTGAGTCAAAATATTAGGGAGAAAAGCTATGTGGATGGAAAGCAATGATTAATAAAAATAGTGCAAATTTTTTTTAGATTTTGTAGTGTTTTTTGTTTCTCTGTCAACATTTTACAAATTATCATTTTTATTCATTTTCTCATGGTAAATGAAGTCTCGTTTTTACTTACCTATTTTTGTTGTTATTGCTGTTAACATTTTGTGTTTGGGGCTGGCAGGTGGCATGGTGGTTAAGGGACTGGACTCCCACATGGCCAACCATGGTTTAAGTACTAGACCTGGTGGCTTACTTTCTCACTTTCGCTCTCTTTCTCTGCTCAAAGTAAAAAATAATAATAAAAATAATAATAACTATAGTAAAAAATAATAACAATAATTTTTTAGAGAGCTTCTTGCTATAGGGATGTGTGCTTACTGGAGAGACAAAAAGAGAAAGAAAGACAGTAAGCAGGAAATCGCTCCCCAGAGGGACTGGCCACACAACAATCCTTTCTCCTCCATTCTCCTCTTGGGATTTTGGGCACACACACACACACACACACACACACACAATCTGGTGTGAGTTTTAGGTTGCTGGCCCCAGATTCCAACCATGGTCGACTATGTAGGAGTCCGGCAACGTAATTTTTATGCCATCTGCTAGTCTCAAATTAAATAAATAATTCTTAATTTAGAAAAAAAATTTGAGTTCTTTTCTATGAAGAGAATTCCTAAATTTTCAAGCTTTGCAGGCCTCCACAAATGCTGAATTTACTTTTATGTGTTAGCAGTGTTATTGTTGCTGATATTCTACAATCAGAAAATCTACTTCTGACTGTGAGAACTGTAAACTTGGAACTTTGGACCTCAACATAGTTTTCTACATAAAAATAAGTGACTTTTATGAGAAAATTATAATTACCAAATTAAACACAGACATGGTGGTGCAGAGGTAGCGCCACCACCTAGGTGTCTGGAAGCCATGTGGGAAGCCTGGGTCTGCTTCTTAGACCAACCTCTGTATACCGGGTGCACAACACCTACCTGGAATCTGACTACAAGGGGCTGGAGCAGGAGACCATGTCAAAATACCTATGTCGGTTTCTCTCCCTATCTACCTCTCTCTCTTTGTTACACCCTCTATCTCATTAAGAAAAAAAAAAAAATATTAAAGTTCTGTAACCATAAATAATTTGTTTCTAGAATGATTTCATTTAAATGCTTAACAGATTCCAACTGACATAAAAAAGATGTCAATAACCCCAAGCAAATGTTATCTACAAGTTGTAGCCTTGAATAGTAATTGGCTAAATTATTTTTGATGACTTAAGAATCTCATTGTGAAACCAGAGTCTCTGCATCTTCTGAATTGAAAGAGGAATGAGCACTTCTAGGTATGATCTTCCCTGGCTTCAATGATTGCATTTCTACTTAGACCTAGAAAAGCTGAAAAAAGTTATCAAGAGCCAGGAGCTGGTGAGCCATACGTTCACTGTCTTCCCAAGTCCTCTGAATGTGGGAAGAGGGTGCCATGTATGTGTAAAGGGAGACTCCTCCAGGAGGAGAAATGTGCAGGATTAACTGAGAAACTTTCCCACAACAGAGCTACCCAAGTGAGAAAGCATCTGAGCCCCAAACCCAAGGCTACAGGAGAGAGACCAATAGCTCAAAAGATCATTGCGGTGTAATGGGAGGAGGCTACAATCTTTTGGAAAGTGACAGAAAAGTTATCTTTGATTGAGCCAATCATAATTTTTCTTTATTTCATTTACTTTTTAGATTTTTGCCATTGGGTACTTGTGCTCACTGGAGAGAGAGGAGAGAAATCATTTTTGTTATTAGTCATCCCGCAGGGAGATGACTATGCTGCAATCACTTCTCCACCGTCTTCCTCTTGAGATTGGGGCATGCATGCACTCATATGTGCCTGGTGTGTTTCTCAAGCTTCAAGGTTCAGGACTCAACCCTAAAAGTCAGCCATATGGGATCCAGCTGCTTTAAGCACCATGCCAAGTGCTGCCCCCTCCTTTAAAAAAAAAAAAAAGAAAGAAAAGAAAACGTTGCCAGAGAGTCTGTGCACTTGCCATAGAAAGATAGACAGAAAGATAGAAGGAGAAAGTATTCTTCATAAGCCATAATTATGCCACAGTCCTTTCTCAGCCATTTCTCCATTCTGCTGGAATTGTTTTGAACTCTAACTGTAGTACTGAAAACGGCACAGTTTGAAACCAAATATACCACACCACAATTATCAAGGTGTTCCTGTCTCTGGCCCCACTCAGAGGCAAGCAGTAAGCCTATACCTAGTCAACTTGTTTTCTAAAATAAACAAAATAAAATGTAACAAATGTGGAACTCTAACTGCAATATCTGCAAAAATTCCTGGAAGGAATTGTGGGTTTATTGCCATATTTGCAGAGCTTATTCTGTTAAAAGATTAAATTATCACTTCAATGCCTAGATAGTGGATAATATACTATTGTGGCACACATATTTAATTTCTAATAACTTAGCACCTACAAATTATACACAACATCTATGCTATAACAAATGGTATAACTGGGTCAGCATATGGTGTGGTGGTTGAGAAGTTGGACTCCTACATGGCCATCCATGGTTTGAGTCCTGGACCTGGTAGCTTGATTTATCACTTTCTCTCTCTCTCTCTCTCTCTCTCTGGTGAGTGCATATGCCTTATAGCAATAGTAATAATTAATAAAATTGAATAAATGATTCTTTAAAAATAGAAAGGTGTGATTAATGAAGTATTGGATAGAACTATATAAAATTACCAACATTCGATGGCCTAATCTACAAAAATAGCAATTTCCTATTGATTGACTTTGTTGAAACCTATGGCGTGTGCTTCAAGATGTATAGCCCCAGCTAGGTGCTACTTTATAGTATGTTCATTCTACTCTCTGAGGTTTATACCTAAAGTCAAACTTGCATTCCTATATATGTATATATCAGCTGCACTTGCTATTGGAAATATTTAGACTAATTAGGTTCATTAGAGAATCAATTCAATGGATGGAACAGGCACGGAAAGCAACCATGGATACCAGAGACAATGTGGAAGGAGGGTGGGACACGGCAGAGGGTGAGGGATAGGGAATCAAAGAGGGCAAAAAAAATAAAAAACATAGGCAAAATATACAGGAAGTAAGAAATGTTGATGTGCTTGACTGAGCCAATATACAGTGTATTCTGGATGGGAAATCTCATTTTGTATGCTGTAATGATGTATAGTGAATGAATGTAAATAAATAAAAAATTAAAAAGATGATATAAACTGAATATATTCTGCAACTTTTCCATTCCTAGAAACTTGGTTGCAATAACAGTAAATTGTAAAATTACCACATACGTCAACTTATTTATATGTTCATAGGAAGTCAAGCTACCAAACAAAAAGTGGAATGTGTCACGTAACAGATAATGCAGAAAGGGAAATTAAGTTGAGCTCAGAGTGGACACACAGGTACAGACTCACCAAGAGTGAGCACAGTAGCAATGGTGCCTGATACAGAAGGGAGGTGGATTTAGTGAGCAGAGGTGCCTCTCCAACACCACAGAAGTAAGAGGGTTATGGAGAGCTGCTGCCCTTAGTCCTGGACCAATCATACTGAAAGTTTTATATGTCCTTTTTCAGGTCTCCCTACTGGTAACATTCCTTAATATGATTTAAACCAACTAACGAACATGAATATAATACCACTAACTAAACCAGAGACTTTTCATTTCACCAACTTTGGTTCCAGGATTCTTTCTGTCCCTAAAACAAAACATTGCATGATGCATTTAGTTGTCATGTTTACTCCATTTCTCCCATTTTGTAATTGTGCTTCTATGTTTCCTTGTTTTTCATGACCTTGCTATTTCTGAAACATTTCCTTATGTTAGTTTGCTACATATTTTGTTGACTGTTCCTCAATTGGAGTTGGTCTTATTCTCATCTTAGATTGCAGCCAAGCATTTTTGGAAAGAATACCACAGCAATGATTTGTCTTTCTCAGTCCATCTATCAGGGAGTACGTGAGGTTGATGTTGTTACTCTTAATCACTTGCTTAAGGTGGTGTCTGCTGGGTTTCTCTACTAGAAATTACTATCTTTCTCTTTCTTATTAATAAATATCTTGTTTTTCATATAATTTTGTACAGCAGTTTTAACATCCATTTGTAGAACTTACCTGCAACAATTTCATGTTGTATTACTAATGATTTTCTTTTTCTCTCATTTCTTGTATATTTATTTTGATTTTATACAAAGTTTATTTCTTTAATGAATGAGAGACAGAGACAGAGAGAATCTTCAACAGTATCTTTTTTATTTATTTATTTTTATTTACATTTTTTAATACATTCAACCATATTATTTAGCTTACAAGGTGATCATTTCAATATGTGAACATTTCTCCCTGGTCCAGTTGATCAAAATATAACAACACTACCTCCCTGTCTCAACAATGCTGTCTTTGTATCCCTCCTCCAAATGTTTTTCAACAGTATCTTGACACCACGATCTACCGTCAGCTTTAGCCAGATAAGACTATATCTTTTCAGATGCCCAGTAGGGTCAGGGATATCTCAGGACTTCAATCTAAAAACACCTCATCTGGGTCACCCTCGTAGAACATCGTATCTTACCGCATCACCAACTGACACACTCTTTTATATTTAACTGATTTTCCTTTGTGAACAAGAGATAACCTTTCTTTCTCATTTCATTTATTTATTTAAATATCTACTTTTATTGGTATGGTCTTATGTAGAAGTTTTTGTTTGTTTGTTTGTTTAGGCTTTTGCCATAGTGTGTGTGTACTTACCAGAGAGAGACAGAGAGACAAGAGAGAGAAAGGAATCACTCCCCAACGGGAATGGCCACCGCACGATCCCTTCTCCTTAGTTCTCCGTTTGGGATTTTGAGCACACATGCTCATGTGCCAGACATGATTTTCAAGCTGCCAGGCCTGGGACTTGAACAGCAGTAGGCCATGTGAGAGTCCAGCACCTTAACCACCATGTCACCTGTTGGCCCCTGTACATGCTAACTTTATTCTCTGAATTTTATTCGATATTATCATTACTTATTTTGTTGCTTAATTGCTACAGTTTGGGCTATTGGGAACTTTTTTATGTTGGTTCCTGTGCCTTTCAATATTACTCTTTCCTCCTTTTGTAATTTTTGCTTTCCTGAACTCCTTGTCATTTCAGGTTCATCTTCTGTTTAAACTGTCTCAGTCCTAGAATTAACCAATTCTACAAGAAGCTGTTTCTTTCATTCCAGGATAATATTTAGAAACTAGGATCTGGACTTTAGGTGTGCACATTATTACTAGAATCTTATGAATTTATACCTCAGCAGACAGAGCAAGGACTTACAGATAGATGATGATAGATAGGTAGATATAGGTAGGTAGATACAGATAGGCAGATTCACACACCAAACCATGTGTTTATCATCTTACCTGTCTACCTATTTATCATCTATCCATCCATCTGCTTATCTTTAAAAATCATACACTTATAATGATACCTCTGTGTTTATTTCTAAGTGACAAAATATATTAATTCTAGCCTTCCCCCCTATTTTTTGTGTATTAAGATACTTCAAATGGTTGTGGAAAAATCAATTACAGTACAAGCTTATTTTGATACAAAAAATTTGAAATTCATGCAGATTTTTATAATACTAATTTTCTGTGACTCTTTTGAAGACTCTTGTGGTGTGTGTGTGTGTGTGTGTGTGTGTGTGCTCGTAAAATCAAACCGCATGTAGCTCATGGACATTCTACTTTCATATAACAAAATGGAATTAAGATTATCCTTCTGATGGATCAATAATTTACTCTCTTTTATTGCCAAATGACATTTTATTCTGTGAATGTACTAAAGTTAATTTATTCATACACCAAATAAACATAATCTGAGCCATATATAGCTTTCGATGACTATGAATAGTGCTACTGTAAACATGTGGTTCTAACTTTTTTGTGAATGTAAGTTTTTACTTCACTTGAGTTAATACTAAGTAGATTTGTTAGGTTATATGATTAATAATATTTACTTTAATGATAAATTACCATATAATTTTCCCAAAATGGCAGTGTCATTTTTTATTTCCAGCAAGACTATGTGAGAGGAGTTACATACCAATAACATCACTTCCTTTTGTTGTTGTTTTTATTTTCAAATTAAACATCCAATTAAGTGTGAATTGAAATATTACTGTGCTTTTTGTTTGCATTTATACACATGATTTTAAGAATCATGATTTGCCATCATGATGCCTTATTTGCTGAAGTCTCTGTTTAAATGTTTTGTGCATTTTAAAAATTGTGTTGGTTGTTTTCTTCTTGTTGAGTTTCAAATATTTACTTATTTTGGATATAGGCCCTTTGTGAGAAAAGCAACTTGAAACTTTCAGTCTATGGCTTGTTCTTTCATTCTGTGAACAATGTATTTTACATAGCAAACATTTTAACTTTTATCTATATTCATATCTATATTGACTTCATCTGAAACAAAGCTATATAATTTTCAAAATATATGCTCTGAATTTCTGATTTCTTAATTTCAAAGAAAATAGATCCACAGAAAAACCACTGTTTTTTTTTTTTTAAGATGGTGGAAAGAAATTTTTTTTTTTTTTTTTTTTGTAGAAAGGTTTTGAAAACTTATGTATTGGGACCAGCAGTTAGCGTAATGGCTATGTCTCTGGATTCCAATGTAGTCGACTGCGGTTCGTGTCCCGGACCCGGTGGCTTAAAACTCACGACGGGGACGTGTGCGTGAGTGCCCAAGATCCCGAGAGGAGAATGGAGGAGAAGGGATTGAGGCATGGCCATCCCCGCTGAGGGGCGATTTCTCACTTTCTGTCTCTCTGTCTCCCTCTGCCTGTCTGGCGAGAACATGTGTCCTATAGCAAAAACCTCTTCAAAAAAAAGAAAAGTATGTATTATATTGGATATCAAGGTAGGAGTGTGTCATGAATGCTCCCACA
The DNA here is from genome assembly GCF_000334495.1 of Tupaia belangeri chinensis. Lineage (NCBI taxonomy): Eukaryota > Metazoa > Chordata > Mammalia > Scandentia > Tupaiidae > Tupaia > Tupaia belangeri. The sequence goes on from NW_006203686.1 coordinate 141,073, forward strand.
GTCACAAAGGGCCTGCATATGCTGAGCTGGATTTAGAAACAGTGACATTTTTTTTTTTTTAATGATGGCAAACATGCTGACCTTTTTCATCAAAAGCAATACATGTTAAGGTCCATGACTTCATCGATGACCATTTTAACATGAACTAGAAAGTATCACTTGAGATCATTTAGTTATGATATATTCCTACACTTGCAAAATGGTATATTGATGGTTCTATACCATCCCATACCACCCAGTTCCACTGCCACACAGCAAAGACTGAGCTAGGCATCTAAGATGTAATAGCAAAGTGCATTTCTTGTGCTTTTAGAGAATTTAAGGATATCTTGATACTCTGCCTATGAAGCAAGAGGGACTACATTTCTGAATTTTTGAAAGACAACATCTGGTATTTCAAAATGCATTTTTACCAAAAATCCAGTAGATGGCATAGATAGCCCTACTTACTGATGTGGATGAGAGCATTAACAGCCACATGAAGGATGCTGTTGTCTTCAGACAACAGCAGGAGAGTGAAGGTGTGTTCTCAGATGCTGCTGGAAAAGCCGCTATAGTTCTTGATTTGGAATTCGGCTTCAGTTTGAAAACAGAAATTTCAGTTCTGATCTATTTATTACTGGTCATTTCAAAACTTCTATAGAAATGAAAGTAGGAGCTACTGGCTTATATACATATATAATTTGAAATTGATTTAGTTTTAAACCTACATACAATTTTATCAAACTGAATTCTGCATAAAATCATGGAAATAAATTGCTAAAACCTTGCAAATGACCACTAATCAAGTGATCTGACTTGAGGAAAGGATATCTGTTTGGCCCAAAGAGATAGCCTGAATTCATGATAGTTTCTTACATAAGCAATTATGAAACAGATCACGTAATTTTAGCCAACCCCATCTACCATGTTTTCCTCAGTCACACAGCTCCCTTCACCTTATATCACCCAAATGTCTCAAACCCTGCTGTATATTTCTCTAATTATGTCTTTCTCTCATATCAAATCATCTTCCCCAAAATATTAATGCACTATTAGTAACAGAGGAATGGTTTCTATGAGAAAAATCTCTTTCCATTCACATACTTAAAGGCATACATGCACATGTACATATACACCTACACACACCATTGGATTATTTCTGTATCCATTAGGGTGTTTCAAATAGCAGACATTTGAACAAAGATAGGTTTATTTCTTCTACAGCACAGTCTGGACATAGAGTCTTCTTGGATTGATTTAATTGATTAATAATGTGATCAAGATATATTGCCCTATCAGACCACCATTTATAGACTGTGTTGACATCTTTTCCTACAGTTACAGGGGAACAGATATGTCCTGTTTATACAACTAAGTTTCTTTTTTTGGGGGAGTGGGAAGGATTTTTGCTATAGATCATGTGCACTCACAAGAAAGAGAAGACAGAAAGCGAGAAATCACCCCCCAGGGGGAATGGCCATGCTGCAATCTCTTCTCCATTCTCCTCTCAGGATCTTAGGCACACACACACATGTGCTAGGTGTGAGTTTAAGCCATTAAGTCCAGGGCTCGAACCATGTTCAACTACATGGAACTCCAACGACATAACCATTATGCTAACTGCTGATCCCACAACTAAGTTTCTGAGTATTCTTTCCCTCCCATTAAAAAAAAAAAAAAAGTCTAGAAAAGTCTTCAAGAGAGGTTCCTTTACTTCACTATCTAAGGTCATGTATGAATATCTAACTCATCTCTGAACGCATTGTCAGGATTTGCTTAAATTAACTTTCCCCTGACACTGGGATAGCCCTCGTAGCACATGATCTCAGCACATGTCAACACAGTCAGAAGAGGAAACAGGGCAATGGAGCCAGAGAATGGAACCAGAGATCAGAGAACACTTTCCTTTATACTCAGATCTTAAGTCTGATACCCCGGCACTTTCATGGGACCTTCTCTGACCACACAAGTGCTACCCACCCCATTCCCATCACACATAAATACCATCACAATCTTGTACCTAATCCTACTTTCTTTATTCCCAGAAATGAACTCTTTCAAAGATATTTTGTTTATCATTTCTCTATCCTATCCCATCCCTAGCTAGAACATAAATCCATTTGGAGCAGAAATGCTTCCTCTCTCCTCATTGCCATTTCCCCGAACTGGTTGTAATTATTTAAGAAATAATGAATGAATGTAAATATTAATAGGGCCATACTTATCTTAGTTGAATCCTTTTGTAACAATATAGAAGAGGTTAATTAGGAAGGATATTGTTCTCTTGGGACAACATTCTGCCCTAAAGATTATTCTGAAATTTAATATATAGTGCAGAACAATAGAATTGTGAAAATAAACAGGGAGGTAGTCACTGGCCTTCAAAAGGATACTCCTTAGGGGGACAGGGTTGGCTAGGACAGAGGTGAAGAAATAAGAATATTTGCAAAAAAAATGCATCTGAAAATCATGGCACTTCAGCATAGACGGAAAAGTAACTTTCCTGTGTAATTGCTTCTGATTTTGTCATGTATTCCCTGAGCACAATTGGAGGAATTACTAAGTTTCTGTAAGCCTCAGTAGCATCATTTCTAAAATACCATTGTATAAAGATGAGTAGACGGTGAAATAGTTATGTTGCTGGACTTCTAGGCAGTCAACCATGGTTCGAGTCCCAGACCTGATAGCTTAAAACTCATGCTGGGTGTGTGTGTGTAGGGGGTGGGGCAAAATCCCAAGGGGAGAATGGAAGAGAAGGGATTATGGCATGGTCATCCCTCTTGGGGGATGATTTCTCACTTTCTGTCTCTCTATTTCTCTGGTGAGTGCACACACTCTGTAACTTAAAAAAATAAGAAGTAAAATGAGAGATCATTGTAAGATCCAGTGGGAAGAAAACAAGAGTTGAAACCAATGATTTGTGTTAGAATTCTAACTCAAGCAATGAAAGATTTTATTTTCCTTCTTTAACCTTAGAAACATTTCTTGATTTATTTAAACTTTGTCTTCCTTAACTTCAAACCATATATTTATACTACTACAGATAATATGATGTTCTCTGTCCCAGTCACCTGTAAATGCTTGGCTATCTGGACTATATATATATACCTGGTATATAAATATATACACACACACATATATATACACATATATATGTATATATGTACCCATACCTGTCAGAGGGTGTGCTCACTAGTCAGAGGTGTATGTGGGAGAGAGAAAGTGAGAAAGCACCCCTCCCCTAGGGGACAGTAGCACTGCAATCCATTCTCCTCTCAGAATTTGGGGAACATGCACACGTGCCTGGCATGTTTTTCAAGACTTCAGGTCCAGGACTCAAACCGCACAGTCAGACATGTGGACTCTAGCTGCCTTAACTACCATGCCATCAGCTGGCCAAATTTCCCATATCTTAAAAGTTTGAAATTTATTAAACATATACACCCAAACACACTTGCACTCACACACATTTATGTGTGTGTATATAGGAAAGGAGATAGAAACAGAGATGTGTCCATAGGGGAAAATCATGTTTCTGAGTGTTTGCCAACCCAGAGCATTCCATTTTAAGCAAGGCTAACAAGATACCCAGAAAAGCATTTACAGTAAGGGGAACTAGAATAATTAATATATTTGTGGAAAGAACATGTAACTATGGAAATTTAATCCAAGTCTAGTTCTACCAAAAAAAACGTACAATAAAGTATACTGAAAACAAAAACAAGAATTTGCAGACTCTTATTGCTCATCTTTGATCACGCTGCAGGATGAGGTGTGTTCTAAAGGCCTACTTGGCAAATACTATTTCCTACCCATACGGGCAAAGCAGTGGATTCTATAAATAATGAGATTAAACCCAATCACATATTAAGGAAAAAGGTTTTATATGTGGTCTGTTTACTGCTATAAAACATAACTAAGTGATTTTTTTTTAGATTCACCAAAAGATCAATAAGAAAATATAATTTTTTCAATGATGAAGTGGAGAGATTAATGTCTCTGTAAGGACTGACATACATGGCATTCCCTTTTGAAAAAGCAATGCAATACACTGTAAAGTTATATGCAATCCAATGTAATATAAACAAGATTATGATGAAAATAAATAAATAAATAAAAATTTTAAAAAGAAAAAAATTTTTTTATATTTTCCATGATATCTACTTCAGTAATAGAAACAATGTTCTGTAAGCCCATGGCATAAACAACAGAGAGGTATATAAATTGTCTTTAATGCAACTCTAGTCATGATTGAGAAATATGAGTTGATTATAAGGAGAATTTGTGGATTAGTCACTATGGGTTTAATGATTTACATTTGATCAATGAAATCAGTAATGGGGAGAGAGATACCTTATAAGGTTTTAATTCAGGCTACAATTTCACCTTTTCTTCCTTAATATTTTCATTTTTAAAAGTCTAGAAAAAATGTTTATTATATTTCAGTTATATAGTTAAACCTTATATAGATAAGAATAAGATGGTAAACAGACTATCAGAATCTAAAAAAAAAACGGCACTAAAATCCACAGCACACCACACATTAACCCACAGGGCAACACACTACAAACAACAGCACACCTCAGTGAGACCACTGTAAACATAATTGAGACCCATGGCATAAAACTGTGACCCACACCCAAATATTCAGACCTAAAACTCACTGAGACCCACAGCAAACCTCACTGAGACCCACAGCAAATCCCACTGAGACCCACAGCAAAATTTACTAAAATCCACAGTACACCCTACACTAACCCACAGGGCACCACACTTCAACTCACAGAACACCTCAGAGAGACCAGGGCACACATCACTGAGACCCACAGCACAAAACTGCGACCCTCAGCACAAACCACACAGACCTAAACCTCACTGAGACCCTCAGAAAACTTAACTGAAATCCACAAAAAAATTCACTTAAATCCACAGCAGACCACACTTAAACACACAGCCTATCAACTTTGACTGACAGCACACCTCAATGAGACCACCACACACATCAATGATACCCACAGCACAAATTTATGACCCACAGCACACCCCATTGAAACACAAACCTCACTGAGAGACACAGCAAACCACACTGATACCCACAGCAAAATACATTGAAATCTACAGCACACCCCACTTTAAGCCACAGGGCACTGATACCCACAGCAAAAAAAACTGTGACCCACAGCACAAAATTCAAATCCAAACCTCACTGAGACCCACAGCAATACTCAAAGAGACCCACAGAAAAATTCACTGAAATCCACACCACACCCCACATTAACCCACAAGGCATCACAATTCAACCAACAGCACACCTCAGTGAGTCCATCACACACATCAATGAAACACACAGCACAAAACTGATACATACAGCACACCACTCTCAGACTCAAGCCTCACTGAGAACCACAGGAAACCTGAGACCCACAGCAAAATCAACTGAAATCCACAGCACACCACACATTAACCAACAGCCTACAAACTTTGACCTACAGCACACCTCAGTGAGAACACCACACACATCACTGAGACCCACAGAACAAAACTGCAAATTACAGCACACCACACTCAGACCCAAAACTCACTGAGACCCACAGCACACATCACAGAGACCCACAGCAAAATTTACAGAAATCCACAGCACATCCCTCTGTAACTCACAACCTACAAACTTTGACCCACACCATGCCACAGTGAGATGACTGCACACTACTGAGACCCACAGCACAAACTGAGAACCACAACACATCCCACTAAGACACACACCTGACTGAGATTCACAGCAAACCTCACTGAGACCCACAGCATCAGACACCAAAAGCCACAGAACACCCCACTTTAACGCACAGGGCACCACACTTCAAACAATAACAAACCTCAGTGTAAACACACACATATCACTGAAAACCAAGAACAAAACCACAACACAGAGCACACTACACTAAGAACAAAACCTCACTGAGAACCACAACAAACCTCACTGAGACCCACAGCAAATTCACTTAAATCCAGAGCATACCCCACTTTAACCCACAGAGCACCACACTTTGACAAACAATACACCTCAATAAGACCGCAGCACACCCCATTAAACCTAAACTCACTGAGCACAACAGCAAATCTCACTGAGACAAAAAAATTCACTGAAGTTCACAGCACACCCCACTTTAACCCACAGGGCACCATACTTAGATCCACAACACACCTCTGTGAGACCACCACACAAAGCACTGAGACCAAAGAACAAAACTGCAACCCACAGCACACCCCACTAAGACCCAAACCTCACTGAGGACCACAGAAAACCTCACTGAGAGCCACAGAAAAATTCACTTAAATCCACAGCACACCGCACTTTAACCCAGAGCCTACCAACTTTTACCCACAGCACACCAGAGTAAGACCACTGCACACATCACTGAGACCCACAGCACAACTTTTGAATCACGGCACACTCCACTCAGACCCACATCTTACTGAGACTCACAGCACACATCTCTGATACCTGAAGCAAAATTCATTGAAATCAACAGCACACCCCACTTTAACTAATACGGCACCACACTTTGACCCCCAACACACCTAAGTGAGAACACCATACACATCACTGATACCCACAGCACAAAGCTGCAGCCCACAGCACTGATACCCACAGCACAAAGCTGCAGTCCACAGCACACCCTACTCAGATCCAAATCACACTGATACTCACAGAGCACATCACTGAGACCCACAGCAAAATTCACTGAAATTCACAGCACACCCCCACTTTAACACTAAGTCTGCCAATTTTGACCCACTGCACACATCACTGAAATGCACAGCACAAACTGTGAATCACAGCACATCCCACTAAGACCCTAACCTCACTGAGAACCACAGCAACCCTCACTGAGACCCACAGACAAATTCACTGAATTTGACAGTACACCCCACTTTAACTCAAACGGCACCACACTTTGACCCAAAACACAACTCAGTGAGACTTGGTACACATCCCTAAGACACAAAAACAAAACAGGGACCCACATCACACGCAATAAGACCCAAAGCTCACTGCGAATCACAGCAAACCTCACTGATACCCACAACAAAATTCAATGAAATCCACAGTACACCCCACTTTAACGAACAACCTACCAAGTTTGACCCACAACACACCTCAGTGAGACCACTGCACACATCACTGAGACCCGCAGCACAAAACTGCTTCCCACAGAAAACCCCACTCAGACCCAAACTTCACTGAGACCATCAGCAAACCTCACTAAGACCTACAACAAAATATACGTAAATCCACAGCACACCCCACTTTAGCCCACAAGGCGCCACATTTCAACACACACCTCAGTGAGACCAACACACACATCAATGAGACTCTAGAACAAAACTGCGATCCACAGCACACCCCACCAAGACCCAAACCTCTCCGAGACCCATAGCAAATTTCACTGAGACCCAAAGCAAAATTCACTGAAATCCACAGCACAACCCACTTTAACCAACAATGCATCACACTTTCACTGACAACACACCTGAGTGAGACCACTGTACACATCACTGAGACTCACAGCACAAAACTGTGAATCACAGCAGCACACCTCATTTAGACCCAAAACTTGCTAAGAACTGCAGCAAACCCCAATGAGACTGAAAACAAAATTTAGTGAAATTCAGAGCACACCCCACTGTAACTCACAGCATACCAAATTTGACCCACAGCACACCTCAGTGAGACCACCACACACATCACTGAGACTTACAGCACAAAACTGCAAATCACACAACACCACACTCAGATGCAAATCTCACTGACATCCCCAGCAAACGTCACTGAGACCCACAGACATATTCACTGAAATTCACAGCACACCCCACTTTAACCCACAATCTACCAACTTTGAACCACAGAACCACTGAGACCACTGCACATATCGTTGAGACCTACAGGACATAACTGCAAACCACAGCATGCCCCACTCAAACACAAACCTCACTTAGACCTACTGCAAACCTTACTGAGAAACACAGCATATTTGATTGACATCCACAGCACAACCCATTTTAATTCAGAGCCTACAAACTTTGAACCAGAGTACACCTCAGGGAAACACTGCACTGATTACTGAGACACGAAGCTGAAAACTGTGACTCAAAGCGTACCTAAACCTCACTGAGATCCACAGTAAATCTCACCAGCAAAATTTACTGAGATACACAGCATACCTCAATTTAAGACACAGCATACCTCACTTTAAACAATAGCACAGCCCACTGGGACCCAAAGCACAGCTCATTGAGACCACTGCTCCCATCACTGAGACACAAAGAACAAATCTGCGACCCACAACACACATCACTCACACATTGAACTCACAAGGACCCACTTTAAACAACATCATGGCCCACTGCGACCCACAGCACAGCTCAGAGAGTCTGCTACCCACAGCACTGAGACCCAAAGAACAAATTTATGACCCACAACACACCCCACTCACACCTTAATTTAACTGAAACCCACAGCAAATTTTATTGAGTTACACTGCAAACCCCATTTTAAGTCACAACACACCCAAATTTAAACAACAGCACAGCCCACTGTGACACACAGCACACCATATTGAGACCATTGCACAAATCACTGAGACCCAAAGAACAAATTGGCGTACCACAACACACCCTACTCACACCATAACCTCACTAGGACCCACAGAAATATTCATTGAGTTACCCTGCACACCTAACTTTAAGCAACACCACACCACACTATAAACAACAGCACAGTCCACTTGAACCACACCACACCTCAGTGAAATGACTGCACACCACTGTGAGGGTGCTGCACACAGCACTGAGACACAAAGAACAAATCAGCCAGCCACAACACACACCACTCATAACCTAACCTCACAAGGACCCAAAACAAAATTTGTTGAGTTATAGTGTCACCTCACTTTAAGCCACAGCACAACCCACTTTAAGAAACAGCACAGTGTGCTGTGAATCACAGCGCACCTAAGTGAGATGACTGAAAACAGCATGGAAATCCAAAGAAAATATCTGCCACCCACAACACACCCCACTCACACACTAACCTCACTACAACCTACAGCAAAATTCAGTGAGTTACACTGGACACCTCACTTTAAGCCACAGCACAGCCTAATTTAAGAAACAGCACAACACTCTGCAACCCACAGCACACCTCAGTAAGATGACTAAACACATCACTGAGACCCAAAGGAAAAATTTGCAACCCACAAAACACCCCCCTCTCTCCCTGTCCAAACAAGAACCCACAGCATTATTTGTTCTCTTATAGAGCACACCACACTTTAAGCCACAGCACAACTGATTTTAAACAACAGAACAGCCCACTTGACCACAAAACACCTCAGTGAGAGCACTGCACCCGTCACTGAGACCTGAAAGACAAATCTGCGACCCTCAACATACCCCACTCACACCCTAAGCTCACTATGATGGACAGCAAAATTCATTGAGTTGCAATGCACACCACACTTTAAGTCACAGAACAGCCCAATTCAAACTACAGCACAACACACTGCAATTGCAACACACCTCTGTGAGAACACTGCACACATCACTGAGACCCAAAGTACAAGTCTGTGACCCTCAACACACACCACTCACACTAAAACCCATAGCAAAATTTATGGAGTTACACTGCACACCCCACTTTAACCTACAGCACAGCCCATTTTAAACAACATCACAGCCCACTGCAACTGCAGCACACCTCTGTGGGAGCCCTGCACACATCACTGAGACCCAAAGAACAAATCTGCAACAGAAGAAATACCCCACTCACATCCTAAACGCACTAAGACTCAAAGCAAAAATCATTGAGTTACACTGCACACCCCACATTAAGCCACAGCACAGCACACATTAAACAACAGCACAGATCACTGTGACCACAGCACACCTCTGTGAGAGCACTGCACACATCCCTGAGACCCAAAGAACAAATTTGCAAACCTCCACACACCCTACTCAAAATCTAACCTCTCTAGGACCCACAGCAAAGTTCATTGAGGTACACTTCACACCCCACTTTAACACAGCTCAAAAGATTTTAAACAACCACACAGCCCACCACAACCCACAGCACACCTCAGTAAGACCGCTGCACTCATCTCTGAGACCCAAAGAACAAATCTGTGACCCTCAACACACCCCACTCAAACTCTAACCACACAAGGACCAAAAGCAACATTCATTGAGTTACACTTCACACCCTACTTTAAGCCACAGCACAGCCCAATTTAAACAACGGCACAGTCCACTGTGTCCCCAGCACACCACTGTGAGAGCACTGCTCACATCACTGATAACTACAGAATCAAAATGTGACCAACAGTACACCCCACTCAGACTCAAACTTCACTGAGACCCAGAGCAAACCTCACTGAGACCCACAGCAAAATTCTTGGAAATCCACAGCACACTCCACTTTAACCCACAGGCACTTCACTTCGACCCACCACACACATTACTGAGACCACTGCACACGTCACTGAGACCTACAGCACAAATATGCAACCCACCACACACTGCACTCAGACCCAAAACACATTGAGATCCACAGCAAATCTCACTGAGACTCACAGCAAAATTCACTGAAATCCATAGCACACTCCATATTAACCCACAGGGCACAACACTTCAACCCACAGCACACCTCATTGAGACCATAGAACACATCACTGAGACCCAGATCAAAAATCTGCAAATCAGAGCATACTCCACTCAGATCCAAACCTCACTGAGACCCATAGCACACCTTAATGAGACCCATAGGAAAACTCACTAAAATTCACAGCACACCCCATTTTAACCCACGGCCTACCAATTTTGACCCACAGCACACCACAGTGAGACCACTCCACACATCACTGAGACCCACAATACCAAAATACGACCAACAGCCCACTCCACTTAGACCCATACCTCACTGAGACTCACAGCAAATCTCTGTGAGACCCACAGCAAAATTTTCAGAAATCCACAGCACACCCCACTATAACCCATAGCCTACCAACTTTGACCCACATCACACCTCAATGAGACCACTACACACATCACTGAGACCCATAGCACAAAACTATGACCCACAGTACACCCCACACAAACTGAACTTATCAAAGTTAAAAGTCAGACAATGCTTTAGAATCTTTAAAAAAATCTATTTATTGTACATTCAACTAGGAATAATAAGATGTGTCATGAGGGCCCACAGGTGGTATGATGGTTAAAGACTCCCACATGGCTGACCTGAGTTCCAGTCTCAGAGGTAGCAGCTTGAAAGTCATGCCAGGTGCATGTGAGTGCATAACCAAAATCCCAAGAGGAGAATGTAGAAGCAATTATGATTGTGGCATGTCCATCCCCCCAGGGGTTCATTTCTCACTTCGATTATGATTGTGGCATGTCCAGTCCCCCAAGGGGTTCATTTCTCACTTCAGCTCTTACTGTCTCTCTATATCCTCCTCTGGTCAAATTATTAACAATAATAATAAATAAAATTAAATAAATAATTGCTTAAAAAATAATTCCAAGACAAATGAGCTGAGGTCTTAGTTATTCATCAGGGTTGTTGCCTAAAAGGCATGTTTTACTTTATAGTAAACACAATAAGCTGTATGGTTACAATGTGACTCACTCTCCTTACAGCAATGTTTTTCAGTTTCCAATGGACAGAATAGGTGTATCTAATCAGTAGCTTGTATTATTTTATAGGGACTAACATGAATTTTGGACAATTTGTAACCTCTCCTCTTCTAGCTCTTCTCTTTTTAAACCATCTGACCAGTCATTGTGGTGTACACAGGTAAAAGAAACTAGTATCTGTGTCACCCAGGTGAATCGTTCTACACCCTTGGCTCAGATAAACTTCTTTTGCTTCACTTACTCTGTTGCAGCCTTCCTTTTTAGGTTGAGACATGAAACCAAAACAACTCATTTTACAATCAAATGTGAATTATAAAACTAAAAAAAAAGATGAGTTAATATCTTATATCTTTTCAAATGTATTTATCTTTAAAAGTATTTCTTTAAAAAATAATGATACCTCCAGTTCTACTATGTAATCTTCTCTCTCTTTTATATGCTGGAACATTGGTGTCTCTATTTCAACGGTGACCAAACTACTAGTATTTTAATTTAGAAGGAAGATATGACCTGAACATAGAATTCAAATGTATTATTTCATAATATCTAAATATGTTTTTATTGCTTCAGATTTTCAGGTGACTTTTTTTCAAGTTCCTGCACCTTACTTTAGAATGTTTCTGCCAGAATATGTTTACCTTACATAGCAGTTCATTTTGACTGGGATTCTTAAAGTGACTACACTCCAGATATAATACCCATGACTACCTCTATTTTCAGCATTGAATGTTTTATCTCTTCATCTTCTATCATTCTGTGAATTGTGGTACACATTTTCAGATGTATGCTCTTATCTATATTGTATTTTGTATTTGTGTTAGATGTTCTTAATGCTGCTAGCCTATTTTCTCTACTGTTCTTTTCTTCTATGAATAAAAAGAACATCCAGAGGAGCACAATAGTATCATCCAGTCCAAAAGATACCATTCTTTTTTTTTCCAAAAGATATCTTTTATTATTATCATTCTTTTTTACATTCAGTCACTGTGCATCAATACAGCATGCAAAAATGAATCTTCTCAGCAAGAATACACTGCGTTTTAGGCCAGTCAAAGAAATTCCCATACACACCACAAAAGATGCCATTTTAACCACGGGCTTCACACTCTGCCTTCATTTACTGCTTTGCCTACAAAGCCCGTTCTCTCAGGTTATACCTTCTTGGTAACCTTAATAGGGCCAGCTTTTACACTTTCATTACCCAATACACTAAGGTGTCTTTTACTACCACATTGGCTCCAAATTGAAACTGAAGTACAACATCTTTAGTGGATTGCAGTAGATGGTGTGATATTCTATAAAGCTTCCTGCTATCAGTCTCTGCACTCACAGTAATTATCTTTGCCAACTATTTCATTTTCTGCATTTTCCCCTTGTGTAACATGCTAGCAATCGTGTGTGGCTGGTTGCTCTCTCTAAATGGCTTTCAAGCTGAACACATACGTCAAATTCACTTACACATGTGGACAGCAGGAGAATGCCTATTATTTAGGGTGCTCTCACAGACCACATTTCTATTAGTGAAATAACCATGTCCTTCTCGATCAGAGAAGAAAAAACATCTGGTTTAAGGTGTCTATACAGTTAAATTCAAAAGAAGCAACATTTTGAAATTCACACATACTTCAATGTATATCAAACATTTAAACCATTCAGTCTGCAAGCATAGTCAGAGCTGTGAAATTAAATTAAGGTCTTTCTAATTGAGACATAATTATTTCACTTTGATCTCTATGTGTTTCTTTTCTCTTTTTCACTTTGTTTCTATTTTTGGCCAGTGCACAGAATATGTATATGCTAGTGAGATGAAAAGAAAAAAGTGTTCTATAAATGTTATAACATTCAAAAATGTAGATATCAAATGATAAGCCAGGAAAGCTGTTCTTCTACATGTAAAAAAATGCCAAGCAAATTGACATGAAATACTTTTATTTTGCTTTCTATAAGCTAAGGAATTAAAAAAATAGGATAATGAAGACATGTTAAAATAAAGTTCCATTTCCACATTAAAAGAGTAGTCTGTCAACAGATATTTGGAGATTTGGAGTGCAGTCAGAGATGGAAGTTCTGAAGAAGCTCTCATTGGCTACCATCAACAAAAAAGAAACAGTTTTATTCTCGTAAAATGGAAATAACTTACATATACATATATAAAAGCTCACTGTTCCATTTCAACCTCCAATTACATCTATACTTCTCCCTCTCTCTCTAGTTGGGTTCTTGTTTTGCAGAATTCTCCAAATTTATACAAAAGTGTAAAATACCTCTTCATTTCATAGCTTCATTGCAAATGAACGCAAACTATTTTATTCTATGGATACATACATTTTTTCCCTACTATTGAACATTTACATCTGGGAAAGATATTTCTAGTTGCCCCCTATATCTCCCCCTAGTCTTCTTTAGCAATGAGATTTCTAGCTGCATGCATGCACCCTAACTTGGCCCCTTCCATCCCTGAGATGTGGATGGAAAGATGATTATGAAGGGAGTGCAACCTACGAGAAATGGTGGCATTTTTGGTCAGAATCTGAGACTCTAGCAGAATTGTTGGGCAGAGTCATTATATTGGATCTAAATTTTCCTGCTCTAACTGATTTTTTTTTTGAAGAAAAAGAGTACAAAAGAGGATGAGAAGCATTTGGGGATCTTCCTGTCCTAGTTTCCCAGTTAGCTGGAATTGCAGACATGTGCTACCACATCTGGCCTACTGTGCAAATGTGTTTCCAAAACCTTCATCAAATGTGTCATAATGTGTTCATCCAATTCAGTGTGGCTGGTAGTTGGGAAGGTCCAGCCATCTCTCCTGGTCTTATTTCTATAGGCAGCTCCATATTTCTAGATTTTTAATGCTGTCAGTAATTTTCATAAAAGAAATGGCCCAGCCATGATAGCAAGTGCTAGACCCTGCTATTCTGCAGGCTGAGGCCACAATTCTGTACCTGACTTAGTCTAAAAGCCATGAAGGGTGTATGTACCTGTGGTCCCAATTGCCTGGGAGGTTGAGGCAAGGGCATCACAACAGAGAAAGACTCTATAAAATGCCACACACACACACACACACACACACACACACACACAAACCATAGCCAACATGGGAACAATGACCCCTCTTGCCTTACATCACCTATAGGATGTCTTTTACATATGACTCATCAGGTCTTATGGCCACCTCTCTCTTTGACTAGAAAGAATTCATCTTTAAGTCCATTCATCCCTTTCAGTATAACATTGGTATAACAAAGCTTTTCACTCTACCTCTTGGAAGGGGCAGTGAAAAATCAGCAGAGCGACCCAAGACAATGAGAAGTTGATCTCTTTCACAAGCTACTCCAGGACTGACATTCATTTTCAGGTATGGAATCCCTATGCAAAACAGTCCTCTTTTTCAATGCTCAGGAAATAGGAGTGTGACTTTGTCTACACATTACCAGGTTATTTCTGGATACTGTTCACAAAATATTGTTTTCCAATTAATTTCACTTAGTTCCTTCCCTATTCCATTGATTGTGGCATCAGAGTTTTGTATCCCATTTCTGGGCATATTTATGTTCCTTCCATTAGATTTCCATGACTCCAGTATAAATAGGAAACATAGCCAGATATTTGCTTAGGTAACATCAACGTTCTACAAAGATTAAAGATGCTGGCCCAGCTGCTCAGGTACATTAATAACACCCTGCAAGGCTGGAAACCACCTGGCTGACCACAGGTTTGGATCCACAAGTCAACCTGAAAAGAAGCTGGCTGTATTTGTAAGCACTCAAGATTCTGAAGACAGGAGAGTTGGAGAAATAGGTCATGGCACGACAGACTGTCAAGGGTGATTCTTGTTCTTTCCATCTTTCTCTTGAATGCATGTGCTTGGACTTCCTATTTTATATATTATATTTATAGGGAGATATTACATATTAAATATATAATTAAAATGTTTACTTTTCCCCCATCCAAAAATAAACTTTAGAATTACTTCTCTATAAATAAGTCACATCCCTAGACCAGACTGAATATCCTGCCGTATCCACCTTTTATGTTGTAAATCATACATACCGTTAGATATGTTATTTCATTTATTCCCAAACTAAATATGATTTATGATTCTGATTTCATGACTTGAGTTAAACAACTTAAGTGCATGTCATCTTTACCAGGTTCTCTCTGTTCAATTCTGCTTTTGGTGAACATTCCAAACTTCCAGTCATTATCTATTGACCTTTTATTCCTTAAGAAATAAGACTCAGGAGTTAATTTTTGGCCTGTCATTTGTCCACACAGAAATGACATTTCTTAATTGCTTTGGTAGCTGAGTGAGTATATATGTAGTTAGGCACTGAAGAAGTTTGGGCAAAATGAGCAGAAATAAATTCCCGAGCCATTTATTTTCAGATAAGGTTCCATGTTGGCATCAACACTACATAAGCCACAACTCCTCCACAGTGAATTTCAGCTTTCTCCTGCACTAGACCTCTGGTGAGAACAACGATGTCTTCGTTCTGCAAACAGTTCATAGAGCTGTTCCTACCATTTTTTCCTTGTACTCTGTTGTGATATACTTAAAGATGCTCCTTGCTTTCAAAAATTAAGAGGAGAATAAGTATTATTCATATTTTGAGGACAACAGCCTTGGGAAAGAATCCCTTCATGGTTCTTAATTTCTTTATTCTCTCTATATCCATGATTTGACCTGGAAGAGTCTAAAGGATAATGATACTACTCTGCTCTGATTCATTCTTTGAAAACTATTTGCTTCCTCATCTTGGACACTGTTGATAACTGTCAGGGATGTCAGGATGTCTGTGTCAAAACTCAAATAGAGGGGCCAGCAGTTAGTGGCTGTGTCACTGGACTCCCATGTAGTCGACTGCGGTTTGAGTCCTGGACCCAGTGGCTTAAACTCACGCCGGGTGCGTGTGCACGCGTGTCTAAGATCCCAAGAGAAGAATGGAGGAGAAGGGATTGTGGCATGGCCATCCCGCCTGAGGGGTGATTTCTCGCTTTCTGTCTCTCTCTCTCTCTGTCTGTCTGGTGAGCACACATGCCCTATAGCAAAAAACTCTCCAAAATAAATAAATAAATAAACTCAAATAGATAGATGTATAGAGAAATAAGTGGATCCAGGGAAGGAGGCTTGAAGAGGCAGTTAACACACAAGTATGCTTAATAACAAGAAGCATTAAAGATGTCAGCTGAGACTAGCAGATGGCATACTGGTTATTTTGCTGGGCTCCCACATGGCTGACCATGGTTAATGTCCTAACTTGGTGGCTGGAAAAACATCTGGTGGGTGTACATTCATGCCCAAAATCTCGAGAGGAAAATGGGGAAGGGGTTGCAGCATGGCCATCACCCCTGAAGGGTGATTTTTTTGCTTTCTGTCTCTCTCTCTCTCTTCGGTAAGCCCATCTGACCTGTAGCAAAAATTTTTCTCTCTAAAAAACAAAGAAAGAAAAAGAAAACAAGAAAGATTCTTCCAGGATTGTAGTTTTTAGATAGTTATGCAGAAACTGCCTGTCCAAACCAGGACTGTGACATGACTCTTGTTATTGATCCTCATAGACAGTGATAATTGTCTCAAAATAACTTACATAATCTCTTCTCATTTTCTTAAAACCCTTGTTTTCCCTTCATTCACCCATTTTACCATGACAAGTGTATTCCGTATTGCAGTGCAGGTTCACAAAAACTTTAATTTTTTTCTTTTAGAGAGTTTTCCTCTCTGCCTCTTATTTAGGGGTTGACATAACACATTCGAAACATGCCTGGTAGGAACAGAAGCACAGAAGGATAGAGATGTCAGTTCTTCAGAGTTACACATATTCCCTAATCTTTTTTGACTCACATTTCATATTGTGTCATTGACTTAGCCTTTCAGAATCTCACTTTTTTTTTTCTAGAAGTACAAATACAGGGTTGCTTTGAGGGAACAAAAAATGTCTTCTGATTTCTCAAGTTACTATACTGCCATAAATTATTTTATCATGCCACTTAGAAAAATATGACATGGCAATTTAAGAATAAAGAAAAAAAGGAAGAAACAAAGGAAGGAACAAAGAAAAAAAGGACAGAACAAAGAAAAAATATGGTTGACCCAGCAGGTGATATGGTGGTGAGGGTACTGGACTCACACAACCAACTGCAGTTCAAGTCCTGGACCTGGTAGCTTGTTTTCTCACTTTCTCTCTTTCTCTCTGTGTCTCATTTTCTCTCTCTCTCTCTCTCTCTCTCTCTCTGGTGAGCATGCATGCCCTATAGCAAATAATAATAATAATAATAATCAATAAAATAAATAATGTATAAGAAAAAAATCCATTAAAATACATTTAAAAAGATATGCTTAACATGTATAATTTTTGTGCCTGGTGTAACTTTAAGCCACTGGGTCCAGGTCTCAAACCGCAGTCAACTACATGAGAGTCCAGTAACATAGCCATTAGGCTGTCTTCTGGTCCCAACATGTACATGTTTTATGCTCAGCCACCAGATGATGAAAAGCTGTTATATTCCCTTTCTCTTCCCTTCTGC
>NW_006203686.1:159317-207809 GCF_000334495.1 Tupaia belangeri chinensis
CGCCCCCCCCCCCCCCGCCCACACACACACCCTATGGGCTTCACCTTTCAGGATATGCTGCTCTTTGGTGTTACAGAAATATGTAACCAACAAATAGAGAGGGAGCATAAGGTAAGAAGGCCAGAGAGAAAAAGAAGGAAGTTAGTGAAAGAAGTTGTATCATTTGCACAGTAAAAACAGGGGAAGAAAAGAGAGGATAAAAAGAGAATCTATTTGAGCTGGAAATGTAAAGAGTATTTTGAGAGTTATAAAATTACAAGCTCCTGAGAATCATAGGTATGAGGACTTTGGAGAACAAAAAAAAAGGAAAAGATTTTTAAAAAGTGAAAGGGATCTATAAAAATCTCTTACAAGCAACTCTGGCAAAATTTGATTGAAGAATCAATAAGCAATATTTTGGCCTTGGTAGACCTGAGGAGGAATGTGCCCTTACTTTTGACATTCCATCACCATATTGGGGAGAAATATGAGCAACAGATGGATAGGGAAGACAAATTGAGTATAACAAACCAGCCTGTATTGATGAATTGGTCGGCTCTCTCATCTATTTAGTATATACATATATATTATGCCTAAGTATATGTTATATATGCGGTGAATGCACTGAGACTGGATATAACCATTACCACAGAGAACTTCTAGCTCTGACTAGAGCACCTGGATCGTTAATCTCAGTGAGATGAGAAGTTATACTAGCTCACTAGTCTAACGCTGCACAAATACCTCTAGACTCCTTACCTCACACCACGTCTGAGTGGCTCTGGGTGTCTTTATGCTGAACATGGGCAGTCAAGACCCAGAATCCTCTTCTGTACAGCAGGGACAGAGTGTAGAGACTTAACCATGCAGATGTGTGGCATGGTTATTGCCCATTTCTTCCTCTCTGAGTCATAAGGTACTAGAAACGAAACACACCGGGAGAGAATAAAACACTGAAAATGGGTGTTTCCTCTGCAGCCAAAGGAGGGAGATAGATCTGTGATACTAATCTCTTACTGTGTCATTGTTGAATAGAGCATTGCACTTCAGGTTTACTTGATTTCTCATGGCCAGATACCTCCAAAACTTTACCTGCTCTCTGAGCCAAAGGGCTCATAGCTTGATCTGGTAAAAATGGCTTCTTCCCATTCTCTTCCCACAATATGAGAGTATTATTAGTAAATTGGAAATATGAGCATTAGCCAAATTCACTATTTCAGCTTATTTTTTTAGGCAAACTGTTCTGTTAAATCAAGAAACTGTTGAAATGAGAAATGTTGTTTTATAAAATAAAATGAAAATAAACATCTTAACAGCTGCCCCAGGGGCACCTGTGGCCCTCTCTGACATGAGGGTTGTACTTGCACTCCCTCTCATGAGTCCAATATCACTGATCTCCTTCCACATATAAAAGGTCGTTGGCCAAGTAAATCAAGTATCCTTGTGTCCTCCTTCACTCATGGCTAATTTTTCTTTCTGGGAAATATGGTTCAGGAATTGTTGGTATTATTTTCTGCCTAATAGGAATACTTTATGCCTGTCCCTTTGTGTACTATTGCTGTGGAATAGGGATTCAGTGCCACCTCCAGATAGCTGGCCATAGGGAATTTGCGGACCATGAATCAAGTAGGTGTTGGGGGTGGAGTGGGTGAAAATACTAGACTGATTCCATTTGGGAGAACTAATGTCATACTGGACCCTTTCTTCATCCCTATCTTTAACTAGTCCTGAACAGGAATTTCTGCTTAAATTAAACCCTTTATACATTTTTAGCTGAAGTGGTCATTTCAACTTTGAACTAAGATAACAGCTTATGACACTGGTCTTTGATAAGGAAAAGCTATTAACCTTCGATCTCAGAGCAGTTCTGTCCCCAACCCAGTGACTTCCTTCCTCTCTCAAAATTTTCTCTTATAGTTTAGCTCCTCTACTTTCCCTTTAGAAGATCCAAGGTACCCTGAGAAGGAACGGAATCCAAAGTTGTAAACGTGTGAGGATCACTTGTTCACCCTAATGCTGCTTCATCCCATTTGTAACTTACTCTTTGATATTAAAGTTCTGTTAGATCCTTCATGGATAGCCTGCTTTATTTTTCAGTCTTACAGACCCTTTCATCACTCTTAAGTCATCATTCACATCTATTGATCTTTTGCTGTTGAACTGTTTCTCAAAAATCACCAGCCTCTTCAAAACAAAAATAATATGTAAATGTAAAATATCCAGGGCAAAGGAAACAAAAGATATAAATGCAGTGAGAGAAGCAGAGAAGGCAGATATTGGAAAATAGATTTTTTTAAAATCATAATGAAAACTATACGAGAGTATTTTAAAATTATATTACCTGTTTATTTCTAAAAGTTTTAAAAAACAAGACTTGCTTACAAATCCTTAATGAATATAATTATACTCAAACTCTATATACAAATATCAGGTATAAAATGTCCCCCTAGACAATGAGAATACTTAAATAAGACAAACTCACAAAGCAATAATTATAACCTAACTTCGAAATTATTGAAAGGCATTACAAAAATAATTAAAGCTATGAAAAAATGAAATGAATCAGATATAAAGAAAAACTCTAAGATAATTAGTCTGAAAAAAGATGTGACAGTGGGAATACAAAACTTAGGGAAAAATTTAAAACAAAATAAAAAATTTAAAAATCAAACCAAAACTAGCAAAATATACAAAAGCAAATACACACAATGGATAGTATCTTGCTAATTAAATTAGGTTGAAAATAATTTTTAAAAAATTAAAATAAATCCATGGAGAGAGATAAAACATATCAAACAAATGGATACAGAAGACAAAAGGATCCAACATGTGCTTCATAAAAGTCTCTAAAAGAAAAAAAAATGCAGCAGAACAAACATATAAAAATATTTTTAGTGATATATCTGTAAAATAACTAAAATAAGCATTAAACTTAAAATTTAAAAGACTTACTGTGTAACTAAGAAAATTCTTAAACTTATTTAAGACTTTTTTTTGTTATAGTGTGTATGTGCTCGCCAGAAAGACAGAGAGACAGAAAGTGAGAAATCTAGACACGAATGTTACTCTTCTCATAAAAACTAACTCAAAATGTATTATAGACCTAATAAAAAAATAACAGAACCATAAAATTTGTGGGAGATAACATAGAAGACAATCTAAATAACCTGAGGTTTTGTGATGATTTTTCAGATACAATATAAAAAACACAACCATGAAATGAAATTTGACAAACTGGACTTCATTAAAATTAAAAACTTCTGCTCTGGCTCTTCCCTATGGGCTGATGGTTAAAGCTGTTGAATCCTACATGGCCAACCAAGCAGTTCCGGTCTTGGATCTGGTGACTTGAGAAGATACCAGGCATTTGTGTGTGCATTCCTGAAATCCCAAAAAGAGAGAGAGACAGAGGATAAGGGATTGTGGCATGATTATTCCCCATGGTAGGTACTTTCTCCTTTGCCTTTCTCTGTCTCTCTGTCTCTGAGAAGATGCCAGGCATTTGTGTGTGCATTCCCGAAATCCCAAAAAGAGAGAGAGAGATAGAGGACAAGGGATTGTGGCATGATTATTCCCCATGGTAGGTACTTTCTCCTTTGCCTTTCTCTGTCTCTCTGTCTCTGGCCAACACACACAAAATAAAATAAAACAAAAAAATAAAAAATAAAAACAAAAGAGAAAAAGGCTGCTCTGAAGAAGACTCTTGGAAACAGCATATAGCATAGTGCTTCCATCACTGGAATCCCACATGGCCAACTGTGGTATGAATCCTGGACTCAGGGGCTTGAAATTCATGTCAGGCACACGTGCATGCACCCCCAGAATCCCAAGAAGAGAATGGAGGAGAAGAGATTGTGGTGTGGCCAATCACCTGGAGTGTGATTCCCTACTTTCCATCTGTCTGTCTCTCTCTCTCTCTGGTGAAAATGTGCACCGTATGGCAATATTCTCTTTTTTGTTTGTTTGTTTGTTTTTAAAGACACTTTAAAGAGAATGAGAAGACAAATCATATATTCAGAGAAAATCGTTTTGAAAAATGTGATAAATGACTTACCTAAAATATACAATGAATTCTTAAAATTCAACAATAAAGCATTTAAATGGACAAAAGATCTGAACAGATACATTGGGGCTGCAAATGCTGACGAGGATGTGGAGCCCAAGAGCACTAGTTTACTGATGGTGAGAACACAAACTGCTCCAAACGATTTGGAAGACAGTTTTGCAGTTTCTTATAAAAGTAAATATCTTATTATATGATCCAGCCACCGAGTTGTGTGGTATTTACTCAAATGAGTTAAAACTTATGTACACATAGAAATCAGCAGACTGATAGTCACAGCAGTTTTTACAGTTGCTCCAACTTGAAAACAACTGATATATTCTTCAGTACATGAATGCACACATCAGGTGTGATACAATCAGACAATGGGATAGTATCCAGTGCTAAAAATAAATGAGATAGGAAGGCATGGCAAGATATGGACGACCCTTAAATGAATGCTACTCAATGAAAGGGCCAGTCTGAAAGGGCTACATGCTGTATGATTCCACTGTATTTCATTCTAGAAAAGGCAAAACTGTGGAAACTGGGAAAAAGATCAGTGGTTCCCACAATCAATTTGTTTGAAGGACTCGAGGAGAGGAAGATAGATAGGCAGAGCACAGAGGGTTCTTAGGGCAGTGAAGCTATTCCGCACACTATGTCATGGTTGAAATATGCCATTATACATTTGTCAATACGCATAGAACGCACTACGGGAAGAGGGAAGCTTAATGGGAACTATGGACTTCAGTTTAAAAATAATCTGTCAATACTTGCTCATCAGTTGTAACAAATGTAACACATTAATACATCACCTTAATCATAGGGAGGGGAAGTGAAAGCGCAGATGCGAACTCCCTGTACTCACGTCTAGATTTTTTGTAAACCTAAAATTGCTAATATATAAAATTGCAAATACAGAAAATAAAAACGATCCACTTTCAAAACCAAAAATCAGTTGGGTCTCCAAGCAAAAAAAGACTAAGAAGTTAAGATTCCCATCAGTTTCTCATCGGGTTCTAACTGCAGCTCTATGTCATCCACCAACAAACTGGCCCATTAACATCATATAGGAAAGAAAACGTGACTGAAGAACCCTACAGCTGCCAAACTTTAATTATATAGGCCTTAAAAACAGACAGGACAACTCAACTTAGTAACAAATTCATCAACTAAGAAAATATTATTCCCAGGAGATTTCCTAATGTATCTAGAAGAGCAAAACAAGCTTCAGAGACCCCAAGTGATTAAAGAAGAACAAAACTGATGGATGCTCTTAGGCAGGAGTGTGTGTTGGAAGCACAGACAGTGGGAGTTGCCCACTCTCTTGCAAAAGTGTATTTTACCATCAGTTGTTCAAATGGCCAGTTCATAGTCTTAATAAAAATTAGACTGATTATAGCATCATTATTGTTTTCATTCTGTATAATTAATATATCATTTTTTTAGAGGTTTTTCCCTTAGACAAAGTATGAAGGAAAGTAAGAAGTCACACCCCAGAGGGGATAGCCATGTCACAATCCCTTCTCCTCCATTCTCTTCCCAGGATCTGGGAATGCACGCACATGTGCCTGGCATGAGTTTTAAGTCACCAGATCCAGGACTCTAACAAGGATAGGCCATGTGAATATCCAGTAAGATAACTGCTACACCATCTACTGGCCCCAGTATATCACCTTTTTGTCTACACCAAGGTCACAGCACGCCTACCAGCTCACTTTGGTGTACCGTAGAAATTAGGCAGTCTGCAGACCAGCAAATGGCATAATGTTTATGTCACTGGACTCCCACGTCATTGACAGTGGTTCAAGTCCCACACCTAGAGACTTAAAATGCATTCCAGGTGCATGTGTGTGTGTGTGTCTAAGATCCCGAGAAAAGAATAGAGGAGAAGGGATTGTAGTGTGACCATGCCCCCTGGGGAGTGATTTCTCACTTTCTGTTTCTCTCTCTCTGTCTCTCCAGCAAGAGCATACACATTATAACAAAAAAAATCTCTTTTAAAAAAATACAAAAACTAAATATGCAGTCTTTTGTAGAGTTTAGTCAGTTATTTTACTTGTATATAAGCATGACCTTTATTTAATAATTAATGTTATTTTAAAATAATAGGTTTATTAAGATATTGTATAGGTCTCATAATACTTTTATCATCATCCTGTGTTAAGTCTTTCTGCCAAAATGGAAGAAAAAAAAAAAAAAAGGAGGTCAGTGGGATGAAGGAAGTGGCAAAGAGCAGAAAAAAAAAAAAAAACAAAACATAAAAATTGTGTAAAATTAGAAGTAAATGTTTTATGAGAAATTTATGATTAAAGCAATGTTATACCTTAGTAATTCAAAGAGGTCACTGATAATAGTCTATTAACCCATTAAAGTATCCAAACTGGAGTAACAAATTTCTCTTCATAGAGACCATCTCACTCATTTCAATGTGACCATTCATATCACTGACTCTGAGGGCATGTAAGTGAACAAATAGCTCGTACCACATTTAATCAGGACCTGAATTGACTAACTTATTGACTACCTTTCTTCTCTGGCTATAAAAAATGGTTTCTCTCTTTCATCTTTCCCTCAATAAACTAACTAGGACTAATAAATACTTCTCACATTCAAACATCTTAATTAAAACAAGAATAAATAACAGAGAGGAAATGGCAGTGCTCAGAGAGAAAAGCCAAGGCAATTGCCACATCTACCTTCTATATGCTGCAGACGGTGTGAGTTCGGAACTTCAGCTGAGCATCTGCCGTGTGCTTTCTCCAACACCTAATATAGGTACTTCGTGAGGAGTGTTACCAACTTCCATGGTTTAAGTGATACTTTATCCCTTATCTATTTGTGTTTGGGAATTTGATCCCCAGTGTAGTGGGGGATTGGAAGGTAGTACAACCTCTAAGAGCTAAGATCTATTGGATGATGTTTGGATCATGGAAGCATCACCCTCTTGCAAGACAGAATAAGGTATAGGTATTGCAGGAAGTGGTGACCACAGATCCTCTGTTCAGATTTCAGACTCCTGGCCCCCATATCCATTCAGGAGCCAGGACAAACCTGGAACTAGGTTAGAGACAAGCCAATCAGCAGCCATCTATATTTGAGTTCTGAGCAGGCCCATTCAGGGATTTCAACTACCAAAGACCTGTCCAGACTTCATGGTTTTGATTCCCAGATCTAGCCAAGACCCAGAAGCCACCACAGAGGCATAAGAAATATGAAAAACCAAGAAAATATCTCTCCGTTAAGGGAAAAAATAGCTCCTTTCCTCCACAGAGAATATCAGGGAACTCATGGAAATGTTAGATAAAAAATTTAAACTATTCATAGCGACAAAGCTAACAGAGATTCAAGAAGAAACAATAAACTCCAGAAAATGTAGGAGAAAGGAGACACTAAATTCCAGGAGGTGAGGAAGTTCTTGCACTATCTGAAAGAAGAGATACAGATCATAAAAAAGAATCTAATGAAATTGTTAGGGATGAATACAGAAAATCAAAACTTCCATTGAAAATATCTAAAGCAGATTAGATCATGCAGAAGATAGAATCTCAGATATAGAAGACAGAACCTCTGACCTAGAAAATTTCACCAAAAAAGACTGAGAAAATTACTTTTATAAATGAGAATAACATACAAGTAATACTAGATATCATTAAATGCCCAAATATCCGAATCATGGGTATCCCAGAAGGTAAAGAAGCTAATAAGAGCATTGATAATCTACTCCATGAAATCCTGGAAGAAAACTTTCCCAACCTAAAGAGGCTCTCAAATGTCCAGACCCAAGAAATACAAAGGACTCCCACATAGAATCAACCAAGCAGATCTTCCCCAAGGCACATCATAGCCAGATTGACCAAAACCACAGGCAGTAAGCTATATAGCCCCAGTGAGGTGCTACTTCATAGTATGTTCACTTTACTCACTGAGGTTTATGCCAAAAGTCAGACATGCATTCATAGATATGTATGTGTCAGCTGTGTTTGCTATGGAAAGTTTTTTTAACTAATTAAGATCTTTACTGAATCAATAAAATGTGAAGAAAAGACATGGAAAGCAACTGTACATACCAGAGACAGTGCAGAAGAAGGGGGGAATTGGCAGAGTGAGAGGTAGGGAATCAAGGAGGAAAAAAGCAAACTATATAAGAATCAAGAAATTAAAAAATTATTTGTTGATGACAACATGTATGGTAATATCCTTGACTGAGCCAATATACAATGTATTCTGAATGGAAAAATCTCATATACTGTATTGATGTACAGTGAATGAATATAAATTAATTAAAAATAAAGAAGTAGTTAGTAACTGCAAGAGATCACTGTTACAAAAGGAAGACAGCTACCCCCAGATCTGTCTATTTCTATAGGCACTTGCTCTTCATCTCTTCTTCTGTCCACCATGTTATAATGTAACACCAGAGACCAACCTTCTGCCAGCCTCATGCTTTGAACTTCCATCCAGTAGAATCATAAGGCAAATCAATTTATAGTTTTTATAAATCACTCAGTTTGGTTTATTTCCATTAGCAACAAAATAACATACTAAGACACTAACAAATACCACAACACATGATAAAATGTAACAAGTGTTTTAAAGGGCAATGTTGGAGGAGAATGAGATTACTTTTCAAGAGAGGAATTTGAATGTCACAAAATAGGGATTGTTGTTTAGGCAGGGCTATCTGTGAAGTTCTGGGCTATCTACTAAGGCATCATGGAGACACAGGGAGTTTGGGATAAATCTATGTGACATAAATAGAATTCTGAAAACTAAGTAAAGGTGTTTTGTGATTAGTATGTTAATGTGTTGGCAATACAAGGAGTGGTGTAAATGAAAAGACATTTTAAAGTCAAACACAAAACACTGTTTTATTTTTTGAGATAAATATTTGCTATAAGGATGTGTGTGCTCTCTGGAGAGACAGAGAAACAGAGATACAGAAAATGAGAAATCACCCCCCAGGAGGGATGGCCATGCAACAATCCCTTCTACTCTGTTCTCCTTTTGGGAATTTGAGCATACATGCACACACACCCGGAGAAACACAGATCACCTTTACAATTATGTTATGAGTTGTCTTTCCAGATTATAATATCTTAAAAGGTTTTATATTGGTTGCATATGGCTATAAAAACTAGTAATAATCTATAGTTTTATAAACTTAAGAAATGTTTGGTAAATTAATTTATCTACTCTAAGACCTCTCAGAGTTTTTAATATGACTTATGTCTGTTGAAGAGAGTAGGTACAGGGGCAGAGAGCCATACCCAATACTTCTTCAACTTATCTCATTATAAAACTCTTTTATATTCTTCATTTGGCTTCTGTAAGACATCTCATTAGCATTTTTATATCTATTATATCTGTAGCATATCTCAACTAGATGGCTCATTAACATTGCATGACCTTGAGTAACAAAATGTCATGAAAATGTGCAAATACATCAAAATAACCATATACAGAATACATTACAGGGAAGAGATTAATTCAAAATTATGATCAGGGCTTCAACAACTGCTCAGTTGAGATCAAAGAACTTAAAGGTAATTATCACAGTTGGAAAAAAAAACAGAAGATAACAAAGTGAAAATTTTATTTTGAAATATTATAGGAAAATCAATATCTTATGCTACAATTTTTTTTCAAATTTATTCCACCTTTTCCTTTCATGAAAGAGAATTGAAGAGAGACAGAGACATGTGAACCTCGGCAGGGTCTTGACATGCTGCAATCTTCTTTCCAGTCTCTCAGTCAGCCAGGATCATGAGGGTGTGTAGGCATACCCAGCATATTCAGGTTGACCCAGGATTCAAATCCAAGCCTTCTGTGTGGCTCCAGTATTATGCAGTGACATTCTACCATCTGCACCATCATCTTTCAATTTAATTTTCCATATTAATCCTTTGAAAATGTGGAAATATGTATATATTCACATTTTTAAATATCTAAAAAATGTAATATAAAAATGATAAAAATACAATGGGACCAGCAGTTGGAGTAATGGCTATGTCACTGGACTCCCATGTAGTCGACCACGGTTTGAGTCCCGGACCAGGTGGCTTAAACGCCAGGAACATGTGCGTGCATACCCAAGATCCCAAGAAGAGAATAGAGGAGAAAGGATTGTGGTGTGGCCATCACTCCTGAGGGATAATTTCTCACTTTCTGTCTCTCTCTCTCTCTCTTTCTCTCTCTCTCTGTCTTGCTGGAGAGCACATCTGTCCTATAGCAAAAATAAAATAAAATACAAAAAAAATTTTAATACAAATAATAAGCTGAAGTGTTGATATTGTATATGGACTCGTGTATATGTACGTATATATGCACACAATGTGTGTCTAAAATTTAGAGAAATGAAAATCTCAACAGAAAATAAACATTCTTAATAATTCACACAAAAGAATTATTAATATAGTCCTAAGATTGTGTCTAACTTTACTAATAATGAATGGTAAACACAAAAAAGTCATTACTTTTACCTTTTAATTATTTAAAACTTAAAATGTTTGAAAAATTCCAATGTTGGTGAAATTATGGGAAAGTAGACAAATTCTACTACCGAAAGGAATATAAAGTAATACTTTTAAGAGAACAGTTTAGACTCTAGTGTCTATCAACATCTTCTAGGAAGTGTTTGATAAGGCATTCAATGATCTGTCAAAATGAATAATTTAGAGTGAAAGAATATTGAGAATATCCATGAGGAAAAATGCGTATTTACTTTTAAACTGTATATTTTAGTTTGATAACACAATGGTTTGGTGACCAAACTTAAAGACAAAAATGTGCTATATTTTTTAAGTTATAATTTAAATAATTTCTCAGGATTAAAAAAATAAGTAATGTATAAATGCAGAGAAACACAAAACTTTTAGCCATTTGTGAATATAGAATGATTATTACTAGAGATATAGATTTCAAACAAAATGTTAACAAATAGCTAAATATGTTATATGATGCTTTATCATATCTAATCGTACAATTATACATTGCAATGTACAAGTATATATACTATGTTTGTGTGTGTGTGTGTGTGTATGTGTGTGTGCGCAAAATCACACATTGTATTATCCTTCATAGTTCATGTACTTGAGAAGGCATTAATTTTTTTTTTTTTGAAGAGGTTTTTGAAATCACACATTGTATTATCCTTCATAGTTCATGTACTTGAAGAGGTTTTTGCTATCGGGCACGTGCGTTCACCAGCCAAACAGAGAGAGACAGAGAGAAGGAAAGCGAGAAATCACCCCCCGGGGGGATGGCCACAGCGCAATCCCTTTTCCTCCATTCTCCTCTCGGGATCTTGGGCACGCACGCACACGCACCAGGCGTGAATTTTAAGCCACCGGATCCAAGACACGAACCTCAGTCGACTACATGGGAGTCAAACAACATAGCCATTACGCTAATTGCTGGTCCCAAGAAGGCATTAAAATTACAGGGTTCTATTCTGTAGCAGGTAAGAACCCAAACTCTGAAATTACTGAAGAGAGGAATTAACCTCTGATGCTATTATTGCCAGGCTGAGTCATTCTGGGTAATCTGCCTACAGGTTCTTAGCTCTTAATATTTTCTTTATCTAAAATGCTCATAATCAGTCATCATGGTTCTCTACCTCATTCAACTTAGGTCTCCACACAGTTACTAGATTATTGTAACTGTCAACTCTGTTCACCTATTTAAAATAGCAACATCAAAATTTATGTTACTCACTATTCCTTATTCTATCTAGATTTTGTTGTTAATCCTTACTAGTTCCTAGAAAATTATTTAATTTTGTTATCTACCTCTTTTCCTAGGTTTTAAGTTCCATGTCTTTATGATTTTGTATGTCTTTATTCACGGAGCAAAGTAGTAGCTATCACAGAACAAAAAGACATCCAATAGCTATTTTTTGAACAAATGAATGAATGAATAATAAACAGCTCAGAGCCTATTTTTTCTCATTTGGAAAAAAAATAATAATGACTATTTCCTGAGGTAGTTTTGAAGATGTTTGAATATGATTAAATATTTAGCACAGTTTCTGACACATAGTTATCATTCAACAATGTACTGGAATTTTTTTTTTTGTAATTTCAATGATTTTCATTTCTAAAAATATGGCTAATTAATGAAACTAATTTATTTTCATATTTCCTTAGGTCTGTACTCTTCTGCCTTTCTTTGTAAATGTATCTTGTTAATGTCTTTTGATTTTATGTATCATTGTTTCCAGTAAGACACAATATTATTTTTTATATTGCAAGATGTTAGTCAAGGTTTTAAATGAAAGTAGGTCCTCATTAGTAAATAATACTAAAGAGTCTTAAGGGGAGTATAGTTTAAAAGGTTATAAAACAAAACTCCAATCACTGTTTTCAGGAGGATTTAAAATTACAGCAAGAGGGGACCAGCAGTTAGCATAATGACTATGTCACTGGACTCCTATGTAGTTCTAGTCCCAGACCCAGTGGCTTAAACTCACGCGGGGCGCGTGTGTGTGCATGCCCAAGATCCTGAGAGGAGAAAGGAGGAGAAGGGATTGTTGTGTGGCCATCCCCCCGGGGGGTGATTTCTCGCTTTCTGTCTCTCTGTCTCTCTCTCTCTGTCTTCCTGGCTAGCGCACGCGCCCTATAGCAAACACCTCTCAAAAAGCAAAAAAAAATATTACAGCAAGAGAAGAACACAAACTGCCTCTATGAACGGAATGTACAGTACTGGGTAGAATCATTTTCTGCCAAAGATAACGCTCATTTATTCCAAAGCACGTAGAACTGCAGGTTTACACAATGAAAAGTTTGGCAAAGGTTGCTATATCTGATCTCAATAAATTATTGGATATCGTCAATATTTGGGGCAATATTTTGTTGTTCTCGCAGTACTGACATTATGGTCTCATAATACAAATATTTGTTGGTACATTCAAGAGGTTGCGAGGAGTTCAAGGACAATGGTCCAGTTCTACTCATGCAATTCATTGCAGTACAATTCAGATTGTGGTAAAGGGAACTTAAGAATTTTAATCTCATAGCTAGAGGATATTTGACTTTTCATCGGTCTGTGTTCCAGTAAATGAACTCTGAGAATTAGGCCACCCTAGAGAGACTTTATAACCTCAGGCTGACTCTGACTTTGGAAAGCCATTTACTTGCAGTCTCCTCATGTATAAAATGTGAGCTGGTTAGATAATCATCACTCCTTATCTAGATCTGTGATCCATTCCTTTATAACTTATGTGCATGGTTCCCTAAGTAGAATACTTGGTTTTGCATAATCACCAGCAAATTCTGCTGAAACTCTGAGAAAGTCCCTGAAAGATTAAAGTATAGAGTCAAGGAATAGTATCTTTAAAGAGCAGTTTTGCCAATCTTGAAAATTAAGTGACAGTATAGAGAATTATATTTTGTTCCTTTAAGGATAGTTGAAATGTACTTCTAATATTTTCATATTAATTGGTTCACATTAGTCAGAATTATTCTCTCCTATTAATTTCTTCAGTATTTAAACACATGCACCATCATAAATGTTGTTTCTTTTGTCCATTTAATTCAGATTACATTAGATTAATCTTTATTTAGAAGCAAATTTTATGAGAATTTGAGACACATCTAAATATTGAAAATCAAATGATGTATCTTTGAAGTGAATATTAACATTATGGATAAACCTTATGAAAATCAGATCTCCTAAAGCATGCAATTAGCTATCTATCTTTAATGTTCAAAAACTATAACTTATTTTCAAAATTGTTTCTGATGAATCTTACAAAAATATTAGCTGGGACATATTAACTGTCCAATTAATTCTTGGTAAAATAATATGAAAAAGTGCAGGTTAGGAAAATATTATAAGTGAAATGCTTCCAGTTGCAATGATTTGCAGATATTTTCAGCAAGAGATTTTGGCCCTTCAAAGCACATTTTTCTCATTATCATGGGGAGGCGTGAATGCCACAAACTTTAGCTCATTAGGAAGTACACAGAGCTAGAAGCTTTTGACAAATACTAAAGATCTGTTAGAGTCTGAACAAACAAAAGGAGAAAAGTGCACTGAATTTTGAAGGAAGAATGAGTTTTTCATGTTGAGCAAACAAATTAACTGAAAGACTGGCAAAGGAGGTCTTCTCTTTTAGGTTCTAGTTTGAGAAAGGCACACAGTTCCTTACAGTGACTTCACTGGGAAGAGAACAATGAGAAAAGGCTCTGTTCTCAGGCCCCAGGCATTTGTCCACTGCTAGACCTCTATGTTCTGTCTATTTTCTTTTTTTTTTTTTTTTTTTTTTTTTTTTTTATTGGAGAGGGTTTTTGCTATAGGGCCCATGCGCTGGCCAGATAGACAGAGACAGAGAGACAGAAAGCAAGAAATCAGCCCCCAAGGGGGGCGCCATGCCACAATCGCTTCTCCTCTTTTCTCCTTTCGGGATATTGGGCACGCACGCACACACGCCTGGCGTGAGTTTAAGTCACCAGGTCTGGACTCAAACCACTTCGACTACGTGGGAGTTCAGCGACATAGCCATTACGCTAACTGCTGGTCCTAATATATTCTTTCTATTTTCTGATGGGCAAGCTGTTGAAGATGTGCTTTATAGCTAAGAAAATAGATGGTATTTTTTCCTTGATTTCTAGAATTTCAGAAGGTTTTTATAGACCTAGTTTCTTTGATTTCTTCTAAGATCACCTAGTCTTTAGTAAAATTTCCAAAATACTCTAGTTTTTCCTTGACTAAAAAAGAATTATTCATACTTATTTAAAATCTTTCTTCTAATTAAAGATGTATACATGATAAGTGAAATAATGTGGGAAAAATTTAGTTATATCTTAAAATATTGGTATTTGTGAAGCAAAGAATAGGTAAATTGCTCTGTAATATTTAAAATAAAAATGTAAGCTTTACTTTTCTTTTTTATATTTCAAATCCATTGATTATTAATTATTTAAACATTTAAACATCTCTGGATCAGATGTCATAATCTAAAACACATTTTAAAATTTTTTCTCATCACTCCACATGACATGTCTGTTTTCTTTTCGAACATTTGTTATCTTATAAAAGAGATCTTCAAAAAGTTCATAGAAATGCATATTATGCATATTATGAAAAAACTCTGTTTTTCAATCAATGGTTGTCAAAATTTATTCACACCAAAATAAACTTGTACTATAGTTCCTTTATTTCCACAAACGTTTTGAAATACCCTCATATATCTTTTTTCTTTCTTTTTTTTTTTTTTTTTTTAATAAGGACACTGAATAGACAGCATTTTCAAGCAGAGACAAAATTTCAAGAACACCTGTACACCCTGGAATCTAGAATTTGCACTTGAATAGTCTTCTCTAGTCTTATGTTCAATACTGGTAAAAATACAGTAAGAGTAAAAACCATAGTAAGAGTCTGTCTTACAGTGGAGAGTATAGATAATTAAGTAGAACAAATAATCCTAAAATAATATACATTCTTTTCATTTCATGTGATAGATTTTATAGTGTTTAAGTACGAGCTTTGTCTTACCAGTTGTATTTTTAGTATACTAACATTAAAATTCTTAACAATATGTATTAAGATTAAGCAACTAGGGTAACCAAAGCTAACCTGCACATATCCTTTTTCAACCAACTAGTTAATTTAACTAATGTGTTGCAAGACCTACTGTCCCAGAAACTAACTTAACTAGTTAAATTCACAAACTAACCAACCAGTTAATTTAACTATTCTGTGGCAAGACCTGCCAAGCCCCAAAAACTAATTTAACTAGATAAATGAACTAATTAACCACCTAGTTAATTTAACTAATATGTGGCAAGATCTGGCAAGCTCCAGAAAGTAACAAATTTAACTAGTTAAATTAAGTAATTAACTAGTTAAATTAACTAACACCAACTAGTTAATTTAATGTATTACAAGCACCTACATCCCAGAAAGTGTTCTACAATATAGAAGTGTCATATGCTTCTTACTTCTCTAGTTTATATTCTAGACTCCATTGCTTCTTTCAGGAAAAGTTCCCAGTTTTGTTGACTGTTACTCATTGGTGCAGAGGGTACCTTTAGTTTCTCCTTAGTAACATGTGTCCCTTTTGTGAATATGTACTCATTAATGCCCCATTTCTGTCCCCTCTCTCCTATTTCTCTTGGGGAAGTTTCTATTTCTCCTCTTTCTCTTGGAGAAAGAGAAATGCTGATCCCCAGCATTTAGTTTTTATTCTTGAGTATTTCATGGGATATTGAGAATCAAAATGATTATTATTATCACAAAGCAACCATCACAACAGAAGCAGTGTGAGTGTGTATGTGTGTGTGCGTGCACGTGTGCGTGTGTGTGTGTATGCATGTGTATTGGGTTCTCTTTGGGGGATCTGTTTCTTTGTTTTCTGTGTATTCCAATTCCTTATGATTGGTAGGACCATCTTCTAATGTCCATGACTTTCTAATAGCCATGAGAATCACTTCTCGCCAAAACTTTAGTGGACATACGCTAACTTTAAAGATTCTAACGTAGTTATTTTTACAGACTTTACAATTCTATTTTATACATCTTAAATTATTTTTCCAGCTGAACAAAAGGATAATCAACATATGCAAGAGATGACTAAAGGGATCATTTTCAGGTTCAATTCATATAATCATCTTTTAATAATATTCATGTTTCTTCAAACAAGTCTCTCCCTCTTCATATTATTAGCCATCTTCTTCTTATTATTATTGACAGTTTTTAAAACTCTAATTGCTCTTTGAATATTAAATTTTATTTAATTATTATAGATATAGTATCTTTTGATTAACATCACTTAAACAACATGACAATTGGCAAGTTAGGCATTTGCATTGAAAGCAAGAACTTTTGACCAGCTGGTGGTGTGGAGAAGGCAGGTGGACCCCACATGACTCACTGTATGGTTCGAGTCCTGAGACACATGTGTGCCCCAAATCCTGACAGAAGAGAGAGATGGAGGAGAAAGGATTGAGGTGTGACCATGCCCCCATAGAGCTGAGGGGCGGGGGGGGAGTCTTTTCTCATTTTCTCTCTTTCTGTCTCAGTCTGGTGAACATATACACTCTTTGGCAAATTTTAAACAAGAAGATAAAAGAAAATAAAGAAAGTACCAAAAAAGAAAAAACTCTCTATGAGAGTTGCATAAGAGTTGATTTTTCTCTACTACAATTCACGTGGTATACAGCTTTCCCACCCTTATTTGTTCATTCCTAGGACTTTACATCCATGGCCACAAGGATGAAGCCAAGAGTTGATGTGTACCCCCAATCAGGAACATCCAAGACCTTCCAGCATTATTTTAATTTGGATCATAACTGTGTTATCATTTTCTCTTTTCTGATATAAAATATTCAACTTTCTGTGCTTTAGCTTACTGGGAGCTATTATTTCTGTGATGAAAACATTCTCAAAGGAAAAGAAGAGTCTCCTTTGACCAGCAGGTGGCATAGTGGTTAAAGCACTGGACACTCCCACATGGCCGACCAGGGTTCAAGTCCTGAATCTGGTGGCTTGCTTTCTCACTTCTTCTCTCTCTCTCACTCTCAACCTCTGTCTCTCTCTGGTCAAATTAAAAAATAAATGAATGAATAAATAAAATAAAATCAATAATTATTTTTAAAAAGAAAAAAAAAGAAAAATCTCCTTTTAAATCAGATTCATAGATTTCCTTGTCCCTTGCATTTACTTGAGACAAAAAAGGCTCATTTCACACACACAGAACAATTGAATTGGTCTTTGTCTTTTTTAAACAAATGGTTCTATAGGACATAATACTAAAAGCTTTATTCTGTCATGCTAAGCAAATTAGATGTTTCGAAAAAAAAAAGAAAAATTTCCTTTTAAATCAGATTCATAGATTTCCTTGTCCCTTGCATTTACTTGAGACAAAAAAGGCTCATTTCACACACACAGAACAATTGAATTGGTCTTTGTCTTTTTTAAACAAATGGTTCTATAGGACATAATACTAAAAGCTTTATTCTGTCATGCTAAGCAAATTAGATGTTTCTCTTTTATCTCTAGAAAGATCCACCTAGAATTTTTTTTGTTCCTTCTTTTTCTGAAGAAAAAAAAAATAAGTCATTGATGTTCAAGTACATATAAACAATTCCAACACTGGAGGAAAACTTAAAGAAGAAAATCTTAAATTTAATTTAGTGATATTAGGATTAAAAATCTACATATTATTTTTAGATCGTACCCTTGTTAATTAACCAACTAAATTTTAGTTACTAAGAGTATGACTTTAAAAATCTGAAACCACTATGTATGTAGTGAAGTCACTAAAAAGTTCATGGAAAATGTTTACTATAAAAAATTATGCATATATTTCAAAATTATTCTGCACCAAAATAAATTTATACTTTATCTTTCCATGATTTCTTGAAGTTCCCCTCATATGTATATCACAACTGAATAATTAAGTAAAATTATGACAGGTAGTGGAAAATAGGTTTTATTTTACATATTTAGAATGGAAGGTTAATTTCCTATGAGGTTAATCTGTGTCTTGTTTTTGTCAGCCGCCTCATCTTCCTAGACAGCTTCCTCATTTTAAGTCAAACCTGGTTTAAGCCTCTTCGTATTTCAGAGGAAATCCACTCTAAATCTTCTGGGACTCAGAAAAAGGGATATTTGAAAGGAGGGTATTTTGACAATAAAAGAAAAACAAATTCTTTTTTAGAACGTTTTCCAGAGTGTGTGGATGCTCACGAGAGAGAGAGAGAGCCCAAATCAGATGTGACAAAACTTCATTTCTTTCTTCTCCAATTTTCCATTTCATCAGGACTTAGGGCACACATGCAACTGCACCTGGCATGTTTTTCAGGCTGCTAGGGCTTAAACATTGGACAGCCTTGTGGAATCCAGTTCCCAATTCACAGCATTTAACTGCTGCACCACTGGGCTGGCCCTAAACTTTTTAATTTTATTATTTATAAGGGCAATACAGCTTTTATGTTTTGTCTTTAATTATAGACTTAAGATGTATGCAGTAGTCAATTCAGAGAAACTTGTTCATATGCCATTTAGTCACACAGTGAAAGATATAGGCAAGGATAAAAAGGAAATAGCAGTAGAATTTTTAGTTTGCTTGTTTAGTTCTCAAAAAGCAAAATTGAAAGTGTATAGTTGGAGGACACCAAATAGAGCAGAGGATCTGGCAAAGATTAAAATGGAATTCATGAAATCTAGTTATCTCAATTACAATTAAAGCTGAACAATGTCTCGTGTATGGAAAAAATAATACAGAAGGAAGCAAATACTTCTTTGAAGCAGAGTGCATCAGAAAATACCGATCCTGATGGCAGATACGTGCTAAGTATCTGGAAGTTGTTTAAGTAGAACATAGAAGGAGATCTATTCAAAGGGTTTGGGAAATCAATTAATCATGACAAGCCCTGTGCCCAATAATCCATCTCCTGCTCTTTGCCTGTTACAATGTCTCCTATTGACACCTTCCTATACAACACAGACAATTCAAAGGTTTGTGATTTAGTTGTGTTTTTTTTTTTTTTTTCCTTTTTCTTTTTTGGCCAAAGGACACGTGTGCCTGCCAGAGAGAGAATTGAAGAGACTGAGAACAAGGGAGAGGAGAAAGAATCCACCATGTGGAATGGTCATTTCTCCTCCATATCTCTGTCCTTTTCAGTATTTTGGTTATACATGCACAATTGCCTGGCATGTTTCTCAAACTGCCAGATTTAGGAATTGAACCACAGAAGTGACTCAAGTTTGGAATATTTTTTTTTTAATACAAACTTTATTCAGCCATTCAGAAAACGTTGGCCAAATAAATTTCAGTTTCAAATTCACGGATATAATATTCAAAGTATACAGTTTCATGGACCAATCAAAGTATAAAGTTGCATGGACCAAAAAATATAGGTAATATTTATTACAATAATTTAAAGATAAAAACTAATGATAAAATACAATTTCACAAAAGATTGTAAACATTTTACACACTAGTCAGTCCTTTCTTTCAGGCAAAGGGCTTTTTTGATGACAAAATAAATTAGCAGATACACACTGGAGTGAACTATTTCCAGAAATACAAATTTTTTTTAATTTGTTTTTCCTTTGTAAACATAAGTTTATAACTTATAGTCTTAAAAATTAATTACACTTGAACTTTTATAATTTGATAAAGCATTCATGGAACAATCTGCAAACTAATCTAAGAGATAAATGACACTTTTAAGCAGACACGACCGTCCTAATTTTTTTATCCACCATCCACTACCCCCTCTCTACCAATCCCTTCCTTTCCTTACCATCCACCATCACATCTTCAGATCTCCCTACCTCTGCCATAAAGTGCAGACACTCAGTACAATTTGAGTGGGGAAATACAACGTGCATCTTTCAAAGTCTAGCTCACTTTGCTCAACATTAAGTCTTCTATATTCATCTGATTCAAACAATAGGATCTCATTGTTTCCTATAGCTGTGTAATATTCCATAGTGTGTATGTGCCACAGTTTTTCAATCTAGTTATCAGTGTTTGAACACGTAGGTTGGTTCCATGTTTTAGCAATTATAAATAACGCTGCATAAATATGGATATGCAGATGTGATGTCTTTCTGCTGAGTGTCTTCTTATCCTTTGAGTAGATACTTCATATGGAAGTTCTATTTGAAAGTTTTTGAGAAACCTCCATCTTGTTTTCCACAGAGGTTGGACTAATTTACTTTCTCACCAATGGTGAGAGAGAGTTCCCTTTACACCACAGCCTTGCCAACACGCCATTCTTTAGTATTTTGATCCTAGTCATTCTAACTGGATCTATGACATTTCATTATAGTTTTGAATTGCATTTCCCTTATGACAAGAAACTTTGAACATGTTTTTATATGTCTCTTTGCCATTCATAAGTCTCCCTTAGAGAGTTGCCTATTCAATTCATTTGCCAGTTTTTAAATTGGATTACTTTTTGGGGGGGTTGTTTGAGTTCCCTATGTATTCTAGATAGCAAGCCCCTTTATCTGAAGAATAATTTGCAAATATCTTCTTTCATTTTGAGGATTGTCTTTTTTTTTTTTTTGAGTGGTTTTTACTATAGGGCACGTGCACTCACCAGAAAGACAGAGAGAGAGAGACAGAAAGCGAGAAATCATCCCCCCCCCGGGGGGGATGGCCATGCTGCAATCCCTTCTCCTCCATTCTCCTCTTAGGATCTTGGGCATGCACGCACACGTGCCCGTCTTGAGTTTAAGCCACCTGGTCTGGGACAAGAACCACAGTTGACTACATGGGAGTCCAGCAACATAGCCATTACGCCAACTGCTGGTCCCTTAGGTTGTCTTTTTACCCTAGTTATAATTTCCTTTTCTGTGAGGAAGCTTTTTAGCTTGATGTAATCCCACTTTTCTATTTTAGGGACCATTGCCTATGCTTTAGCTGTGTTATTTAAGAAATCTTTGCCTACTTCTATGTCTTTAAAAGTTTCTGCTATATTTTACACCAGTAGTTTTGTGAATAGAGGGTTTATATTGAAATCTTCATTCTGTTTTAAATTAATTATAGTTAATGGTGAAAGGTAGTTGTCCATTTTCATTTTTCTGCAGATGAATATTCAGTTCTTCCAAAGAGACTTTGTTTTCTTCACTGCATTGTCTCATACCCTTTATCAAGGATCATTTAACTGTATGATTTGGGGTTTATTTCTGAATTCAATATTCCATTCCATTGGTTCAAGTTTGTGATTTTTATATCACATTCCCTTCCCTTCTATCCAATTAGACAACATAAGTATATGTGTATTGTGTGTGTGGCGGAGAGTCACCAGGGATATAAATTTGGGAGAGAAATAGATAATTATGATAATTAGTTTGCTCTTCTTATGTAGATCCCTCTTTCTGTTCCTCATTTCTTATATAGAAATTAAGCTTTCCCATGAAGATTTAAGATGAAACTGACCAGTTCCTTTAAAAATCACAATCCTCTTCTACCCCTAATAGTTATTTTACTTATTTACTTACTTTGGTTTCGGAAAGATGACCTAAATATTCTGACATTGCATATTTTCTGCCAATTTCTGTTTTGTTCAGAGTCAACGTGTTATGCTTGCAGTGTCAGTGTGTGTTTTTAATTACAGATCAGAATTCTGGAAAGAACAATGAAATTTATATCAGAGACTATTGTCAAAAACCTGACCTTGTTTCCAGTTATGTTAAATTAATATAGTCTTTCTTCAGTTTAGCCAATTGTTTAATTGGCAAAATGGAATTTTTAATGAGTTGAAAATTGATATAAGGAAACCAAGAATATGTTGTAGGATAATGATTAAATTCTTTCTTTAGGCAATATCCCAATACATTAGTTTAAAACCAAAATATAAGTCTAGTTTTCCAAGTTCCATGGGTTAGCATTTACATTTTTTTTTCAAAAAATATGAACTCCATCTGGTATCGAGTTGTCAAATACAGCATTTTCTTCAACATTAAATACATTGCAAGCTAGAAAATTGTGACTACAGACAATTTTCTTCTACTTCAGAATGGATTTAAGCTTCCCATATCAGGAACAAAGAGGTCATAAAAAACTTGACACTATAATTTGAAAAGTTATGGCGAGCAGGTGGTGTGGAGGTTAAGACAGCTAGATCTTATATGGCTGAATGTAAAGTTCAAGTTCAGGACCTGGCAGCTTTAAAAACACACTGGGCACATGCGTGTGCATGCTCAAAAACCTGAGAGAAGAATAAAGAAGGGATTGCAGTTTGGCCATCCCCCCTGGAGGGTGATTTCTTACTGTCTCTCTCCTGTCTCTCTCTCTCTCACTCTCTTTCTCCAGTGAGTGCACACATCCTATAGCAAAAAAACAAAATAAAACTAAACTAAAAACTTAGAAAAAGAAAGAAGAATGAATGAATGAATGATAAAAAAGAAAGAAAAGTTATACAAGGTTTATCATAGAATTACTAGCCGTAACTTGGCTTTAGGATCAATATACTTGTCATATTTTCAAACCATATTTTATCTTTTAAACTATTATAACAAATTTTTTTTTCATAAAATATTTTTGCCAGAGGGCTCATGTACTTGCCAGAGAGAGACAGAGAGAAAGAGGAGAAAAGTGAGAAAGCACCCATCAAGGAGGATGTTCATGCGAAATTCCTTATCCATTTCTCTTTTGGGGATTTTGGGTACCCACACACAGGCACCTGGAGTGTTTTTCAAGTTGCTGGTTCTAGGAAACAAACAGCACAGTCATCCATAAAGGATCTGGCCACCTTCACCAGCACACCACCAAAATAATTCATTTGAAAATTATATTTTGGAAGACCAGATGGGTGGATCATGACAAGTAAAGTCTGTGGGGGTGCTGTCTCTCTGTCTCTGTCTCTGTCTCCCTCACTAATAGAATGCTACTTATTTATTAATAAATAGCTAATAAATAAATAAATAAAATAACATTTAAAAAATTAAATTCTGAATCCATGCTTCATACACATTGCCGCTACACAGAACGATACCACTATACGCTATGTCATTAATACTATGAATTTAAACTCAATGAACTTTTTCCATCCTTTTTTATGTATTCCTCTCATTAAAAAAAAAAGAAGTTGAAAATCAAGTAATCTGTAATAGAATGTACAGTTTGTTGACCTTTGAATCTTAAGAACCTGCTCATGCTTTTCTTCTACTCTAGGCTATTTGATTTACAAATTGGCCTACAGACCAG
Organism: Tupaia belangeri chinensis; assembly: GCF_000334495.1. Classification (NCBI taxonomy): domain Eukaryota; kingdom Metazoa; phylum Chordata; class Mammalia; order Scandentia; family Tupaiidae; genus Tupaia; species Tupaia belangeri. The sequence continues at coordinate 183,011 of NW_006203686.1, forward strand.
GACCCTTGTTTGTCAGGAAGGGTCATAAATGACTGTAGAGTTATGAGAATCACAGGGTGCAATGCAATAAGTGACTGAGTAAGAACATAAGCATGACTGCAGGATAAAGAAATTGTTCAACTTAATTGACAGAAAAATTACCTTCCAAATGTGTAAGAGTACAGAATTTAACAAGAATTAAGTGGATGGGAAGTGCTGACTTGGAATCACCTTTCCACCTGCTGTTGGCAAAATTCCCTTTCCTCACAGGTCCATAGGTAATGGAGAATGTTCACTCTTGCCCACAGGAACAGCAGTAACAACAAATGCATGGGAAAATCATCCCAGCTTCGCTCAGCCCCATAACTCTCTCTTCCACATGGGAGGAATGGTATCTTACTAGATTTGGGAAGAAAATCTTGAGCACATTTCTTCTGGGTTCCATCTTTTTACACTGATCTGCCTGAAGCAAGCATGTACCTTCTTAGATATGGGGAGATTCTACCTCCCAGAGGAAATCTTGAGGCTACCAATTTGCTAAAGATTGAGTAGGTAAGTTGTCTAATGCAACCTCATTTTCATGCAGATTCATATCTTTTTCTGCCATTACCTTTATTAAAATAAAGTAGAATTTTTTTCTTTTCTCTTCTTTCATTTTCTTAATTTTTTTAACATTCAACCACTGTACATCTTTACAGCATACAAAATGGATTTTTTCCAGAGTGAATACACTGTATACCTGTCCAGTCAAAGATTTTGCAATATACATTATTGCTGCCAAGTAATTTTTGTTTTTGTGTTTGTTAAATGTTTTGGTTTTCTTCCACCCCACTCTCTCATTCTCACCTCCCCCCATTGTCCACCCTTCTTCCACACCATCTGTCTACCGTTTCTCTCCATTGCTTTCAGTTTCCAATCTTTCAGTTTCTGTAGAAATGTTACATCTGTCTGCCTCTCTTGTTTCATTGTTCAGCTACTCTACCACTTAAGAGTATGACAGATATGTTTTTAATATATTACCTAAATAGCAATTTTTTAAAAATAGTGGTTAAGATATTTGTTATTGTACTCAGCAAATTTCTGTCCTAACCAACCTGACTTTTATCATTTTCTAAATCAATACAAAAATATATAAAATAAACAGATCGTTGTAAATATCCACGTGAAACATCATTTTCCAGGCAATTGTCATTTCTATCTACACACCAGCATTTTTGACTTTAGGTACATAGTCATTGCCCTATGAATTTCTTGGTTGGAATTACATGGAATTAGTAAATTCCCTCCTTAAAGTTCAAAATATTTGAGAAATAGCTACAGAGGTAAGTCATATGGAGATCAGAATGCCAACTCTAGGGACCGGCAGGTGGTATGGTGTTTAAAGGCACTGGACTCCCACATGGCCAACTGCGGTTCAAGTACTAGACCTGGCAGCTTGTTTTCTCACTTTCCCTCTCTCTCATTCCAACCCTTTTTGGTCAAATTAAAATAAATAAATAAATGAATAAATAAATAAAGTTAAATTAAAAACTTTTAAGGTGCCAACTTTATTAACTATACAGAATATCAGAGAATAAAGACTTGTAGAGAAATGGGCTCACTAAGACTCTACCTCTGAGAACTATGTAAAATCAGAGGTCATTCCACATAAAAAATACGTATTTCCTATGAAATGTTCTATGAAATTTTCATTGGCTTTAAAATTGGAAGGGCTAGGCATAACGGGATCATCTATGGAAATTAGATTAAGTCATTGAGCACCTAAGATAGTTTTCCTCAACCCATGTGGAAGACATAATGAGGATATGGAAAGACAACAGGAGTGTTCTTCTAGTAGATGTTTTTCATACATTAGTGTATATCCTTCATGCACTGGGGCAACAGAGGTTTGCTGTAAAACTTCTTAAATGATTACCTATGCCAGAGAGATACAGAGGAAGACAGTGAGAAATCATCCCTGGGAAATGGATAGGCTGCAATCACTTTTCTTTCATTCTTCTCCTAGGATTTTGAGCACACACCCACACGCCTTGCTTAAGTTTCAAGCTGCTAGGTCCAGACTCAAACTGAGATCAGCCGTGTGGGATCCAGTACCTTAACTACCATACCACCTGCTGGCCCAACCTGTTTAATTCTGGATGCCAGTCACCTAGTCTAATCCTGAAGTCTTGACCGGAGCTAGGCTTGTCTTACAACCACCTAATTCTTCTCTAAACACCTGACTTACAGATTACTAGCCTTTCTACAGTGACTCTGGTCACCCTGGTCTCATTTTGATTTTACTGTATTTTATTAATTTCTTGACTATGTAGACTCACAGAATCTCCATTGCATCTTGGATTGTGATTCCTGAAAGTGGTGGCCTCTAAATCACTTATCTTTTACAAAATAATTTTTAATTTTTTTATTAAATAGTCATCAGCTACCGTGCCCTGAATTTTGGTCTTCCTCCTGGCAATCCAGGTTCTAGCATAAAATGTATTGAGTGTATGTGTGTGAGTATGTGTGTGTGTGTGTATGTGTATGTTTTGATTCCATACTTTGCTCAAGTTCCCATTTTACTTCTCTTGAATTATGCCATTATCTTTATTTTCAGTATTTGTTATTTCTTCACACCCCAGCGAAGCATCAGTGTAGTAAAAGCTTGACAAGGAATCAGTAATTATAGAAACCTATGTTTGTATGCCACCCCACAACCTTCAAAGACATGTGATCTACGAGCATATCTCTCACACTTTATCTGGAGAAAGTTCTCACAACAAAGTCAAAACTGTTAAATAAATAAGCAAAAAAGTATCTGGGCAAATAACCAGGTACAAAATGCCTGAGATGTTTTGAAACATGATAAGTTTTGTAATCTCTCATGAGCTTACATTATTATATTCCTTCCTTTTCCATAAACATAGTCAAAAGGCCCAGTTTTCATGACTCAATAGTACATTTTGCCTACACTACTCCATATCTGTCCTGTGACATTTCACTGTTATTGACTTTATTTTTGACTTTGTTACTTTCATATTACTTAACATTTTATACATGGGTGCCTCATTCTCTTACACTTTTAGTTTTTCCAGTCTCCATTGTAAAATATTTCAATTTAATTATTTAATGATTGTTTAATAAATACACATGAAGTTACAAAGCTCAGTGAATTTCACATTATAGTAATTTATTGAGGTTATTTAGTAGAGAAATGAAACTTACCAAGAAATGAAGATATGAAAAACTGAATAAATTGTTAAAGCATTTATCCCATTTTTCAGGTTAATTCCAGCAGAGTACTTTTTAACCTATTTTCATGGCACCAGCATTATTCAGAGGAAAAGCATGAAGATAACAAAAAATGTTGTAATTTCATACTTTCATCTGTCTTTTGACTATGGATTACATTACAAATGTGAAAATAATTATGGTAAAACAGATTACGCATTTTAAAAATGAGAAATAATTATCGGTTCCTGATAGATGATAATATCAGATTACTGAGGAGTGAAGGGGTAAGAAAGAAATACCAGTCTTATAAACAAGATTGCCAATCACAAAAATTCTGTTTTCACCTCTGAAATATGATTACTTAATATACAAGGGGTCTTCAAACAGTTTATGGAATATGTGTACTTAAAAAAAAAACTACACATGAATTTCAAAAACTTTTTGCACCATAATAAATTTGTGCTTTCATTTTCTTTCTCTGTGAATTTTGAAGCCCCCTTACGTATAACTATAGATTATATAGATAAATATCTGTGAGATTTTGACTGTCTGTGTAAATACCATTTCCTCCAGCATGTAAAGTAGAAGGATGGTGTCATTCAAAAATGTACAATGAAGGTCAGCAGGTGATGGGGTAGCTAAGGCACTAGACTCCCCACAGTGCAGTGTTTTACTGTCTCCTGACAAGGTTTCTCATCCCAGACCCGGAAGCTTGCTTTCTCACTGTCCCTGTCTCTCTCTCTCTTTTGTATCTCTATGGTGACCACATGTTCCCTATAGCAAATTAAATAATAATTTAAAAATTTTAATAATAGATGATGAGCACTTTTCTTATTATCTTTTTTTTAGGTAAGTAACACAGTTTCTAATAATACAGCAAACTATCATTGCCACAACCTAATTTTAAAACAGAAAAGTTATTGGGACCAGCAGACGGTGTAATGGTTATGTTTCTGTACTCCCATGTAGTTAATTCAGTTCGAGTCCCAGAACTGGTGGCTTAAAATTCACACTGGGGGTGAGTGTGTACGAGCCCAAAATCCCAAGAGCAGACTGGAGGGGTAGGAATTGAGGCATGGCCATCCCCCCGGGGGATGATTTCTCACTTTCTGTCTCTGTCTCTGTCTCTCTGGCAAGTACATGAGCAAAAATCTCTCTCAAAATGAAAAAAAAAAGAACTAATAAAATTATTTTGGCTGTCTTTTATCTATTATCAAAACAAGAAATATGTGATGAAGAATGAACAATAATTTGCTAAATAGTAATAATGCTCACATTTACTGAGTTTGTGATGCAAATCTACCTTCTGAATTGTTCATAGACCTCAACTCATTAATCTCTACAATGATTCTCCAGGCTTGCTGTTCCCATGGAGGAAAGAAACAAAAGAGGAGGCACCTACCATACCCTTGGGATAAAGAAATTAGAAGATATAGTTCCTTGAAGACAAGATGCAAAATTTTTCTGTTTGCTTTTGTCTGTCTGTCATAGGGCATGTGTGCTTGCCAGACAGAGTGAGGAAAAATGAGAAATCACATTCCCAGAAAGAATGGCCACACTGCAATCCCTTCTCCATTCTCTCAGGATTTGAGGCATGCAGACAAGTGCACAGCATGATTTTCAAGCTGGAACTCAAACTGCCAGTCAGCTATGTGGGATCTAGTGCCTTACTTCCAAACCACCTGCTGGCCCACCAGAGAGGTTCTTACTAAACAGACACATCCTTCTGAGAGGGTTGAACCCAATCTGCTGGAACCTGGCAAACTTCCTTCACTGCCCTGAGTTCTGGCAATATCATATCATCCAGACATCCTTAGTAAACTCCCTGTTCAGAAACATTTGCAACAGTTTCTGATTTTTATTGCTGAAACATTTATTTCTTCACTCACTTATCCACAAGTTTTATTTTCCTTCCCCAATTTCATATAATCAATAGTGGTAGGAATTTTTTAATCACTTGAAGTCAGAAATTAGGCAATTTAGTCAGACTACAAATCAAAATGGATTCATTGTGTATGATTTGTCTTCAAAGAATTTAATGCAAAATTCCAATTATAGTTTAGATCCCTGTTTCCAGAAACTCATCACTTGTAAAATGTTATTACTGGCAAGTCTTCCTTCTTTCCTTTAGTTCTTTTCCTGGGCAGAAAGAAAAAAAAATGAAGAAAAAGTCCTGAAATGTAAATGAGGCAATAGGTTTGAGTGATTTTAGTTGTCTTTTTGTCTTTCCCACTTACTTGTCCAGAGATGATAGAAGAAATAGGTTAAAAATTCAAACTGATAGACAAACACACTTCACATTAACATTTTTGGGACCAGAGAATGGCATAACGGATACATTGCTGTATTCTGACATAGTTGACCGCAGTTCAATTCTTGGACCCAGTGACTTCAAACTCAAACCGACACGCGTGTGTAGGTGCACAAAATCCCAAGAGGACAATGGAGAAGCTTCTACTCATTTCTTTTCACATATTCTCTTTTAGCCTTTCTGGACCTAGGAGGGCTTGAGAAACTATAAACTACAAGCTCTACAAGCAATGCCAAGCCATCATTAGCACTTCAAAACCCAACTGAAGACGGTATTTGGTGAATTTCTTTCTCTGCCTTCCTGGCCCTAGGCAAGAGGCCCTTAACACCTACTAGAGAAGGAAATAAGCAGCAATGAATTTCAAAGCTTATAATCCATATGCAATTAGTATTTCAAAACTGTCTCAAATTTCTTTAAATATGTTTCCTGTGCTTTTATTTTATTTTCTTAGTTTATGTAGATTTTTTTGTAAATTGATACCTGATGATTACAAAGATTTAAGGATAGGGCCAGCAGATGGCATGATGGTTAAGGTGTTGGGCTCCTACATGGCAGCCACAATCTGAGTCCTGGATCTAGTGACTGAAGATCATGCAGGGCATGTGTGTCCTCAAAATCCCAAGCAGAGAATGGAGGAGAAGGAATTTCAGTGTGGCCTTCCCCCTAGTATGGGAGGGGTGATTTCTCACTTTCCCTCTCACTGTGTCTCTCTGGCAGCGCATTTGTTCTACAGCAAAAACCTGACCAAAAGAAAAAAAAAAAAAAAAAGGGGGGGGAGAAAAAAGGAAAAAAAAAAAAAAAAGAAAAGAAGGACATAAATTTAAAACTTTGGAAAAGTTCTCCAGAATTTTTTCTAAATAAAATTACCCCCAACTCTGATTTCTTTTCTTTTTTCTTTTTCTTTTCTTTCCTTTTATTTTGGAGATTTTTGCTGGAGGGAATATAAAATCATGGCCACAGCACAACCCCTTCTCTTCCTATCTCCTCTTGGGATTTTGGGCACACACGAACCACGTGTACCTTGCATGAGATTTAAGCCACCAGGTCCAGGACTTGGACCCTGATTGACTACATGGGAGTCAAGCAACATAACCATTACTCCACCTGCTGCTCCCTCTCAAACTCTGATGTCTAAATTAGCTTAACATTTAATGTAAATAGCACAACATTTTGGAGGGTATGTTTCTCCTTACCATAAATATTCACTTATAAATGTAAAAGCTATTGAGAAAGCAAATTGATGCATAAATTAGTTCAGCTGACAAACCAAAACTGACCCACAATGCACACTGAAATAAACATAAGGAAACACTATACTCACCTATGTAGGTCGGCTATAGCAATATGATGTATAAAATTCTCTTGGGAGATTTATTAACATTATTTTAATTCATTTAGGGAGAAAAAAAGGGAATCAAACAGTTCATTATAAAACACATTTTACTTTTGATTACTCCCAACAAAGGTGTGAAAATTAAATAACTTTAAATGTCCTTTACTAGGGTAAATGTAATTTCTGTTCACAGTTATTTTCTTTCTGTTTTTTCATGAGCTTTTGAGCTTTTATTATTTATTTGCAGCCTACCCTCTTTAGCTATTAATTTTTCCTGACTAGATTCCCTTATTTCGATAAGTGGCTTCTCTGAGTGACTTAAACAGCAGAAATTTATCATCTCACAGTTTTGGAGGCATAAGTTCCAGATCGAGGTGTTGCAAGGTTGACTCCTAGGGACAATGAGATCACCCTGTCCCATGCTTCTCCCTGGCTCCTGCTGACTTGTTGTTAATATTTTGGCATTGTTTTTGGGTTCCAGAATCATCACTCTAATCTCTCCACCTCTAGTTATTTTAGAGAACGTGTAAAATGACAAGTAGAGCGCAAGTAAGTTTATTGAAACACAAATTGATCCCTGATAAATTGGTCTTTCCTATTGTCAAAAGACCAATCATACTTATATTTCACTTTCAAATCAGCCATTTATCTCACATGAAGATGACCTACCACTGAAATAGAAACCATCACACCATTTACACACCCTACTTAGAAAATGTAATCTTTCACAGACTACCATTGTAAAGCTTCTCTTTAACAGCATGAATGGACAACACCCACACGTATTTGTCAGCATTCTGGGCCTGTTTCTCTGCAATAAAGCATAGCCCTATCCAGTATCTTACTTTGATTTTGGGTACAATAAATGCAAATTATATATCCACATATGCATAGATTATATATATATATATATATATATATGTATATACACGTGTGTGTGTGTGTGTGTGTGTGTGTGTGCTGGTTGCCTTTGTAACACAGCAGATGATACGCATTAATTTGGTTTTGAATATATAGCAATAGCAGCATGAACAAAACACATCTTCTAGACTTTCTTGGATAATAGACTAAAATCTGGGAACTTTTCCAGATACAGTTCAAGGAAGTTAGCTTCTCAACACTGCCGGTAAAGATTCTTTTCCTCTGAAAGAATGCCATTAACTACCACCAGTTTAATACTCAGTTTGTAAAAAATAAACTACTCGGGGAGAAAGTAACCATGCAAATCAGAAATTTTAATAATTTAAAGCTAATAAATTCTTCTTTTATCAAAAAATGACTTTCTAATAACTTATACTCTTTTCACCTCAGGATCAGCATTAATAAAAAACTATTTCAAACTCAACATTTTATTAAATAGCACATGAAATAGAGAAGGAATTTTGTAGCTATCAAAAGATAAATTTTTATAGGCAAGAAAGCAGATGAGTCAATTGCCCACCTTTGATATTTAACATCCGAATGTGTTTCAAAGTCCTGATCTAATTGTGTATTACTTTAGTAATCCCTGACAATACCTACTATACCTTTGATTCTGAAAGTTTGTGTATACACACACAAACTACACACATTTCAGAATGTTTAGATATGTATGTACATATATACATATGTATGTATCTAAAAGCGTAGCAAATCATAAAAGGAGTATCTCTGAAAATTGCTTGGTATGCAGCAAATAAACAGACTGATAACTGGGCAGAAATAAAGGACTGGTAACCAAAGCCGTAGAGTTCTCTAAGCAGGGTGGGGAATAAGTTTCCCTAATCAGAGTGGCCTGTGAACTCTAGAAGAAACTACTGGAACCACTGGTCAAACTGCTAGGAGAAAATAAATGAACTAAACATTTAATAGACAAAAACGAAAAGTTCTCTGTGGATGATAACATATATGGTAATGTCTTTGACTTGACTTATCTGCGCTGTATTCAAGATGGGAAAAAAAGTGTTATGATGTAAAGATGTACAGTGATCAGTAATTAAATAGGAAAACATATATATATATATTATATAAACACATAGCATAAACATACACACACACACACACACACACATATATATATATATATATGCATACATACACATACACTGTTGCCAGAGCATCTTAGAGCATTTTAGTCTGTCCAGGCATCTCTAACAAATACCACAAATTGAGTAGTTTATAAACAAAAGTAACTTGTTCCTCATAATTCTAAAGGCAGAGATGTTCACACTCGAGACACCAAGAGCTGGTGTTCAGCAAAGGCTTGCACCCTGGTTCATAGATAGCAACTTCTGCTGTGTCCTCATGTGGTGGCAGGGACAAGAAATCTCTCGGGTCCCTAACTTCATTCATGATAGATCCACTCTCATGACTTAATCACCTTCTGAAGTCTCCACTTCCTGAAACCATCGCAATGGAGGTTTGGTTTCAACACATAAATTTGGGGGAAACACAAATATTTAGATCATAGCATCCAGTAATGAATTAACAAAGTTCTGCTCATGTTCGTCACTCAAATTAAATTAAACATCCCAGGTGGGGTCATTCAATTTGTCAAACTCAGGTAAGCAACCCTGTTATAATGCTATAGCTACCCTTGTTCATGAGAAGCAAAAGTCTATCACACATGTCTAGAGTCTGTACTGGTAAATGAGACCTTCAATTCTCATGAAAACTCAAATAATGCTATATATCCCAAAATATAAAAATCAAGTACAATGTATGCTCAGATTAAATTCCCCCAAAAAATCTAGTTGAGGACAGCCTTTGACAATTTTACACACACACACACACACACACACACACACTTCCCATATTTTACTTCTCAAAGGTGAGTTCTGTCTAGCATAACACAGTTCTCTCTGTTGCATAATCGAAAACACACAGCTTCACTTGGAGACAACCAAACCTCATTAGTTACGATCTCCATTTCCACATTGAAAATTTTGATTTATTGATCTCTTCCCTTAAATTCATCAAGTCCTGCTTCTGTGTTCTTCCATTTCTGAGCCACATTATAAAGTTAATTATTTCACAGGTCTGTGGAATGTGCCACTGTAGCAGCTTCCAAGACTACACACAGTATTTGTGCCTTCGGGCCTACATGATTTACCCCATAAACATTTTGCCTATAAGAAGCACTGTTACTTGACTTTTGCTACTTGCTGCCATTTTATTTTTGTCCTTTTATAAAAAATTTCTTTACTGTGTGATTCCTATTCCCTTTCTGAGGGGTCTAATCATTTGTAGGTCCTGTCAGTACCATCAACCTTGTCTTGCTTTGATAGGCACAATTGTCTACTCAGTTACTCATACTTTTTTAAATTGTTTAGGTGAATTAAGGACTGAAATTGGCCAGGTCATCATGGTAATTCTCAATTACATAAAGCCAGTGCTATTTATCAGGGAGAAACATGTTTTTCCTTCTTAGAGAATCTCTAAGAAAATTCCAGAAGATTGAAAAAAAGTGTTTTTCAAGTAAGAAACTAAAAATAACAGTAAGAAATATTGTTTGCCTATTCAAAAAGTACACTGCATCTTATATGACAGCATCTCAGTTTTACAAAGTCAAAACATCCAAATAGCTTAGCATCTAAAAGCTTTAGTCATCCTATTGTTCTGTATATGAGAAACTACTTTATTTGATGAGTTATACTATACGATACTGTAGGAGGAATGGATAATACCAGGAATATCAGACTTTACTTATTTTTTAGAAAGTGAGATTCTTGACCAGTAGGAAGAATTTGGTGTAGTGGAGAAAATGTGAATATTTCTATGAAGCAAGAAGATATTTATTTATTTATTCATTTATTTATTCAATTTTTTTTGAGAGAGGTTTTTGCTATAGGGCACATGTACTTGCTGGAGAGACATAGAGAAACAGAGACAGAAAGCGAGAAATCATCCCCAGGGGAAATGGCCATGCCTTAATCCATTCTCCTCCATTGTCCTCTCGGGACTTGGGGCACACATGCACATGCCCCCACCATGAGTTTCAAGCTGCTGGATCTTGGACACGAACTGTGATAGGCCATGTGGGAGTCCAGTCTTTCAACTCCCACAACACTTCATAAAAGGTAGGTGTGAATTTTGGAAAGGAATATTTAGCGATGGTGGAGATGATGTCTCCAGTTAGCAGATGTGTTCACATGAAATTGAGAATTACATAATATGACAGCTGTTGCACATAGATATTTGGTTTTAGTCTTGTTTGACCCAGCCCATCAGGTGACTAGATTCTCTAAGGCCTAACCTTAAATGTTAACATCCACATTTTCTTTAGGGGCCAATTGTGCTGATAAATAATATACTAGTAAACACTTTTAGTGAAATTAATTCTAAAGATCAACATGTAGTTTCTGTACAGTAGATTGTGTCTATTTATCCCAAGAATATTGCAATACTACTATGAGAAGTGAGGTTAGCTTTTTCTATTATGAATTACAATGGTTCCCTAAGTCATCTAATGGTTATATTTTAAAATAAGCCAGGAAATAGGCTATATAGGCTACAAGGGATTTTCAGAAGTGTATAGGATAATGTTACTTCAATTCAATGTAAGAGGTTTTAGTGTTTCAAATTGTGGCTGTTTCCTGAAGACAGTTTGGTTTCTACCAACTACTTTTAGGAGATAAGAATATTCCGTAATTAGTTCTGGTCCGTGCTCATTATGCTTCTAGCGATCTATTTCTGTACTCTAATGATTGCGGATAGTGTTGCAAAATAAATACAATCTACATTTTCTATTTCTTAAAGCCTTGTTTTTGGAAACTTCAGGATTTTTTTAGTTTAAAATGACAAGTTACAAAAATTAGCTTCAGTAAATAATTATTGTTTGGAAAGCTCCATTTCTTGACTCTGCAAGTTTCACTAGAAGCTATACAGGAAAACAACCTGGTTTCTGTTAACAGCTTATGAAAAAGATACACTCTAAGGAAGATGGAGAAGCACATGTGTAACAAAACACAAGGCAGAATTCAAAGCATGTTGCGAGGACAACGTATGAATGTCAAGGGAATAATATTTGAATGACTTTTTAAAGAATAAATAAGATTGTGATATGTAAACATGTGAGAGAAAAAAGATATCTCACAAAGAAAATACAATCATATCAGTGAAAATTTAAAGGCTAGAAAATTTGAGACATTGTCATTGAAGTACAGCTATACCAGTTTGTATAGATTATGTGAATGTTGGTAACCTATAGCCAGCTATAATGTGTATTGTGAGGGCATAGAAAATTTGGAAAAACAGACCCTGAATGAATTAAGAAAATGGCTAGCAATATGCTTAAGAAAGGTCGATGTGTAACACTGTAACACATACAGTGAGCTGGAGTGTAAAGATGACTTGAGAGTTTGGGCATGGCCCAAGACAATGACAGAGCAGTAATGCAAGGTTCTATGACTCTGGACCCACAAAGGAAAGTTCCGTGTTTCCATCCCAAAGCTTCCCTGTACATGCTGAGTTCACACGTGTGTGCCCATAGTTTGGGCTGCTGAGGCTAGGGGTGGACTGTACCATAAAACCCTTTAAAGGGACTCTCTTTCTCTCTCTCTCTCCATTTCTCATAAAATAAGTGAATGATTCATTTATTATTTTATTTTTTATTATTATTTTAATTTCTTTTATACATTTAATCCCGTTACTTAGCTTGCAAAGTGAAAATTCCAACATGTGTACAATTAGCATGGGTCCAGGTGACAATACTATAAAGTTATCCCTCAACAGATAATAATTCATTTCTTTGTCCCATAATTAATTTTAAAATAAAGGGTTGGGGAGAGCAGGTGGCATGGTGCCTAAGGCACTGGATCCTATGCGACTGACTGAGCAATTCAAGTCCCAGACCTCTCGGCTTGAAAATCACTCCACGTGCATGTGCAGGTGTGCCCAAAACAGCAAGAGAAGGATGAAGGAGAAAGGATTGGGGAGTGGCTGTCTCCTCAGGGAATGATTTCTCACTTTCCCACTCTCTTTGTCTTTGTCTCTCTCTGGTGAGTGCACATAGCATAGGGCAAAATTATAAAATAAAAGGTTAGACATTATTTCAATAAACTGTGTGTGAGGAAGCACACAATCATTGCATTAAATGCAGAGATAGAAGAAAAATGAGTGTGAATGAAGGAAAATAAGGCAACTCAAAAGCATGTTGAAAAAGGAAAAGAATAAGTGTGATTGCTAATCAAATATTAGGAAGAGAGAAAAGACTAAGATGAGGATGACTAATGTTTTATATTTAGCTACTGGAAGATTCATAGGTCATTAAAATTATTGAAAGCATAATTCGGAGATGTGTCTGAGAGGAAGCCTAATGGATAGCCTATAATTTTTAATGACTTCATCCCTACAGTTCTGAATGTCTGTTCCAATATTTAATGACATAAATACACCAATGATGTCATTGCCTGAAGAATTTTTAGTGATAATTGTCTATGTATCCTAAAATTGATAAAGTGTCTATGGGAATTAAAAACATTTCTTTATGTGGAATACCTTCAGGGCGTTTTAAGTTTCATTCTCTATGATTACTTTACAAATATAAACCCTGCATTTGCATTGCACGCACACACACACACCACAAACATACACACACAATTATTTAAGGAAGTAGGTGATGGCAAACCACAATGTACTTAAATAAAAAGGTTGAGGAATGACATCAGCAAGGTGGTGGAATGGATCCTCTGGATTCATGCCGTCTCCTTCCTTCCACAGGAATTTAACTGGCAGCTCAGTAGGCAAGAATACCTTCTTGATTATTCCGGAAAACAAAAGTGCATCTGAGATATCCCCTTGCACCACAAAACTGAGAAGGAAGCAGCACACAAAGGTTTAACCCAGGCTGAGAGATAACCGCAGATCAGCAATCATCCTTGAAGGAAACATCCAGCCTGGCCCAACCCTATGAAGCCTTATTGCTCTACTTAAGCCTAACTGAGGCCTGGAGGTAAGTTTAAATATACACAGGTCAGTAGAGCCTACCCTCTGGCCCTGCTCACTCAATGAGTACAAGCAGCAACCCAAAGACCTTCGCTGCCCAATCACAGATTTCAAACAGTAAATTCTTCTCATACACACACAGGTCATTCTCCAGGATAATGATATATTAGGATCTAAGACAAATCTTATCAAATTTAAGAGAATTCAAATCATATCTAGTACTCTTTCAGATCACCGTAGTATAAAACTAGAAATCTGCTAACAGGAGAAATTTTACAAAAAAGACAAATGTGGAAATTAAATAACATGTTCCAAATAACCAACATGTCACAGAAAAATTTAAAAGGAAAATTTAAAAAACAGCTTGGGAAAGATGCAAACAAAAACATTACATATCAAAATTTACAGTATTGAGCAGAGGCAGATTCAGGAGAGAAATTTATAGTGGTAAATGCCTATGTCAAAAAAATAAAATAGGGACCAGCAGTTAGCGTAATGGCTATGTCACTGGACTCCCACATAGTCGACCATGGTTCAAGTCCCGGACCCGGGGGCTTAAAACTCTTGCCGGGCGCATGTACGTGCGTGCCCAAGATCCCGAGAGGAGAATGGAGGAGAAGGGATTGCAGTGTGGCCATCACCCCTGGGGGTGATTTCTCTCTTTCTGTCTCTCTGTCTCTGTCTGTCTGGCAAGCGCACGCACCCTATGGTAAAAACCTCTCCAAAAAAAGAAAAAGAAAAAAGAATAATAATCCCAAATAACAGCCTAGTAAACAATGTTATACCTTAAGGAAATAGAAAAAAAATTAAACCAGACATTAGCTATAAAGAGGAAAAACCAAAGTACAATAAATAAAACAAAGAGATGGGTTTGTGAAAATACTAACAAAATAGACAAACAACCAATAGACTAGTAAACTATATTCAAAAGTATGTTATTAGGACTATTAACCATGATCAAGTATGATTTATTCCTGGGATGCAAGCAGAGTACAACATAAATAATCAATAAATATATATATACCACATTAACAATGAAGAATTATGTTAGCTCAATGGCACAGGCTACTCAGGAGAAGCCACAGACAACTCTCAAAGGAAGATCTAAAAACAGTTGGCAAGCATATGAAAAAAATGATCAACATTTTTATTGTAAGGAAAATGCATATATATTTTTCTAAGACAACAACTATAGTTTGAATATCCATCCCAAATTTATATATTGACATTGTATTGAGATTAAAAAGATAAAAATTTAAGCCAGCAATGACATTGGAAGTTGTGGTCTTTAAAGACTAGAACACCAGGTACGTGTGCATGCATGTCCAAAATCCCAAGAGGAGACTGGAGTAGACTAGTGTGGCCATTCCCTTCCAGGGGATAATTTATCCTTTCTCCCTTTCTGTCTGTCTCTGGTGAGCACACATAACCTATAGCAAAAACTAAATACAAAACAAACAAACAAACAACAACAACAACAAAAAACAAATACTGCTAGCATCTTCCAGAAACTAAGAGAGAAGCACAGAATTAATTATTTCTCAGAGCCACGGGAGCCAAGCATGTTTTCACCTTGATTTCAGTCTTCCAGCCTCCAGAACTTGCAGAGAATATATATATATATATATATCTTTTTATACATAAAGTCAAAATGATTGCATGTACTTATTTTATTTTAATTGTTGTACATCTTTACAGCTTGCAACATATTTCCTAGCATGCATGCTTTCTTTTTCCTGAGCTCCCCTTTCCCTCCCCACAGTACCCACCCCCTCCTACACAGTCTTTGGTATCTGTACTTGCCCTCACTGTTGTACCTCTTTAGTTTTCATCATAGAGTGAGGACATTTGGTATATACTGAGTGGAGACTTACACTAGCTATCTTTCAGAGTCTGGCTTGATTTGCTTAATTTTAAATCTTCCATATGTGTCCACTTTGTATCAGAATGAGAGGATTTCATTTTTTGTAATGGCTGAGTAGTATTCCATAATGTATATGTGCAAAATATTTTTCAATCCAGTCATCTGTTCTTGGGCTTTGGGGCTGATCCATGTGGAGAATAAAATTCTATTGTTTTAAGTAATTCATTTTGTGGAAAATTATTACAACAGCCCTAGAAAACTAACACATTTGCCTACAGAAATTGACCTTTAGAAATTTACAAATATGTTAGCTGATTTCTTCTTATATACTACAATGGTAGATACAACTTCCTTTTAGATCTTGTCCTGCCTCTGAGGGTCTTATTACTCTTTGGAGTCTCATTAACTTGGTTTATTTGTAACCTAAGTTCTTTGATTTATTTTTAAAGATATGATTTTGTAATTTAGTAGTTTCCTTGCAATTTTATCTTTGTTTGGATGTGAATGTCCTTTTCTTGATACATTCTGATCTTTTTTTTTAATTTTATTTATTTATTTGTGTACTTTCTAATTTGACGAGAGAGATAGAGGGAAAATGAGAAAGCAAGCCACCAGGTCTGGGACTTGAACCATGGTTGGCCATGTGGGAGAGTCCAGTGCCTTAACCACCACACCACCTGCTGGTCCCCAGATACATTCTGATCTTTTGGGTTATTCTTCTTTTCAATGTCATTTCTATCTATCAATAATATCTAAAATATTTTTGAGGAAAAATGCTAACCATGATATATTGTGGGTTTGAAAATAAATAAGTAAATATGAGGGTGTTTTATTTTCTCTTATATACTGTAAATGCAAAAATTCCAAATCCTGCATATCCAGGAGGGAAAACAGAGATAATATGTGCTTACTCTCCGAGGATATGATAAGTGGTCTTTATAAACAGGTGTCAGTCTTAAATATGGAAGTGTCTTAAAGTTGCGTTTTTGCAAAAGTTAATGCACTACTTTATATTCTCTAGAACAGTGTCACTCATTAGACTGAAATTTATAAAAGGTAAAAGTGCAAGTATGAAGTAAATTAAAATGATTCAAGTTAGCAGGATGTACTGTTTCTACCACCAAGATTTAATAGCCAGCATCCTTGTTATGTAACCCAAAACATAATAATCTTTAGGCTATTCGCACAACCTCAGGAGTGTGGAGACTGGAGAATCCAACACTAAAGAACCACAGGGCCATCACTGGAAGAGTCTTTTGTGAAATGAAAACATTGGACTCATAGAAAAGCCTTTGGCAGTACCCCATACCATTTAATATTAGAAATGGACTTCACTTCTTCATAAAAGTAGAAAAGCTGTAAATTGAATCTGACATTTCACACAGATACCTTTAAAATTATTTTGAAATGTTAAGAACAATACTGACATTGAACAAATACAGCAATAGGATATGATTTTCTGCCTGACTAACAAAGTAATTTATATCTGTATGTAATCTTTGGACGCATTGGTATATTTCTCTGAAAAATCAATAGTTATATCACAGACTGCTTGAAAGTGCATTTACTTTGTTTTAAAATGGGTTTTTGGCCAGCTCTGCAGTCTGATAGTTAAGAGGGCTGGATCACTCATGGCTAACTGTTTGACTGGAATCCAGGAACAGGTGACTTGAAAAACATGCCAGGTATCTCTACGTGTAAGCCTTCAATCACAGAAGGATGGAAAAATGGAGGAGAAGGGATTGCAACATGATTATTTCCCATTGGAGAGATTCTTTCTCTTTCTCATTCTCTCTTACTCTCTGTCTTTCTCTGGTGTTTATCTTCTATATTTCAACATCAGCCTAAGAAAACAGATTATTATGGAGATAAATAGAAATATAAAATAATTTAATAGGTACGAGTTGCCAATCAGTAATTAAATTCAATAAATGTGTGATAAAATAAATATTTGAATATTGATAGTCAATAAATGTGTGATAAAATAAATATTTGAATATTGATAGTCATATGAGAAAGCATTTTCTCATTATTAAAAAAATAATAAGTAGGGAAACAACAATTGGTGTAGCAGTTAGGATACTTGACTCTCACATGGCTAACTGCAACTTGAGTCCCTGAGTTGATAGCTTAAAACTCACTCTGGGTGAGCATGCATGTGTATCCAAAACCCCAAGAGGAGAATGGAGTAGAAGAAATTACCGTCAGATCATCTTTCCTGGGAAGGGATTTCTCAGTTTGCTTCTCTCTCTGTTTCCTCCCTGTCTCTTTGGTGAGCACCTGTGCTCTAGGCAAAAACCAAAAAAAAAAAAAAAAAAAAAACAGTAAGTAGTCCAATAAAAAGAACTAAGTGAATGAAAATTTGTTTAGAAGAATAAATCAGTATTATTACTGTGAGATAAAATGAGTCATCAGAAAATATTAGCTATTTCTCTCTTTTTTGGGGAGAGGTTTTTGCTATGGGGCACATGTGCTCACCAGAGAGACAGAGAAACAGAAAGAAAGAAATCACCTCCCAGGGGGGATGGCATTGCCCAAGTCCCTTCTCCTCCATTCTCCTCTTAGGATCTTGGGCACACATGCACATGTGCCAGGCGTGAGTTTAAGCCACCAGGTCCGAGACTAGAACCGCAGTCTACTACATGGGAGCCCAGCGACATTTTACCAACTAGCTGGCTCCATAGATATTTATCTTTTACTAGGTAAGTTAAATCAACAAAGAATGAGTAAGTTCTAAGATATAACTTGGGGTATACCAGGGCATTTACATATTTAGTCAATAAACTTTATTGGAAATATACTGACTACAACAGTGTGTTTAGCATGTGTAAATTGAATGCAACCATATACTACACTCATCAGAGGCATTTATTTAAAGGGCTTGTCTCACTATCTCTTCTGTTTACATTTTTTTTCTTTTCAATGACATTCATAGACATTGCTTATATTGTTATAACTAAAGTTAAAACAATTCTGAGTTTATACACATCAGAATCAAGCTTTCTTAGAGTTAGTAAGATAGCAAAAATAGTCATCATTTAAGTCTTACACATATGAATGGGGCTGGTCTAAACTGAAATGTGAGGCTTGGTTATGTTGTCTCACTATTATCCTAATGCTTTTGTTTTGTTTTGTTTTGTTTTTGTATCTTCCTGTGTCATCATTGTCCTTGACATAAACTAACACCCTAATGTTAAGTCATCTCACATTTAAAAACTTTTAAAACATTTATTACTGTCAAATTACTTTCAGTAAAGTAGCTTGTAAGATATATCCCATCCCTAATCTGTAGAAATAAAAATTTGATGACAATACTGGAATAAAAACAGACCATAAACCAATGGAACAGAATACAGAATCAATAAATAAACCCAAAAACTATATAGGCAACTGATTTTTGATAAAGTACCCAAGTCAATTCAGCAGAGAAAAGAAAGTATTTTCAGCAAACAGTGCTGGGAAAACTGAATATCCACTTGTGGAAAAATGAAACTAGACTCATGTCTCATGAAAAAACAAATTCAACTAAAAATAGATCAAAGATCTAAAATTAAAGCTTCAAACTTTGAAACTACTTGTGAAAAACACTAGGAAATACTTAAAGGTATTGGAGTAGGCCAGGATTTCTTAAATAAGACCCTCAAAACATGGGCAACAACTCCGAAAATAGAAAAAATGAAATTATAGCAAACTAAAAAGCTGCTGCACAGCAAATGAAATAATAAATAAAGAGATTACCCACAGAATAGGATAAAATATTTGCAAACTATACTTCAGATAAAGATGAATAAACACAATGTATGGGGAACTCAAGCAGCTGTGTGTAGAAAAACTAACAATCCAATTTTAAAAGCAGGCAATTAATCTGAAAGGACAACTTTCAAAGGAAGACATATAAATGGCCAAAAACATATGAGAAAAGGATCAACACTTCTTATTATAAGGGAAATGTAAATCAAAACCACAATGAAGTATCATCTAACCCTAATCAGAATGGTTATGATAAAAATAATAATAATAAGTGCTGGTGAGGCTGTGGCAAAAAGAGAACTGCACTGTTGGTAGGAATGTAAATTAGTATAGCCAGTATGAAAAACAATATCAAACTTTCTCCAACATTTACAAATACATCTACCGTATGACCCAGGAATCCCTCTCCTGGTATCTATCCAAAAGGGCAGGCAGGAAAATTGTCAGAAAGACACTCGCACATTCATATTTATTATAGCCTTATGTACAATAACCAAAACCTGGAATTAGCCTAAATGGGGACAACTGATGACAGGATAAAAAATGTGGTAGATGTGTACAATGGAATACTACTCAGTAATAAAGAACAATGAGATCCTGTCACTTGATACAAATGGTCAAACTTAGAAGATGTAGCACTGCATGCCCTCACTCAATTTATGTCAAATAGTTGCACTTTATAGTAGATATTGAAAGGTGTGAAGACAGAAATAGGACAATTGTGGATTTGAGAGACTACATAAGGGGTGGGAGATGAGGAATAGGAGGGTATCAGGAAAAAGGCTTTTAACAGACACAGGAATGCAGACAAACGGGACAAACGGTTGCAGAATGGTATGCCACAACTTAGTAAAAAGAACAGACATTGCCCATCTTATAAACTTAATGGTACACATCATAGTGTAGTATTCTTTGCCGAAACCAATGAATATGATATTTTTATTTATCGCATACTACTTGCATACTTTGAAAATTCATATTATACTCCACAAAGATGTGCAGTTAAAAGTAAATAAACAGAAAAATAATAGCAATCTTATGGACTAGCTGATGGAGTGCTGGTTAAGGTGGCTGAATTCCATATGATGGACTATTCAGTTCCAGTCCTAGACCTGGAGACTTGAAAAACATTACAGCAGTGTGTACTTGCAAAGATGTACAGTTAAAAGTAAATAAGAAACAGAAAAATAATAGCAATCTTATGGACTAGCTGATGGAGTGCTGGTTAAGGTGGCTGAATTCCATATGATGGACTATTCAGTTCCAGTCCTAGACCTGGAGACTTGAAAAACATTACAGCAGTGTGTACTTGCATACCCAAAAGCTCAAAAGGAAGGAGAGATTTAGGAGAAAGGATTGTGGCATGGCTGTCCCCTTTGGGGGGTGCTTTCTCATTTCCCTCTCTCTTTTTTGCTATATCTCTCTCTGGCAAGCACAAACAACCTCTGGAAACTTTTTTAAAAGAAATCTTTTTTTTTTCTTTACAAATATCTTTTCATTTTACATATAATAAACTATCATGAAGACCTAGACACTCAAGAGTTTCAAGACATCAATGGAAATATGCTTATGTTTAAAGTCACATAATTATGTTTAATAATAGAAGTATTTTAACTACAAGCATTCAAGTGTAGCAAAAACTGCTTCTTTCATGTGGCATTTGAACACATACTATTTCAGAAAAATGCCAACGAGCTCTCATCTTATACTTAGTGTCAAATACATTCACAAAGACTCTTGAGCTTTCAGGGATAAAGTTGTTTTTTTTTTTTTCTCAAAAATAGAAGTAGATTTTCTTGATGGCATAATTTTCTCAGTAGTACACTTAAGAGAAATGGTTGGTAAATAAGCAACCAGCTTTGTGAGAGTGACCTGAAAAACAGAGCAATGTCAAACTGATGCTGTCGTATATTGGCTGAGGAAGAGAAAAATGGCTGTGTGTCTCCGAGGGTGAACTTTAACTAACAGGAAGTGTTGGCAAGCGGTGGTACCGTGGCTCTGTTTCAGGGAAATGGATGTACCATCTGCAAGGCTAAACTGAAATGACAAGCCTTTGAGGCACCGAGAGTAAATGCTCAATCTATTTGGCAGATAAAGCAGGTCATGGATTGGTTTATTTAGCTCCAGTTTCACATAAACAATACACAAGCAGAAGCAGTGAACCGTTGCTAAATTCAACAGGAAATTCCATTTGAGGTGATTTCTATGCTCGAGCTTCAAATGGTCCCTATTCTCCCACTCCATCTCTTTGTCATGTTTGTTTCTGCCACAGCTGCCAATGTATTTCGGTAGTTTAGATAGCAGAATCGATTTAAGTGACATATATTCTCTAATCGCAGGAAAATCTAATCTATCACCATTCCAAAATTGAACGAATCTTATTTCTAAAATAGAAGTATTTGTGCAAAGATAAAAATATAAAAAATGCTTTTGACATTTCTGGGGAAAAAGAAACTTAATATGTATCCTACCATGGCAGAAATGTGCTTTCCTAGCATTTCATGGTCATGTGCACATAGAAATCTTAAGTGGTCTCTCTTTGCCCTCAGCAACTAATCATCCACAGACAGCGGCCATGCATGTCTCCTACCTTTGATCCTAAAGGAAAATTGTGCTTTGCATTGGTTATTGTAACGAAATACTAGGTTCCAGTTCTGCTTGACTTCTTGTATCTATTTTATAGAATTTCATGCTCATCTAGAGAGCAAAGACATATTTTCTTCTTCAGTGTTGATTTAAAAAAAAAAAAACAAAACTATGAACTGCATTTCACCTTCATTCTCTTTGTAAGGGTCCGAGGTCAAATATGATAGAGTACTCAGTTCCAAGTTCTTTACCTCTTATGTCCCTTATGACCTAGTGAAATAAAGGCAGTTTAGCAACTTAACATTAAATTGTTTTTATCTTGATTCTACCAAAATGGGGAAGACTGAGCTCACCGAAATGCAAAAATCTGAAAAAATAAAAGGATGATGTTTTCCTCTCATTTTGACAACAGATTTAAAAAGTTTACTTCTCTTTTCCCGTAATTAATTAGTACTTAGGTTTGGTTTTCTTTCAACATGAGCTATTATCAAGCAGTCATAGACTTGGTAAATTTTTAACTTATTGTTTTTTTTTATTTTTTGTCAAATTTAAGCAATAAAACTTATTGCAATACGTAGGATTAATTTCCATGCATTCACACACACACACACAGAGCTTTGTCATACAATGTCCTGCATTGCTTAATATTTCATGTAATATATTTCATATATATCATTTGTACTACAATTACACTTTGAGTGCATTTTAAATTAATTCAATGTGAATGTATGAAACCATTTATTGAGACTAGAACTATGAGATCTATATGAGAGATATACATAATCAGCTACTCTTTACTTATTATCTTTTAAAATCTGAAAAAATAAAAGGATGATGTTTTCCTCTCATTTTGACAACAGATTTAAAAAGTTTACTTCTCTTTTCCCGTAATTAATTAGTACTTAGGTTTGGTTTTCTTTCAACATGAGCTATTATCAAGCAGTCATAGACTTGGTAAATTTTTAACTTATTGTTTTTTTTTTATTTTTTGTCAAATTTAAGCAATAAAACTTATTGCAATACGTAGGATTAATTTCCATGCATTCACACACACACACACAGAGCTTTGTCATACAATGTCCTGCATTGCTTAATATTTCATGTAATATATTTCATATATATCATTTGTACTACAATTACACTTTGAGTGCATTTTAAATTAATTCAATGTGAATGTATGAAACCATTTATTGAGACTAGAACTATGAGATCTATATGAGAGATATACATAATCAGCTACTCTTTACTTATTATCTTTTAAAAAATACTGGTCCAAATATAATTCATATAACTGATTCTACACTGGCACAAGTTAAACTTAAAATTGGTCCCATTATCCTCTTACGGTATATTCTAAACTGGCTGTAGTGGACTCAGCTATTTCACATGGATCCCTATGCCCCCTTCAGGCCCAAAGGACTTATTCCCCAAGTCCTGGAATGCTATTGCAAACTGTCCTCAGCTGTCTTCTTCTCAGGGTCTTGCCCTCTACAGAAGAGGGCTGTCATGCCCAAGTCCAAGCACCCCTCAAGGGGCAGACAACTGGCCAATGTAAGGATGTAAAACCCTGACCTCACCCACGTCCAAACTCCAGAGGACTCTGAAGTGTGATTCCAGCTTTAGAGCTCTCTGCAGATAAACTAGAACTTTCTTATGATGACATTGAAGTCTATATTCCTCTCTCCCTCACCCTGCTTTCTGTCCTTTTGACAAGAAATTTTGATGTTGAGAATGCTACCAAATAAGTTTCCAACACTCTAATGCACAGTATGTCTCAAGGAAACCTAACCCATCACAACTTATACCAGGAGGAGCCCAAGAAAGCAGATATTACGAGGAAAGTTTGAAACTGATTGCCCACTACCTGTGGTTGATGAGGAAAGCCTCATCACTAGTGGAATATAAAGCATGGGAATCCCCATCTGATTAAAGTTCAATAGTTAAACTTTCATCGGTGATTGAACTGGGAGGATTATTTGTGGAATAAAATGCACTGGTGAATGCAAAGAGAAACAGTGGAAAGAGTAATTATAACTCAGTAGAACTGATTGGTTTTTATTTAGGGTAATTAATTACAATTAAATAAAAATTGGTGCGATAGAGTGCCTCCTTTTTCAGCACATAATGAGACATTTATGCTCTGAAGTGAGAAATTCAAGTGGATAGTAATGTCTTTGTCTTGACTGATATGCAAGGTATTCCTTCTGGAAAAAGAAATGTAATACACTGTAAAGATATATGTGATTCAATGTAATATAAACAAGATGATGATAATAATAAATTGAAAAAAGACAAAGCACGGAACTTAATTCTCAGAGCTCTAGGATTAATTCCCAAGTTAGGCAGGTCCACTATGCTGAGGTCAGGATTATGACAGAACAAAATGGGACCCTGATACAGGCAGGCATGGCAACATCTGGAGCAATGCCTTTGCTTATATGCAATGCGTAAGATCTATTGAAAAGTAATGTGTATAATAGCTTATCTATTAAGTATTCCAAGATTTTTAATTTTAAATTTTCATTAATATTACATAAGTTCTTATCATAAGGATATCACATAATATTACGTGTCTTATAAGAATCCATTGATATTATAGCCCATTTTCTTATCATAATCCACGCAGTGAAAATGCAGGGAGAATAAAATAACCGAATACTTAAAAACCCAGGATCATGAATCCTGTAATGATTTATTTATGAGCCATCTCGTTGTATAAACACTATAGTATGGTCAAATGTACTCTATATGCTTAGAAAAAAAAAGACCTTTTCAGAAAGACTTAATTAGTATTTCTGAATGAAGTTGAAAGATTTAGGTAACAGACTTTTCCTGTAAG